>NW_019154106.1:9081028-9220530 GCF_002288905.1 Enhydra lutris kenyoni
TCCTGATGTTGACATTCACGGCCCAGAAGGGAAACTCAAGGGTCCCAAGTTTAAAATGCCTGACCTGCACCTCAAGGCACCCAAGATCTCCATGCCTGAAGTGGACCTGAATCTGAAGGGTCCCAAGGTAAAGGGTGATGTGGATGTGTGTCTGCCGAAAGTTGAAGGTGACCTCAAGGGCCCTGACGTTGATATCAAGGGCCCCAAAGTGGACATTGATGTCCCAGATGTGGATGTCCATGGCCCAGACTGGCACCTGAAGATGCCCAAGGTGAAAATGCCCAAGTTCAGCATGCCAGGCTTCAAAGGAGAGGGCCCAGAAGTGGATGTGAACCTGCCCAAGGCTGACATTGATGTCTCAGGACCCAAGGTGGACATTGATGTTCCAGATGTCAATATTGAAGGTCCAGATGCAAAACTGAAGGGCCCCAAGTTCAAGATGCCAGAGATGAACATCAAAGCTCCTAAGATCTCCATGCCTGATATTGACTTAAACCTGAAAGGTCCCAAGGTAAAGGGTGATGTGGATGTGTCTTTGCCTAAAGTGGAAGGTGACCTCAAGGGCCCTGAAATTGACATCAAAGGGCCCAAAGTGGACATCGATGCCCCTGATGTGGACGTTCATGGTCCAGACTGGCACCTGAAGATGCCCAAGGTGAAAATGCCCAAGTTCAGCATGCCTGGCTTCAAGGGAGAAGGCCCAGAAGTGGATGTGAACCTTCCCAAGGCTGACATTGACATTTCTGGCCCCAAAGTGGGCGTTGATGCCCCGGATGTGAATATTGAATGTCCAGATGCGAAACTGAAGGGCCCTAAGTTCAAGATGCCAGAGATGAACATCAAAGCTCCCCAAATCTCCATTCCTGAGCTTGACTTAAACCTGAAGGGCCCCAAAATGAAGGGTGATGTGGATGTTTCTTTGCCCAAAGTGGAAGGTGACCTCAAGGGCCCTGAAGTTGACATCAAGGGCCCCAAATTGGACTTTGACACTCCTGATATCAATATTGAGGGCCCAGAAGGAAAATTGAAGGGGCCCAAATTTAAGATGCCAGAGATGCATATTAAAGCCCCCAAGATCTCCATGCCTGACTTGGACTTAAATTTGAAGGGGCCGAAAGTAAAGGGGGATGTGGACCTTTCATTACCTAAGGTGGAAGGTGATCTAAAAGGGCCCGAGGTGGACATTGAAGGTCCTGAAGGGAAACTCAAAGGTCCCAAATTTAAGATGCCTGATGTCCATTTCAAAACCCCACAAATCTCCATGAGTGACATTGATTTGAACTTGAAAGGACCTAAGATAAAGGGAGATTTGGATATTTCCATTCCTAAACTGGAAGGAGATCTGAAAGGCCCCAAAGTTGATGTTAAAGGCCCTAATCTGGACATAGACATTCCTGATGTTGACATTCACGGCCCAGAAGGGAAACTCAAGGGTCCCAAGTTTAAAATGCCTGACCTGCACCTCAAGGCACCCAAGATCTCCATGCCTGAAGTGGACCTGAATCTGAAGGGTCCCAAGGTAAAGGGTGATGTGGATGTGTGTCTGCCGAAAGTTGAAGGTGACCTCAAGGGCCCTGACGTTGATATCAAGGGCCCCAAAGTGGACATTGATGTCCCAGATGTGGATGTCCATGGCCCAGACTGGCACCTGAAGATGCCCAAGGTGAAAATGCCCAAGTTCAGCATGCCAGGCTTCAAAGGAGAGGGCCCAGAAGTGGATGTGAACCTGCCCAAGGCTGACATTGATGTCTCAGGACCCAAGGTGGACATTGATGTTCCAGATGTCAATATTGAAGGTCCAGATGCAAAACTGAAGGGCCCCAAGTTCAAGATGCCAGAGATGAACATCAAAGCTCCTAAGATCTCCATGCCTGATATTGACTTAAACCTGAAAGGTCCCAAGGTAAAGGGTGATGTGGATGTGTCTTTGCCTAAAGTGGAAGGTGACCTCAAGGGCCCTGAAATTGACATCAAAGGGCCCAAAGTGGACATCGATGCCCCTGATGTGGACGTTCATGGTCCAGACTGGCACCTGAAGATGCCCAAGGTGAAAATGCCCAAGTTCAGCATGCCTGGCTTCAAGGGAGAAGGCCCAGAAGTGGATGTGAACCTTCCCAAGGCTGACATTGACATTTCTGGCCCCAAAGTGGGCGTTGATGCCCCGGATGTGAATATTGAATGTCCAGATGCGAAACTGAAGGGCCCTAAGTTCAAGATGCCAGAGATAAATATCAAAGCTCCCAAAGTCTCCATGCCTGATGTTGACCTGGATTTAAAAGGATCCAAAGTCAAAGGAGATTTTGATGTGTCGGTCCCTAAGATCGAAGGTAGTTTCAAAGGCCCAGAAGTAGACCTTAAAGGTTCAGGTCTGGATTTTGAAGGCTCAGATGCCAAGCTTAGTGGCCCACATTTGAAGATGCCATCGCTTGATATATCTGCCCCTAAAGTAACTGTTCCTGATGTTGATTTGCATTTCAAGACACCCAAAATTGGGATTTCTGGTCCCAAGTTGGAAGGTACTGAACTGGACCTCAAAGGGCCCAAAGTTGATTTAGAAGCTCCAAGCTTGGATGTACACACGGAGAACCCAGATATTACTGTCGAGGGGCCAGATATTAAAATTCCCAAATTCAAGAAACCCAAGTTTGGTTTTGGGGCAAAAAGCCCTAAAGCTGACATCAAATCACCTTCTCTGGATGTGACTGTTCCCGAGGCAGAGATGAATATTGAGACTCCTGAAATTAGTGTTGGTGGCAAGGGCAAGAAGAGTAAATTTAAAATGCCCAAAATTCACATGAGTGGCCCTAAAATGAAGGCCAAAAAACAGGGATTTGACTTGAATGTTCCTGGGGGCGAAATTGATGCCAGTCTCAAGGTGCCCGAGGTAGATGTCAACGTTGCCGGGCCAGACGCCACACTTAAAGGTGATGTGAAATCCCCCAAAACCAAGAAACCTATGTTCGGGAAAATGTACTTTCCAGATGTAGAATTTGACATTAAATCACCTAAATTTAAAGCTGAGGCCCCCCTCCCAAGCCCCAAACTGGAGGGTGAAATACAGGCACCTGATGTAGACATTTCTTCGCCAGGGATTCATGTCGAAGGTCCTGACATCAAGGTGAAGGCTCCCAAGTTCAAGCTGCCAGGCATGGATGTCTCAGGAAAACTAGAGGGTGACTTGAAGGGCCCCAGGGTGCAGGCCAACTTGGACGCACCTGACATCAACATTGAAGGCCCAGATGCTAAAGTCAAAGCACCGTCCTTCGGCATTTCTGGCCCTCAGGTCTCCATCCCCGATGTGAATGTTAGCTTGAAAGGACCAAAGGTAAAGGGTGATGTCCCAAGTGTGGGACTGGAAGGACCAGACATAGATCTGCAAGGTCCAGAATCAAAGATCAAGTTCCCCAAGTTTTCAGTGCCCAAGATCGGCGTCCCTGGTGTGAAGATGGAAGGGAGAGGAGCGGAGGTCCATGCCCAGCTGCCCTCTCTCGAAGGAGGCTTGAGCACACCCGATGTGAAGCTTGAAGGGCCGGATGTGTCTCTGAAAGGGCCAAAAGTAGACTTGCCTTCGGTGAACCTCTCTATGCCAAAAATCTCTGGACCTGATGTTGACCTGAACTTGAAAGGACCAAGTTTGAAGGGAGACCTGGATGCTTCTGTTCCTGGTGTGAAGGTACATGCCCCAGGGCTTGACCTCAGAGGTCAAGGTGGAAAGGTGAGGATGGAAGGAGATGGTGTGAAAGTGCCTGGGATCGATGCCACGTTAAATCTTGGTGCCCCAGACGTGACCCTGAAGGGACCAAGCCTGCAGGGGGACCTGGCTGTCTCTGGTGACATCAAATGCCCTAAAGTATCAGTAGGTGCTCCCGATCTAAGTTTGGAGGCCCCCGAAGGTGGCATTAAACTTCCCAAAATGAAGCTGCCTCAGTTTGGCATCTCGACTCCGGGGTCTGACTTGGACGTGAACGTCAAAGGGCCACAAGTGACTGGAGAACTACAGGCACCAGGTATGGATGTGAACCTCGGGGGCCTGAGCCTGAAAGGGCCTCAGATCTCTGGCCCTCAAATCTCAGCATCAGACATGGACTTGAACTTGGAAGGACCAAAAATAAAAGGGAGCCTTGGGGCCACTGGTGAGATGAAAGGCCCCACTGTTGGAGGAGGTCTTCTAGGCATCAGCGTTGAAGGCCTCGGAGGAAACCTCCAGATGCCTGGAATCAAGTCCTTTGGATGTGATGTAGAGCTGCCAGGCGTGAATGTGAAACTCCCAACGGGGCAAATTTCTGGTCCTGAAATCAAAGGCGATCTGAAAGGTTCGGGAATAGGTTTCCACGGGGCTGCTCCCGACATTAGCATCAAGGGGCCTTCCCTTAACGTGGCCTCCCCTGAGTCAGATTTCGGTGTCAGCTTGAAGGGCCCGAAAATCAAAGGAGGTATGGATGTTTCCGGGGGTGCTGGCACCCCAGCTGTCAGCCTGGGTGAAGGGCACGTGAGTGTCAAAGGACCCCAGGCCACCTCTGCTCTCAACTTGGATGCACCGAAGTTTGCTGGGGGACTTCATTTCTCAGGACCAAAGGTAGAAGGAGGCGTGAAAGGAGGCCAGGTTGGACTCCAGGGTCCTGGGCTGAGTGTGTCTGGGTCTCCAGGTCACTTGGAAAGCAGATCTGGAAAAGTAACATTCCCCAAGATGAAGATCCCCAAATTCACGTTCTCTGGCCGTGAGCTGATTGGCAGAGAAGTCGGGGTGGATATTAACTTCCCTAAAGTGGAGGCTACTGCCCAGGCTGGAGCCGGAGAGGGCGAGTGGGAAGAGTCTGACGTGAAACTTAAAAAGTCCAAAATCAAAATGCCCAAGTTCAATTTTTCCAAACCTAAAGCGAAAGGTGGTGTCACCGGCTCCCCGGAAGCGTCCATTTCAGGGTCCAAAGGCGACCTGAAGAGCTCGAAGGCCAGCCTCGGTTCCCTGGAAGGAGACGCCGAGGCTGAGATGTCATCCCCCAAAGGCAAGTTCTCCTTATTTAAAAGTAAGAAGCCCCGGCACCGCTCCAATTCCTTCAGTGACGAAAGGGAGCTCTCGGCGCCTTCCACCCCAACCGGGACCTTGGAGTTTGAAGGTGGGGAAGTCAAAGGGAAACACGGAAAGCTGAAGTTTGGTACCTTCGGTGGCTTGGGGTCAAAGAGCAAAGGTCATTATGAGGTGACCGGGAGCGATGACGAGACAGGCAAGTTGCAAGGGAGTGGAGTGTCCTTGGCCTCTAAGAAGTCCCGACTGTCCTCCTCTTCCAGCAACGACAGTGGGACTAAGGTTGGCATCCAGCTTCCCGAGGTGGAGCTGGTGGTTTCCAAGAAAGAGTAGCAGGCCTCGTGTGTGTACATATATGTGTAAAAATACATCAGCCTTGGGTGTGTTTGTATATAAACTGCAAAGAGAAACACACCGACAGCCTCAGCATAACGCGAAGATCTGGCTTCTGCCCGGGGCAAGTGCGGGAAAAAGCCAGCAGCCGCCTTTGTGCTCCCGGCCTGTAGCTCTACCGATGGGAATGACCGGTTCCAGGTTCGTCCAGCCCGTGTGCAGAGCCAACAGGATTTGCCTTGAGATTTCAGTTTTTGTTTTTTGTTTTTGCATTGAACGCTGAGAGCTCCTGTTTACTAAGCAAGCTTTTGTGTTTATTATCCTCATTTTTACTGAACATTGTTAGTGTTGGGGCAATGGAAACCCACTTTTTCATTGTAATGACTTTGGGGGCTTTTGTTAGTAAGGGTGGGGTGGGGTAGAAGGCAGTAGAGGGGGCCAGACCTCCGTTTCTCCTAAGATTGGATCTATTCAAACAGCAAACACCCAAAGAGGGCCGAGAGGAGGTGGCAGGCGGGGTGGGTGTTTTTAGATCTCTCTAGCATTGCTTTTTTTCCCCCCAGGGGTGGTGGTCCTAGCCAGTTCAGTGCTCACGGTGAGCCGGAATTAGAATCTGTTTGCAAATTGGCCGACCCCCCCAAGCTCAACAAGAAGGGCTCCCGTTCTGTGTCTTGTGGGAGAAATGTTTCCTTCATGGCCGCCACATTCCTGATACTAGTTCTGATTTCTTTCAATAAATGTTACCGTGATTAAGAAAATTTCCCGCACTTTAATGGCAAATTAATTGAGAATGTAAGGAAATCAAAGGCCAATAAAGCTGTTTATTAACCCTGATGTCTCCTGCCTTCGCATTCTATGTTGGGAGCACAAACCCAGCCCTGGCCGTTGAGACTCAGTCCATCCCGGGGAATTTGCCGGTTTCATTAATGGGTGATGGAGGGGCGGGGTGTCTTTGCTGCCTGATTCTCACGGTGAGGCCGGCTGCATTATTGCCGAGAAATCTAGAGAGGCTTGGCACCCTTGCAGCCCAGGCCCCAGGACCCCCTCACCCCGACTTTGTGTCCTCCGATAGGAATACACAACTCAGAAATGGTTCTGAATGGGTAAGAGGATACAGATAGGAATGGAAAACAAGACCCACTAGAGTGGTGGAAAGGGCTCGATCTGGCTCTGAGTTGGAGGCATGCCATCTATTTTTGACTCGGCTGTGGCTTTGCGGGCTAGCCTCAAGTTACCTGCCCTGTCGGGCCTCAGATTCCTCTTCTTTGAAATAAGGGTGCTGATCTCATAGTAGGGGTCTTTGTGGTTTCTGCTAGTCCTGCTAAACTTTACGAAAAACCTCTTGTGGCCAGAGTCCCCTTTTGATTTCCAGCTCTGCAGACAATACTTGGTGGTGGTGGTGGGGGGGGTGATGCTTCTAGAAACTGGCTTCTAGTGTTGGTCATTGCTGAGCAGAAGGCAGTGCCTTTTTAGACCAAAATGATTGGAACAAGCTCCTCCCCTTGCTGCTCCCCAGAGCTGCCACTTTCCTGCCTGTGGAGACAGCTCTGCACCCCACCCATCACCCATCACCCCAGATCACCCCAGACCACGGATAACAGCTCCTGCCCCATCCCATCCTCTCCACTGCCAGCTTGTCTGCGGGGTTTCGGCACATGGCCGTGGGGTCTGCCCAGGGGAGCTCCACCTGCCCCGGCTCGGACTTCACAGTCTGTCACCTTCATCCGTTCCTTCCCTGGAGCTTCTGGAACTCCAGAGCAGCTCTCAGTTTTGGAAAGAGGGAACAAGGGAGGTGCTGAGACCCCTGCTGCTTTTCTTGAGATGACAGAACTACCGTCATTGCTTTTGTGAATTAGGCAAGACACTTAACCCCTTTGAGCCTTTGCTTCTTCCCCCATAAAACGGGGACACGTATCCATAGAGCCAAAGGGTCTGCTCTGGTACCCAAGTTGTCGACTGTGCAAGGACACGACATCAAAGGGAGTAGCATCTATATCAGAGCCATAGGTTAGTTTGCTGGGAGCATGAGGTTGGGTGTGGGGTCCCGGAGAGGCAGGTGCACAGCCCCGCACGCACACTCGAGAGCAACAGGACACGGGGACTCACTGGCACACACACCCACACGCAGGCACTAACCACCTCGGGAGCCCTCCCAGTGCTGCTTTCATTCTTCCCGTGCTCAGAGCCCAATCCCGAACCCTTCCTCAATTCTGAAGCTGTGGGTGTGGGGCGGGACAGAGCGTGCACGCTGAGATGGCTGGCGCTGGTGTCTACAGGGTGGGACGAGTGGGTGACAGTGGGGTGTACTTGTGTACACAGCCAGGGGGAACGCTGGCAAGATCCCGTGGACAGGATGACTCAGATTGTCAGTAATATATCAACTAGCATTTTTTTTTAAGCTTAAGAAAGGGGGTTGTAGACTGGTGGTGACTCTCAGTGATGGCCCCTGGCTCTCAGGATGAGATCTCAGTGGCTGGGATAGTCAGGGGTGGTGGGTGGGATGGAGAAGGAACATGGTTCCTGGCCGTTCGAACGTGAGAAACCTCTCAGCTGCCAGCTTCCATCAGACACTGTCTGGATGTCGTGGCCGGGGAACAGGAACTCTCCATCCCACAGTGACTGTGACCACAGAAGGGACAGCAGCAAGGAGGGGCTGAGCGCTGGAGAGGCATGTGGAGAGCCCTTCCCGGCGGACTCTTCTTTGCCCTGCCTTTGGCTCCTCCATTTCCCCCCTCCCTCTGTTCTGCGTGCTGCCTTCATCTCCAGCCACCCCCGCCCTCTCTCAGTCCCTGATGAAAACAGGGTGCTCTCTGGTATTCATACCCCTAGGTCCTGCGGGGCCCAGATGCACGAGGTCTTACATTTGAGGTCGCGGGCGGGAGTGGCATCAGGAGACCGGGAAAGGGCTGGGCTGGGCTCCCCCAGCCTTGTACCTTGCTTTTGGCAGCATGGTTGTGTGTGGGAGGTCGTGTGGTTCAGGGGACATTCCAAAAGTGGAGTGACTGGGCGCCTGGGAGGCTCAGTTGGTTGGGCGACTGCTTTCGGCTCAGGTCATGATCCCAGAGTCCTAGGATCGAGCCCCACATCAGGGTCCAAGCTCCATGGGGAGTCTGCTTCTCCTTCTGACCTTCTGCCCTCTCATGCTCTCTCTCACTCACTCTCTCTCAAATAAATAAATAAAATCTTTTAAAAAAAAGCAAGTGGAGTGACTTTGAAAGGCACCACATGCTCACAAATGGCAGTAAATATTTTTCATTCACACAAACTCATTTCTAAATCTGTCAGGGTCCCTAGAGGAAACAAAATTCCACGGGAAGATAGCTGAAGCACAGAGGCTTTGAAAAGGTACTGTTCAAGGAGGAACGGGCAGGGACAGCGGAGCCAGTGCTGGGCTGGGGGTAGAAGGGGATGGGAACAGGGACAGCAGGAAGCTGGTACCACCCAGGGGCCTGAAGAGGCCTGGAGGGACCTGGGGGAGGAAATGGTGTTCCTGGCATCCAGTGTGAGCCTGGGGCAGAGGAGGGAGCACCGGTGGGACAGCCTCGAAGGACCATAGCATCTACCAGAAACTGCCAGCCATGGGAAACAGGAGGAAGCGATCTGTCCTCCTGCTGGTGCCTCTCCCTGGAGGGCAAGCGAGTCTAGGTGTTGCGGGTGAAGGGCTCAGCCTCCTGAGCAGAAGGAAAAGCAGACTCCCTGCTGATCCCAGGCTCCATTCCAGGACCTTGGGATCATGGTCTGAGCTGAAGGAAGATGCTTAACCAACTGAGCCACCCAGGCGCCCTGTATATTGAGATTTCTTAAAATAGCCTCCATGACGTGGGATGTATTTAAGGTGTGATCATAAAGTAATACGACAGTTTTTTTTTAAAAGATTTTATTTATTTGACAGAGAGAGATCACAAGTAGGCAGAGAGGCAGGCGGAGAGAGAGGGAGAAGCAGGCTCCCCGCTGAGCAGAGAGCCTGATGCGGGGCTTGATCCCAGGACACTGAGATCATGACCTGAGCCGAAGGCAGATGCTTAACCCACTGAGCCACCCAGGTGCCCCAATACGACAGTTTTTTTTTTTTTTTTTTTTCTTCAAAGATTTTATTTATTTATTTGACAGACAGAGATCACAAGTTGGCAGAGAGGCAGGCAGAGAGAGAGGAGGAAGCAGGCTCCCCGCTGAGCAGAGAGCCTGATGTGGGGCTCGATCCCAGGACCCTGAGATCATGACCTGAGCCGAAGGCAGAGGATTTAACCCACTGAGCCACCCAGGCGCCCCGACAGTTTTTGTTTTAAACAAACACTTACGTTTGGGAGGTGCTGCTATGAAGATTCTGTTAAGAATATTTTGTTTCCTTTCTTTCGAAATGGCTCTCAATGTCACCTATACATTAAAAGAAAATTTTTTTTCCCTTGGGGAAACATAGACCTCCCTGTCTTGAATTTTTTGCAAAGAGCCAGCAGGCCTGGAAGATACTCCAGGGTTCCTGGACAGAACCTTGAAAGGCGCACTGGCCTGGGAGGAGTTAGTGGGATTAGCCGTGACCTTGGTTCCCGTCTGAGCCTCGGTTTCCCTCATTTGTGACAGGGATCAGGCATGCATTCTCAAAGGCTGTTGCCGGTTCCAAATAGTTTATGATCCTCTCAGAAGTAAAGATGGCAAATTAGGTGGATGAGACTGGGTTGGGTCAAGAGCGAGGTGTGATTACAATGCAGCACAACTCATTTTCCTGTGTGGTTGCTGAGTTGGGTCAAATGTTTTGAGCAACGGCGGTGTTACTGATTTACTGCTATGTCTCCAGTGTTCCAAAGCCAAAACGCAGTGCCCACCAGGATGTGCGGGTTGCTGGCACGCATGTCTCACTGTAGCCGTGTCCCACCTCAGCTCCCCTGTACTCTGTAGGTGTGACACTTCTAGTAGCAGGGAGATGCTGCTGAGGATGGGACTGATGTTCCTTTATTTACTTATTTATATAATTTTTTTAAAGGATTTTTTTTAACAGTTTTCTTTTTAAGTAATCTTTACACCCAGCGTGGGGCTCAAACCCATGACCCTGAGATCAGGAGTCATGCTCTCCAGCGACTGAGCCAGCTACGTGCCCCCGATGCTCCTTTTTTCCCCCTTAGAGTGTATTTTTCTTCTCTTTTTTCCCCTCCTTTTTTTCTTCTTGCTCTCTCTTTTTATTTAATTAATTAATTTATTTTTAAGATTTCACTTATTTATTTGACAGAGATCACAAGTAGGCAGAGAGGCAGGCAGAGAGAGGGGATAGGGAAGCAGGCTCCCCACTGAGCAGAGAGCCCGATGCAGGGCTTGATCCCAGGACCCTGAGATCATGACCTGAGCCAAAGGCAGAGGCTTAACCCACTGAGCCACCCAGGCGCCCTATAATTATCATTATTTTTGCGAAGTCATTGGAGAGTCAATTGCAGGTCACCAGGACCCTCTACTCTAAATACTTTATCGTGTGTGGATGTCATCTTCTGTATCTGCAACACAGTCATCAAATTCTGAAACCTTACTGTTGGTAAAATACTATCATCGGACATACAGTCCATTTTTTAAAATTTTACTAATCTCCCAATGATTGCCTTTTGGCAAGGTCTTCTTTCCCATTTTGGCCTTGATCCCTTGGCCCACGATCCCACATGACCTTTAGTTCTCATGGTCCCTTCCTTCTAGACTCTTCCATCTGGAACCACTCCTCAGCCCTTTTGTCATTTGTCACATTGATTTTAAATGCACGGAGCCAGCCGTTTTGTAGAATAGGTGTCGCCTCCCCCCACACCCTCCCCACCCTGCCCCGGCCTGAGGTTTTCTGATGAGATGCTCATTTCCCTCTTGGTGAAATTCTGGTTATGCATTTGGGGCAGGAAAGACCATAGCAGTGGTGCGAGGCGGAGGGGGGTTCCCTTCTCAGGACCCGCATGACTTCAAGCTCTTGATTAAGGAGGAGACGGCCAAGTTTCTCCATTGTCACAGTGCCATGCTTTCCCTTTGGAATTAAGGAGTAAACCCACGTTTCCAAGAAAGAGCTCCAAGTTTGGGCAAGTTCATTTCGCAAGCACTCAAGGGCTTGGTGGCGTGCGTGTCTCAGCCCGGGTGTGCTCTCCGGCTGGGGCTCCGGGAGACGCAGTTCTGCTTTTGGGCTCTGCAGCACAGAGCCACTCTCTGTCTCTCTCCTCACGAGGACAAAGAATTCGGTGCATGAATGCTTGCCATATGCCCGAGAATGCCATGTGCTGTTTACCAGCCTCTGAATAGCCCCACGGCGGCCAGCAGCCCGGAGTCCAAGGGCTCCTGGAGGCCAAACGCTCCCCGCAGAGGCGCTGCCAGGGGCCACGGAGAATGTGTGGGGAACATTCTGCTGAGGAGCGTGGTTTCTGTTCCCTTAAAAAAAAAAACCTCTGTTATTTTCCACCGCAAGCTGGAGGCCTGGCCTTCATGGACAAGCTTCCCAACCTTGGGGCCAAGGATTGGGAAGGGTTAAGAAGGAAAAGACCCTCTCTGTGGACAGTGGGTGGGGGGGTATTCTGGTCTACAAGATGCTTTACCTCTCGAGCTCCTCCCACGCTGGTCCCTGCTCTCTGGGGTAGACGGTGCCCTGCACGGGGAGGAGGTTGGGGGAGGTGAAGCCACTGGTCTTGACTCACAGAGCTGGGAAGGGGTGACTCTGCTAGGGTGAGCGAAACCTTGCGATTAAAAAAAAGGGGGGGGGCGCCTGGGTGGCTCAGTGGGTTAAGCCTCTGCTCTTGGTATCACTTCAGCTCAGGTCATGATCTCAGGGTCCCAGGATCGAGCAACCCCCCCCCCCCGGCCCCCGCATTGGCTCTCTGCTCAGCAGGGAGCCTGCTTCCCCCCTCTCTGCCTGCCTCTCTGCCTACTTGTGATCTCTCTGTCAAATAAATAAATAAGTAAAATCTTAAAAAAAATGTATGCGTATATATATATATATATATATATATATATTTTTTTTTTTTCCCTATCTTTTCCACAGTGCCATTGCTGCTTCCCTGAGGAACTTGGGGTCCTTTTTCTGGGGAGGTTTTAGGAAAAGGAAGAGGTCTTTTGAAATGGGTAGGGCCTGGCCTTTCGACAACAGCCCTGAAGTAGTTATTAAATATGTATGTGCAAAGCCTCTTTCCTCAATGAGCCTATTGTGTAGGAGGGGAATAATAATGATAAAATAATAGTAGCTATCAGCTTTCCCACTTCGTAGCTACATGATCCTGGGCAAGTTGTTGAACTGCTCTGGTGCCTCACTTCTCTTATCCATAAAACGGGGGTGATACAGTACCTGTGTCCTAGTGCCGTTGTGAGGACGGCATGAGTGAACACACACAGTGTGGGCGGGGTACGGTAAACACTGTGAGCGACCGCAAGTACTCCAGAGTACTTTGTGGGAGGCCTTCCATGTGTATCCTATGTGCTTTAACTCTCTTGGCTTCTACAGCAATCCCATGAAGTGGGTTTTCTTTTTCTTACTTATGGACAAGCCTAAACTCAGAGAGGTTAAGTCATAGGTTCAGGGTCATACAGTATAGGGCAGCATTCCAACGGGGCCAGGTCTGACTGGGAAGCTTATGCTTTAAATACTCCGGGCGTTCTTCTTGTGCTCCGACACGGGGCAGCCTGTGTTAGTAACACATGACCGTTTCCAGGTTTGGAGAGGAGTGTGGGGCCACACTCCAGGCAGAGGGGAAGAGCTGGGTAAGGTGTGGATGTGAAGGGGGTGGAGAAGTTCAGCAAGGCGGGGTGGGGTGGGAGGGGGAAGAGAAGAACTAAGAAGAACTTAGAATGACACACGTGAGACCACGCGGGCTGGTTTCTGATCCTGCTCAGGAAGGAAAGGAAAATGCTCTCACCCGTTTGCCCATTCTGGAGGTAGGAGATAGATTCCAGGCCTCCAGTAAAGGGAACCCTTGGCCCAGGTTCAGCGGCCCCCCTTGCTGCCAGCTCCTCCTGCTCAGTGTCACCCTGTGTCCTTTCCACTCAGAGTCTTCACCCTTCCAGGATGATGGTCAACAAGGGAGTAGCTGTCATCAAAGCGTTTGCATTATAAACATCCCCCTCCACCCGGCCAACTGCTGGCCAAGAAGCCTGGAACTCTCCACAGCCCAGGGCCTGCACGCATCCCTCCCTCGGGCCAGCTGGCTCCCTCTCTGGCAGTGGGCCTGGCTTTGTTTGAGAAGAGTCTGGGGGCAGAACAGAGTCATTCTCAACTGTGGAGAGAGCTTCTCCTTTTATTCTTGTGCCTGCTGGTCCCGATGGCTCCAGGGCTGTGGCCAACTAGCACCCACCTGGGACTTGCTAACAATCCTCACCTCCAGCTTCCTGGGGGGACCTAGTAGCCCCACCCACCCCCACCTGCCACCTGCACTCCGCCCAAGAGGAAGGAGCTGAGGCCTCCACCAAGGGGAGCCACTGGTCCTTTATTCTGGAGATTGGGGGGTGGGTGTATGAGGGAAGAAGGAAGCAGAAATTTACAGGGAAAGCAGAAGAGTGTGGGGTCGGGGGCGGGCCAGACCGGACAAGGCTGCCTGGAGGAGCAGGAGAGGGAGGGAAGGGGGAAGCCTGGAATGAGCTGCTGGGAGCGGCAAAAGAGCTTCTAACCTAAGTAAAGCAGCATGCTTGCAATGGCCACTGGCCCCCAAACTCCAGCCAGAACTCTGGTTTTTGCTTTAGCCAAAAACCGGTTAACACCCTGAAGCCCCCCATACTGTAACCATGGGGCCCGCCAGGGTCCAGGGAGTGTATGAGCCTCCCAAAGAGACTCTTGGCCCCAGAGGAGTAGGAGGGAGAGAGTTTGGGAGGGAAAGCCGAGCGGTGAGGGCCAGAGGAGAAAACAGTCTCTAGGCAGCATCTGCCCCCATACTCTGTTCTGTTGCTGATTGCCTGGCAGTCCTTAGGTCCCGGGACCCTTTGCTGGGCTGATTTTTTACCCACCTCGGGGCTGCTGCAAGCCCAGGCCCTGCGGGGGCCGGCTTGGACTGCGAGAGGGGCAATGTTGGTAGGAAATTGGGGAAAGAAGACCCTGGGGGGTTGTTGGGAAGTTGCTCAAGGCTAAGTCCAGACTTCCCAGTGGCTGCTGGGAGAGCTAGCCTCCTGACCCTGGGAGGCCCCTAAGCTCCAAATAGTGCAGGGACCTAACTCTTCCCTTAGGCCAAACTTTCCTCAGCCCACAGCTTTGTACTCTGCTGAGCCATATATGTGAACACTTTGGGACATTTACATTAAAAAAAGGGTTTGTTTGGGGGTGCCTGGGAGGCTCAGTGGGTTAAAGCCTCTACCTTTAGCTCAGGTTATGATCCCAGGGTCCTGGGATCGAGCCCCCGCATTGGGCTCTCTGCTCAGCAGGGAGCCTGCTTCCTCCTCTCTCTCTGCGTGCTTCTCTGTGATGTCCGTCTGTCAAATAAATAAATAAAATCTAAAAAAAAAAAAAGAGGGCTTTTTTGGTCCCAGGGATGGTCCCAGGGATGGACCCGGGGCTGGCCAGCTCCAGGTATTTTGGGACAGGAGAGCCTTTTAGCAAAGCCTCACGCACAGCATGGGTAGTTCCCTGTCTTGCTTTTCTCTCTGGGTGTGACACAACCCTGGGCCATAGCGGGGCACTTGACCCCTCCCTGTCTTGAGGTCCCTTCTGTGGCCCAGGTGACAAAGAAGGCTTTGGAAGGCCTTTCCATCCAGCGCCCTGTGGCCTGGGTTCTGTGTCTTCCACCTCCAGGGGCCAGGCAGCAGAGAGCGCTGGAATGTGAACAGGCAGGACTGACTAATGACAGGGCATTTTCTACTCATAACAGTGCAAGTTCGGCTCACGAGTTGAATTTCAAGTGGGCCCTTTAGGCAGATTAGGGAGGTTAAGTGAGAGAGTGGAGGCAGCCTTGGTGGATTGTCTAAATTCCTAGAAAATAAATTCTAGGAATTTCACTGTGGGAGGGAAGAGTAGCAGGTGAGCCTATTTAGTGCCATGCATAGGCAGGGGCGAGAGCTGGTAGTCCCGGCGGCCTGCTTGGAGGAGGTGGCTTTTTCCTTTTCTTTCTCTATTTGAGCACCCTGTATCTCCAAAAATGACTTGTCTTCCGAATCAGATCGAAGAGACAAATTCATACTTTTAACCAAGGGATGTTTTTTTTTTTTTGGACAAAAATTTATTTTTTCACTGAGCCACCATCCAGCTACGGAGGAGAACCATTCCCTCTAAATACTGCTTTTGGTGCCTGCCCTTTGTTTGAAGTCATTATTGTCCCTAGAAATGGGAAATTACACATTACTGTTTATCAAAAGGAAATAAACACCTTGGATTAATAGGGTTCTTGCCACGGGATGGTGGTTCCAGACCTTGCCAACGAGCTGGGTGAGAAGCCCGCCCAGCATGTCCTGCACCCCATTCACTTTCGGCATTTGATGATTTCTGAAGGGGAAACGGTCAGTTCCTGTGTGTGCCACGAAGCTTTGCCTGCCCTGTTCTCGTGACGTCATCCTGGAGAAACTTTGAGAGGGCGCTTCTGGGTGTAGGACCAAGTACAGGAAAAAACACGGGGAGTGGGGCGTGTCACCTGCTTACTCTCTTCAGGCTGGATTGGGTTCCCGTTGCTCTGTGTTCATGGGCAGTCAATGAGCTCTCACTAAAGGAGAGTGAAGAGTGGAATCAGGATGCTTTATTAAGACAGCCTGAGCCATGTACAGGTTCACGCAGGGAAGAGATGGCCATGAACCCTGAGCCCTGTGTGTCTCAGCCCTTCTGTGTTCCAGCCCAAAGCCCCGGGAAAGCTTGCCCCTGCTTGTGACTCTGGCCACTGTCAAGTTCTGCAACCTCAAGCTGGGCTCTGGGCCACACTCAGCTCTTCCCAGCAATCTTTACCATCCCCTGCCGCCTCTGGCCCCCTGGCTTTTAAGTAGGCTTCTCTTCCTCATCCTTTGGGTTTCGGTTTAGGGGGACATTTCTTCTGGGAATAATTCTTCCTTGCCACCCCCATATCCCCCCAACTGTCGGTGCGCTCCTGCTACCCTGTACCTTCTGGTTCTCAGCACTATTCCTACTAGGTTATCAGTGACTCCTAGTTGCCCGTCTGTCTGCCTCCGCCATCAGACTATCAGCTCTGTGAGGGAAGGATGCAGCCTGCTTGTTTGCCATCCGAGTCCTGACTGTGACCCGACCCAACCCAACCCAACCCGGGAAAACCAACAAAAGAAACACCCACCAGAACTGGTTTCCTAATGTCATGGCTAAGGGTCTGAAGGTTGGCTGTTCTCCTTGTGTTGTGGATGAATCTGATTTAACAAGGGTGGAAAGCAGGGAACACTTACTGCCTGGTCAGCAAACCACACTTGGCCAACATGCGGGACTGCCTTGTTGGAGTGGAAAAGGAGATAAAGAAAAGCCTGGGGACCTAGAAGGGGACATGGTGGCTGTGGAGCGCAAAGGGCACTGAATGGGGGTTTGGTGGGCGGGGAGGGGGGCATTCAAGATGGCCGCCACTGGAACTACAGGGGAGAGCCCATGGCCATGAACTGAATGAAGCTGGGAAGGGGTAGGGGGAGAAAGCTGGGCCGAGGAGGAGGAAGGGCTCCCCAAATCTGATTACTTTTCTCCAAAACCGGTGGCTGGCATCTGAAATGTCACCCATTGCTCTGGTCTGGGATTGTGACTTGATTTTTCTCTTCCCAATTGATTATTTTTGTTTGTATTAATTGAAAACGTGTGTCTTTCTGATGAGACATGGAGTGCTCTGACCAGGCTTTGTTTTATTAAGAGAGTCCTACGAAGAAAGCGCCTTCCTTTGTTCCCCTTCCTTCTTGTCCCTCCCTCCCTTCCTTCCGAGTGAAATTCTGGACCGGAAAGCCCAGCCAGGATGTGGAGAGTTGTGTTTTCCACCTGAAGCAAGGTGGGGCTGGCCGGCTCTTTGTGGCGGCAAGCTACCCCACCCCCACCAGGCTGTTCTCTTTGAGCAGGACGAACACAGTGGTGGCCCCCATAGCCCCATGGCCAGTGCCGACCATTGCAGAATGAGACAAAGCCCTTGTGTACTTTGCTGGGAAGCTCTTGGCTGTGACATACAGGCCCGTGAGCTCAGGAGAGCCTCTGTGGGGTCCCAGCGCAAAGCACTCCCACGCACGCCTTTCACAGCGTTTCCAAGCCTCCTTCGAGGACAGCCAGGCTGGGGTGTGGTGAAGGTGTTTATCTTTCTCAGGTTTGGGCAAAGTCCTTCTAGAAAGCAGATTTTGAGGCGTTGAGATCAGAAATCACTCCTGGGGAAGTGGTGAGGAATTGTGTGTTTTAATCTGGGGCCAGTGTGTTCGAGCCATGTCCATTGGTCAAGAAAGAAATACCATTCTCAGCCCAGTGCAGACTTGGCCACGGGCGGCTGACCTGCTGTTTGTGCTGGTTCCTTATCCACAGACCGCAAGGTCCCGGAGGGAGGAAGGACTTCCCTGTTGAGGGAGAGACCATACGTAAATTGGTGGGTCAGGAATCCCCCAGTTGATTCTCTTAATTCAAAGTGGAAATGGAGTGGAGGTGGGTTTTTTTTTTTTTTTTAGTATTTTAGAAAAGATTTTATTTATTTGAGAGAGGGAAAGCTTGCAGGAGCAGTGGGGGAAGGGCAAAGGGAGAGGGAGAAGCAGATTCCCTCCCGAGCAGGGAGCTGCACAGGGCTTGATCCCAAGACCCTGAGACCATGACCCGAGCCGAAGGCAGACGCTTAACCGCTTAACCGTCTGAGGCACCCAGGTGCTTTGTGGGGGTGGTTCTTTAGCCTAATTTCTACTCTCCTGTACTGAGCAGTTTTAAAACCCACTTGGATTTTATAAATCATCAGAGCTATGCAAAGCTGCTTACCACACCCTATGTCGGGCTCTATGAGGGACTGCACGTAGGTTTGGGAGGAACAGGTTGAAACCTGACTTTGATCTTAACAAAGCCAGTCTTCCCTAGCAAACACGAATCTCCCGGCCAATCAGATTACCTGAGCCTTCCAGCACCCGTGTGAACTGGCTTGACAGGGAAGCTGGCGGGAGTTGGGGGGCGCCGGGGTTCAGGTGGGGCAGCCCAGTGCCTGTAAGGTGTGATTTGAAGGCCTCGGGAAAGACCCACCCTAGCCTGAAATCCCCCCTACCGGCTCATCAAGGATGTCGACAATTTCACTATTATGGAGTCATTCCTTTGTATTTACCGTGGGCTCCCTGCTGGCTGTCCCTCGAAATGCAGGTTGGTCTGGGGTAAGGAGGATTCCCTTAACCTTCTCACCTTGAATTCTACTGTTAATCTCTTGGCTATCCCACACACTCAGTTCCACTTTTTCTCTTTCTCGTTTTATTGAGAGAGACTTGACCTAGAACCTGGTGTTAGCTTTAGGGCCTCCCCATGATGATTTGATATTTGTGAATATTGCCTGGTGACCCCTGCAGTAAGTTGAGCTGCACTTTTAGATGGTGGGCCTCTCCCGAGTCACCTCCCCTCCGCAATTCCCTGTTCTGTGGGTGGGGGGTGGCCTTCCAGCTGACAAGAGACACCCCAACTTGTGCAGCTGGTTGGAGCAGACATAGACCATGTTCAGTGAGGGGCCAGCAGGTGCTCTGGGTCTTGCCTCTTCCTCTTTCCCTGGTCTAGAAGAGAGGACTAGAGCCTATCTCTGCCTTGCCCCCTTACCCTGGGCACCTTGTATCAGCCCACGCTTTTCTCCCAGAAGCACCGCCCTCCCCTCAAAGCAGATACGCCGCTGTGAACTCCACTGGAATGTAAACTCCATGGAGGCAGGTCTTTTTTTTTTTTTTTTTTTTTTTAAAGATTTTATTTATTTATTTAACAGACAGAGATCACAGGCAGGCAGAGAGAGGAAGGGAAGCAGGCTCCCTGCTGAGCGGAGAGCCCCATGTGGGGCTCGATCCCAGGACCCTGGGATCATGACCTGAGCCGAAGGCAGAGGCTTTAACCCGCTGAGCCACCCAGGCGCCCCTGGAGGCAGGTCTTTTTAATACTTCCCCAGAGTTGCAAAGAGTTCCTGGCCCACAGTAGGTGCTCAATAAATATTTGCTGAGCTGACTTCCTCTTGTGGACGTAATCGCGCTGGTAAAATATTTTGCACCCCAACGCACACGCAGTTGGGCGTTTTTAGGACCAACGTTGGCTGAGATTTAATTTTTTTCTCTATTGTGCCCATCTCCCCCCACTCCCCAAATTTAATTTTTAATTACACCACATAGCAATTCAGTTTTGGGAAACACTGAAACAATCCAAGAAGTCCTCCTCATCCCCGAAACCCTGTTGTGTGTTCCTCCTTAGCGTAACCCGCTGATGTCCTCTCGGCGTGTGCCCAGCAGACTTTGCTCTGTGCATCTGTGTGTTAAAGCAGATGTCTGTAGTTTGGTGGGTGAAAAGAAACCATAAATGGGGCCCCTGGCTGCCTCGTTCGGTAGAGCATTCAACTCTGCGACTCTTGATCTCTGGGTTCTAAGTTCGAGCCCCATGTTGGGTGTAGAGATTACTTGAAATTAACTCTTAAGGGGTGCCTGGGTGGCTCAGTGGGTTAAAGCCTCTGCCTTCGGCTCAGGTCATGATCCCAGGGTCCTGGGATCGAGCTCCTCATCAGGCTCTCTGCTCAGCAGGGAGCTTGCTTCCTCCTCTCTCTCTCTGCCTGCCTCTCTGCCTACTTGTGATCTCTGTCTGTCCAATAAATAAAATCTTTAAAAAAAATTAACTCTTAATAAAAAAGGTTAAAAAAATAAAAGAAACCATAAATAAGATTGAGCCGTCTTGTTTTGCAATTTGCTTCCCCCATCCCCTTTAACAATATGTAGGTCAATGTTCATTCTTTTTCACTCTTACAGACTATGGCATGGCATAGACGAAGAATTCTATGTTTAATGATTGTTCTAGACGGAACTTTAGGTTATTTCCAGTGTCTGCAAACATCCTTGCACACGCTACTTGGAGCACACGCTCAAATACTTCCCCTGAATTTTTAGAGACGGCATTGCCGGATGAAGGAGCACGGGCATTGAACATTTTAAAGCTACTCTAAATTGCACTCCCGAAAGGCTGTATGCACATACATTCCCACTTCTGGGTGTGAAAACCTCAGCTTTTTCCATACCTTTGTTGGCTCTTAGAGATCTCTTTTACTGTTGGCCAAAAACCATGATCTCATGGTTTGAATAATAGTGTTCAGCTCATTCTACTTGGCCAGGAACTTGTCAGTGATTCCCATTAGTGACACAGCCACACGGACAGTGATAATACCATTTAATGGCTATGTGTCCTGTACTTGGTAATTATTTTGCACAGAGTGAGTAATAATCAGGAATAGTCACAAATCTGTTTTCTCCACCTATTTCACCATGACCTTTAGATGTGAAACACAGGACTGTGGGGTCTTGGAGTATGCGGGGGTGGGGGAGGATGACCTCCATGGCTGCAGCCTGTCCTTCCTTCACGTCCTTTCCTGTCCCACAGTGGCTGTGCCCTGGAATGACGATGCTAGGTTGTCCAGTCTTAAGCCAACAGTGTGTTCTCTGCCATCCAGCCCCTGGGGTTCTCCTTTGATCAGCTCAGAACATGTCAGCTGAAGTTGTGGGTTTGGTCCTTTGCTTGGCTTTGAGGTTATCATCAGGCCCACCTTGGAGCACAATAGAAGCTATGTCATGGGCTGGATCCCGCCTTAATCTTTTCCAAGCTCTCACACCACCTAGGACAATGTTTTCCACACTGAGAAGTGCATTTTAAGAGGAAAAGCTTTAAGGACATTTAGGATCGTACACTGTTTAATTTCGTGGCTATTTTCCTCCCTATGCCATTCCTTCCTTCTTCTGTGTTTCTCAACCTCGGTATTCAGGATAAAACCAAAATGGCGCTGGAAAGAGTTCCACCCCGCCCCTCCCCCCACTGCAAGCTTTCTCTAGGTCACTGACAGCATCTAGTTTAGGGTCATGTAGGACTTAATGTTAATCTCTCGTGCCTCCAGTATGGCTGCATTGAACAGTGGGTTCCTCCTCCGGTTGAGGTAGGATTTTTAAGGCTTGTGACTTGTTTTGGTGGTTTCAGATGAATTTTGTATTTGGATCAGAAAGCCATTTGCTTGAAAGCATGATTGTTTCGTTTTCTAAAGTGAATTGGAACTGAATTCCCTTCCTACCCCTTTGTCCAGTCCAGCTACTACGGAATGTTCATTTTGCTAGTTTTAGAAATATTACTCTGTTATTTCTCTCTCTCTCTCTCTTTTTTAAGATTTTATTTATTTGACAGACAGAGATTATAAATAGCCGGAGAGGCAGGCAGAGAGAGAGAGGAGGAAGCAAGCTCCCTGATGAGCAGAGAGCCTGATGCGGGACTCGATCCCAGGACCCTGGGATCATGACCTGAGCTGAAGGCAGGGGCTTTAACCCACTGAGCCACCCAGGTGGCCCCCCCCCTTTTAAAAAGGTTTTATTTGTTTATTTATTTGAGAAAGAGAGAGAGCATGGACTGGGGTGGGGAGACACAGGGAGAAGGAGAGAGAATCTCTCAAGCGTTCCAGCCTGGGGCTCGATCTCACGATCCTGAGATCATGACCTGAGCAGAAACCAAGAGTTGACGCTTAACCGACTGAGCCGCCCAGGAGCTCCTACTTTGTTATTTTAAAGCACTCAAGTTTTGGCCACAAGTTACTCCAAGAGGACACTGTGAGGAGATACACATGTAGCTAAGAGCCATACTTTCTTCTGGATGACTTCTTATTTGGGGCATTGTAGTAACTTTGGCTCAGACTTTTCTCATTTTCTAATATATGCTGCTGGACCTGAGTGGTTGGTTTAACGGTTTAGAGTGTGGGTTCATGAACCAGAGGGCTTGGTTTCAGATCCTAGCACTGCCACGTCCTAGCTGTGTGATCTTGGGCAAGTTATTCAAACTCTCTGGGCCTCAGTTTTCTCTTGTGTACAACAAAGTAAGTGTAGCTACTGTCTCTAGAGTTGCCATAAAGAGTTAACATACAAGATAAAATAGCTTTTGGCACATGGTAAGTGCTGATGTGTTTGCTATTATTATTCAGTTCTTTCTGAAAGAAAAAAAACATTCCTTTCTTCTGTGGTTATTTGAACTTCTTCTGAGTCTCATTTTATAATTGAAAACTGAACAAAATGAAACAGAAGAGAGTTACTCAACCAAGCCCTTTCTGGAAAAGGCAAGATTGTTTCTCTAGAATGATTCACACTTGATTAATCTATTAGAATTTTAAAAATCTGTGGACTAAGAAGAATCAGCATCGATTAATGGGGTTAATGTATGTGCAGCTTTTAGGAGCCTTGGAAGTCTTCACGCCATTGGTTTTTATTTTTTTATTTTAATTTGATTTATTTTTTAAAAAAATATTTTATTTATTTATTCGACAGGCAGAGATCACAAACAGGCCGAGAGGCAGGCAGAGAGAGAGGAAGGAAGCAGGCTCCCTGCTGGGCAGAGAGCTTGATGTGGGGCTTGATCCCAGGACCCTGGGATCATGACCTGAGCCAAAGGCAGAGGCTTTAACCCACTGAGCCACCCAGGTGCCCCAACGCCATTGGTTTTTAAAGAAACACAAGCATCATTCAGCTAAAAGAGTATTATTTCCCCCCTTCCTCCTTCCCTCCCTCCCTTCCTTCCTCTCTTCCTTCCTAGCCACAGACATTTCCAGAGTGCCTGGGATGCTCTGCTAGGCTCTATAAACAGGGACATAGAGACAAATGATCCATGGTTCCAGCCGTTAGGAAGGTCTAATAGGGGATTTTCTTACTTTTATGGTGAAGAAAAATTTAAGTGCCTCCAACATCCCTTTGAAAGCTTGGGGCAGGAGAGATCAGCCAACTGTGAGAAGGAAGCATGAATAAGAAAATTCAACAGTTTGAAGTTGAAGATCCAGGCTCATTCTACTCATTAAGTTCCAAGTTTCTTCCTCTTGGAGAAGAGTAATTTCTTGGGGTGATGTTCAATGTGTGCAAACACATGAAAAGAACATCTCGCTGGAGCTGTTGGTCGCAATCATGTTCTCTACGACCTGGTTACTATGTTGTTGTCAGATGGAATCTTGGCCTTGACCAGGGAATCCCATGGCCAGGTGGGCTTTCCTTCCTGTTGGGAGCCCCCATCCAAGATGGTGGTCACCCAGGATTGGAGAGCTCTCACATAAAGTTTCAGGAACTCCTCCCAGTGGACTTCAGACTCCATCCCATGGCATCCAACTCAGTGCTGGACAGAGAGGAGATGCTCAGTGGACAGTAACTCACAACTCTCCTTTCTACACATTCTTTGCTCAACGGCCCCTTGTTCACAGTGTTACACTGGACCTTATCTTTCTCCTTCCGCCATTGCAAAATCCTTGAGGACGGGAACAGGGCTTGCTGAATCTATGAACCCGAGATAGCATCGTTCCCCTTGTACAAGGTTCACCGGACTTTCGCCACAGGATGTCTTTCAGTTTTTGTCAACTCCCTTCTTAAGATTCCGTTCCTTCTCCTACAGGCAGAGCTTCCAAGTGAGGGTGGAGGGGGCTGGGCTGGATGGTGGTGGTGGGGAAAGTTGGGGCCTCTGGGTTTTTTATGTACCATCGAGAAATGTTAATCAATTGGACGACTTTAAAAGTGACCCTTTAATAATCCTTGTCCTTGTCGTTAGAACACATCACAACCATCAGCCCTGGAATGCAAAGACCAGAATAAACCCGAGGAAACCTCCAACCGAGCCGGGCAGTTTCAGTTTCCACCCCAAATGCAGGTGAGAGAAGGTGGTGGGACTAAAAGAACGGTCTTGGGTCTTTAAGGACACATCCCATCTAGAGACCGGGGCAATGATAGCATCCACATAGGACCTTGTCTTCCAGGCGCACTGAGGCCTTCCTGAGGGGAGACACCCACGTGAGGGGTGAGAGAGAGGAAGAAGTAACTGGAGAGTGAAGGTTCTGGATCAAAGGGTCACAGGGCACTAAGCGGGCAGCGGGGGTGGGGTGGGGTGGGGGGCTCTTGGCTCAGTCCAGGCCCTAGCCATGATTTGGGCCTGCATAAGACTTAAACTGTTTTTTTTTTAAGGTAGCTCGCCACATTGAAAAATCAAGAGATTTCACGGAAAATAGGGAATGTATGGCCTTTCTAGAAATGTGGAAAATCTTTGTGGAGCCTATCAGCTGGAGCCTAGTGACAGCCTGTCCCTGGGGAGTCCAAGCTCATCAGCTCTCCTCTCACCACCCGCCTGGTCCCGGGAACCCCCCATCCCATCCCATCCCATCCCATCCCACCCCAGCACCATGTGGGATCCCACTAGGGGTTCTGTGCATTACCTTCACTCACCCCTTCTCTCGCCAGCACCCCACCTCTACCTTGGTATCTCCTTCCTACTAATACCTCTGTGCACCCCTTCTTCCCCTGTTTAAAGAACTCCTCCCTCAGCCCCTCCCCCTCTGGCTATCTATGGGGTTCTTCCTGTGGAGCCAAGATGCTAGAAAGGGCCCTCTTTCCTTGCCTCCCACCCACCCTAGTGCCCCCCCATCGCCTCTGGGCTCCCCACTGCCCCCCAAGTGCTGTTCTGGTTAATCCTTACCCCACCCAGGGCAGTCTCTAGGTGCTTGGTGCAGTGCGCCCTCCCTCCTGGAAGTTTCCCTGCCCTCCGCCAAATGACATCTCTTGTCTCCTTGTCTGTGTGCTTAGGGCGGCTTCTCCCCTCCCTTCCAGGCCATTTGTGGGTGCTTCTCTTCCCGAAAGCTCACAAATGGCAGCATTTCCCACGGATCTGTCCCAGGGTCTTTATTTTTCTGACACTAGACTCTCTCGGGGTCACCTCTGGGGGCCTGAGGATTCCAGCCTGCTTTTCCGAGCTCCACGGCTGCTGACTCTGATTTTCATTTGTGACTGCAATCACCTCCTCACCTGTATGCCCCATGCAGATTTTTCCGCCGCAGGTGGAGGGAGGGAGGTGGAGGGAGCTGTAAGTAGAGGCCCGTCTACAATAAAAATCTGTTAACGTTACTCCCGCTTCACATTCTGCAGTGGCTCCTCTTGGCTCTCAGGGTGCGGTTCACACCTTTGGCTTAGCCTGGGGTGCTGCCCTGACCCGGCTGCCATTTCAGCCCCCCCAGCTTCCCGTGGGCACCTTTCCCTTCCAGCAGACATTTCCTTTCCCTTCCCTTCCCTGATGCTGGTCCCCCTGCTGTGAGGGGCTCTTCCCCTTGCCTTGGGCTCCCTGGTTTCCTTCCTTCCTTCCTCCCTCCCTCCCTCTCTCCTTCCTTCTTCTTTCTTTCTTTCTTTTAAAGATTTTATTTATTTATTTGAAGGGCGCCTGGGTGGCTCAACTGTTGGGTGGCTGCCTCAGCTCAGGTCACCATCCCAGAATCCTGGGATCGAGCCCCACATCAGGCTCCCTGCTTAGCAGAAGCCCACTTCTCCCTCTCCCACTCCCCCTGCTTGTGTTCCCTCTCTCACTGTCTCTCTCTCTGTTAAATAAATAGATAAAATCTTAAAAAAAAAAACACAAAGATTTTTAAAATTTATTTGTGAGACAGAGAAAACAAAACCAAAAGCGATGGCTGTGAGGGGCAGAAGGAGAGGGAAGTGGACTCCCCCCACCCCCAGCAGGGAGCCTGTGTTTGCAGGACTCCATCCCACGACCCTGACATGACCTGAGCCAAAGGCAGACGCTTAACTGCTTAACCGGCTGAGCCACCCAGGCACCTCGCTCCCAGTTTTTCTGAGCATTTGAATCAGCACCCCCAGGTCCCCCGGAGCCTCTGAGTCTGGGTTCAGTGTCCCTTGCTGTCCTGGGGTGCCCGGGCCTCCCTGTGTCAGCTCCCTGGAGGCTGGGGTTCTACTAGGCTTCACGTCCAGTGGAGACTGGAGAGGTCCCCGGGCACACTGTGGCAGGCACATAAAACAGATGATGGCAGGAGCTTCTGCGGGCTCCCTAGTACTCACACATGGCTGGGCAGTCGTCTCTCGCCTTCTGGAAGCGGCTTCTAGCTTGTTGGAGTGTTTGCCTTCCCAGTGCGGCAGGTCTTGCTCTGCAATATACTTTGTTGGCCTCTATTAAGTGTCTTGAGACTGAAAGGTGTTTGGGATTTGACCCCCTTCCTCAAAGGGCCTGGTATACTCTGAGATTATGGTATCGCTTCCCGTCAAGGAGCCTTTACCGAGAGCCAGCCCTGAAGGCAGAAGCAAAGCCGCCCAGCACCGGGATTCAGATAAAATCTGTGCGGCTGGGAGGGACTTGCTGTGGCTTCGTGGGTCTGGGTTCACACTAGAGGTGAGAGCACAGTTCTCCCGGGTGGAGACTCCTTGACCGACCGCATCGTAGGCTCTCCCCTGACCCTGACGTCTCCTTGCAAACCCACTTCCATGTCCCACACTTGCGTGGACTTTGAGGCTGCGTTTTGTGTCAACATGACCTCCCTGGGATGCCAGAAACGACCCTTTCCTGCCCCCGCCATGAGCCTCCAGCTATCTCTACATCAACTTCTCAGAAGGATTCTGCCATTTCCCTTGATTGTTAGAAACGTGTTTGAACGGCACACAACTTGCATTTGTCATGGCAACACGGCTGTCAACTGTTGTCATAGAGAGTCATTCTGGTAAATAAGCAGATCAGGAGGTTTGATCAGAAAGCCTTCGCTGCACTTTGAGGTAAGACTGTGAGGTTTGGACCAAGGGGCTCTCTCTTTTTTTTTTCCCCCAATCTTCCTCTTCTTCTTCTTTTTTTTTTTAAGTATTTTATTTATTTTACTTGAGAGAGACTGAGATCGAGAGAGAGCGAGAGCACAGAGGGAGAGGGAGAAGCAGGCTTCTCACTGAGCAGGGAGCCCCATGTGGGGCTTGATCCCAGAACCCCAGGACCATGACCTGAGCCAAAGGCAGATGCTTAAAGACTGAGGCCCCCAGGCGCCCCCCAGTGGGGGTCCTGAATCAAGACATCGACCCAGTCACACCTTGTCCTAACTGCTTGAGTGAGTTTGAAAGGGTAGAATCCAGGGAAGCTGACCTCGGGGCTGTGGGTCACGCTGCCCGCCATCAGGAGGTATGTAGATGAGAGGCTGAGAGCCCGGCTGCAGGGCTGCACTGAATCCTGTTTCTGCCGCTTTGACCTTGGGAGGTTTCCAGTGTCCTCCTCTGTGAACCGGGAATGACTGGGGGACTCCCCTTACAGGGTCGGTGGTTGCGTGAGACACTTAGTCCCTGTCCGCTGCTTAGACGCACAGTAAGTGCTCAGTCTGAGCTGTCCCCAGTGTGGCCCTTCATCAGCTTCAAGTGGGACTGCTTGCCACGGGCTCTTGCCCTTGGTCACCAAGGCTGTCGTCAGGTCTCCCACGCTCCGTGCCACGTCGTGCCCGTTCCAGCTGTTTAGTCTTCTTTGCTCACTTTGCTTCTCTGAACGTCTTACTCCAGTCCTGTCCTCTTTCTTTCTTTTTTCTTTTTCTTCTTTTTTAAAGATTTTATTTATTTATTTGAGAGAGAGAGAGAAAGAGTACGCAGAGAGCAGGGGAAAGGGCAGAAGGAGAGAGAGAGAGAGAATCCCAAGCAGGCTCTGTGCTTAGTGAGGAGCCCAACGCCGGGCTCGTATCTCATGATCCTAAGATCACGACCTGAGTTGAAATCAAAAGTTGGACACTTAACTGACTGAGCCACCCAGGCACCCCAGTCCTGTCCTCTTTCCCACTGTCCTTTCTGCCTGGAATGGGCTCCTGTTTGGCCCCTGCCTCTCCTGCGAGGCTCTCCCTCCCCTTATTCCGAAGCCACTTGGAGGAATGGATACGGGTACTCCTGGCCCCACATCTCACCATGGGACAACTCTAGGATCATTTTTCATTTGCGTTTGTGTGTGCACACCTTCTAGAGCCCTTGTCAGTGGACTAAGCTGTGAGATCACCATCTACTTTTTAAAAAAAATCGTAAAGTATACATAACATAGAGCTTTCCATTTTAACCATTGAAGGTGTTCGGTTGGTGGCATCAAGGACACTCACACCGGTGTGCAGCCGTTGCTACCGTCTATCTCCAGAACATCTCCATCTTCCCCGACAGAAACTCGGGACCCATTGAACACTACTTTTCCCTTCCCTCCTCCCTCCAGTCCCTGGCAACCCCCGTTTCATTTTCTGCCTCTCTGAATTTAACCACTTTGGGTCCCTCAGTGGAATCCTACATTTGTCCTTTTGGATCTGGCTTGATTTCACTGAGCGTGAGGTCTGCGAGCTTTGTGCACGCTATAGCAAGCTGAAGCATACTCCATTGGATACACACGCCCAGTTTTGTTTATCCATTTATCTGTTGATGGACGTTTGTGTGGCTTCCACATTTTGGCTGTTGTGAATGAGGCTTCTCAGAATGTGGACCGTGTACAACGCACCTGCACGAGGACCCACTTTTAGTTCTTGTGAGTATATACCCAGTAGGGGGACTACTGGATCATGTGGCCCATCTCCTGTGCAAGGCTGACTTTACCAATTAGAAACAGAGCTTGGAGGCGCCTGGGTGGCTCAGTGGGTTAAGCCCCTGCCTTCGGCTCAGGTCATGATCCTAGCGTTCTGGGATTGAGCCCCGCATCAAGCTGCCTGCTCAGCAGGGAGCCTGCTTCCCCCTCTCTCTCTGCCTGCTGCTCTGCCTACTTGTGATCTCTCTCTCTGTGTCAAATACATAAATAAAATCTTAAAAAAAAAAAAAAAAGAAACAGAGCTTAAACACCTGGTGGGAAAATTCTCTCTTCCCCTCCCTTCTCCCCACTACCACCGGGTACCTCCCACAGACCGTATTTCTCTCCATGAATGTCAGTGTTACCCCCAGGTTGGTCAGGCTGAAACTTTGACATCACCCTGGACTCCTCTAATTCTTCTTCTTCTTCTCCTCTAATTCTTCTTCTTCTTCTTCTTCTTCTTCCTCTTCTTCTTCTTCTTTTTTTTTTTTAAAGATTCCATTTATTTATTTGTCAGAGAGACAGCGAGAGAGAGAGAGAGCACAAGCAGGGAGAGCGGCAGGCAGAGGGAGAAGCAGGCTCCCTATTGAGCAAGGAGCCCCATATGGGACTCAGGACTCTGGGATCATGACCTGAGCTGAAGGCAGATGCTTAACCGACTGAGCCACCCAGGTGTCCCGTGGACTTCCCTAATTCTTTTACGGCCTGTACATAGGTGATTACCAATTTCCATCGGCTCCATCTTCCAGATCCGCAGTCTAGTCCCTTCTCCGCATCTCTGTCCTTACTGCCCTGATCATGGCCGCCTTGTCTCTCATCATCGGGAGGATGGCAACTGTTTCCAAACCGCTCTCCCTGTTTCTGCCCTGGGTACTCTCTGGTCCCTTAGCATAGCATCAGGCTCCATCCCTTTAAAGCATTAGTCAGTTCTTGTCACGCCTCACTCACGACCTTCCCTTGCTCTCTGTCTCACTCGAGGGAGATCTCAAGGGGTTGCAAAGGTCTGTTGGCCCTCCCTGCTCTTCTGACCCCAACTCTCCTCCGGAACGGAGCTCCGGCCACCAGGGTCTCCTTGCTCTTCCACCTCAGGGCTTCTGCATTTGCTGTGAACTATGCCTGGAATGTTCTTTCCTTGACGAACTCTTTGCCCCCCAGTGTTGCTTGACCAGAGAGATCTTCTCTGGGATCTTACCTGAAGTACCAAAGTTTTCTTCCCCCGACCTCAGGCACCGCCTGTGCCTCTTACCCATTTACTTATCGCTCTCCCATGCTTGTTAATTCCCCAATTCCTTCATTTCCTTCTTCCTCATTAGAAGTGCCGTGTTGTCAGGGGCCTTGGTGGTTCTTAGAAATGTCCCTGATGGGGGCAAGGAATTCTCTCCTAAGAGAAAACAGCCTTTTAAGAACGTTCCAGTGAGAGCACTGGGCTCTGTGGGCTCTTCTGAGGGGTTCAGGGATTCCAAGAATGGAAACAGGTTTTTGGTTTTTTTGATGATGGTCTTACAGCCAAGGAGTGCTGTATACGTGGTTTGCGGGTGGTGTTTGCCTTTGCGTGTGATGGGATTCTTGGTACCCAGTGATCACTGGAAGCAATGGCCTCTCACTCTTAATTCTAATTGTTTAAAAAGATTTTATTTATTTATTTGACACAGAGAGAGAGATCACAAGTAGGAAGAGCTGCAGGCAGAGAGAGAGAGATGGGGGAAGAAGGCTCCCTGCTGAGCAGAGAGCCTGATGCGGGGCTCCATCCCAGGACCCTAAGATTATGACCTGAGCCGAAGGCAGAGGCTTAACCCACTGAGCTACTCAGGCGCCCCTCACTCTTAATTCTTGAAATGGGGGTCACTTGTTCATGGATGTCTTCTTGCAAATGTATGATAATTTTTTTTTTCCTGTCAGACGTGTCTGAATTAACTATGGACTAGAGCAAAGGCTTCCAGGCTCCAGGCAGCAGGTTTATATGGTCAGAGACAATGGACTACAAGAGAGGCAAGAACATTGGCCTTAGAGGCAGGATCAACCTCTGTCTCTGAACTGGGTGGCCCTGGGTTTGTCAACCCACCTTCCTGGGTCTCAGTCCTTCATCAACAAAGTGAAATAGAGAATCTCCAAGTTCTCTTCCAGCTAGGACGTTCGATTTTGGGAGGTATGGTTGAGCAGAAATGTCCATTTGAACACCAAGAGAAATACTCTGTTGGTACCACGCCCAGAGCACGGGCAATGAGGATTAAGGTGCCCCTTCCAGGTTGCTTTCTCCTAATGGAGAAATGGCCTTTTCTGAGGACTTTACCTAAAACCACAGCCCCCTTCCTGTCTCATTTGTCCTGCTTGATTTTTCTCCATATTCTTCTTCTGTGCGTTTGAGAAAATCTTATTTTATTTTGGTTATTTCTTCTAATCTGTCTTTTCCTCCCAAAGGCCAAGTCTGTGAGGTGGAGTCTTTTTTAAGATTGTGCCCCAGTGCCTTGGAATAGTCTATCATTTTGTAGACACCGGTCCACATTCGCTGAATAGCCCAATGATTTGAGCACCTCCTTTGGTTTGGGTTCTGTGCAAAGTGCTTTACACTTTAATCAATATGTGTGTAAAGTAAGCGTGATTATTAGCCTTATGAAATGGCTGGGAAAGTGGAGGCTTGCCCATAAGTGTCAGAGCTGGGCCTTGAACTCAGGTAAGCCCTGTACCTTGCCATATCCGTCCTTGGCTTTGGTACCTTTCAGCCAGGAGAACTCAGGTACCAGATGCTTCAAGGCTAAGTTAAAGCTCTGTTTTTTTTTTTTTTTTTCCTCCCTTCTTTCTGATACTGCTCTGCTCACAGGGAAAGGGGAGATCAGACTCTCACCTATGGAAGAGACTACACTTTCCCAGTTGTATATCCGTGGCTCCTTTGTTGTAAATTGTCCATAAGTGCATGGGTTTGTTTCTGGGCTCTCTGTTCTGTTCCCTTGATATGTGTGTCTGCTGTTAAGCCAATATCCTACTGTTCTGATTATTGTGGCATTGTAATGTAGCTTGAAATCAGGAAGTGAAATCAGCATGGTTCATCTTTCTCAAGATTGCTTTGGCTCTTTTGTGGCTCTTTACAATGTTAGGATTGTTGGTTCCGTTTCTCTGAAAAATGCCATTGGAATTTTGGTAGGGATTGCACTGAATCTGTAGGTTGCCTGGGGCAAAAACTAAACCCTTAGAGCCCTCCTTGGCTGCCTTTTCCTGCTCTGACTGTCCAGAAAGCACTGTGCTGGGGTGCCTGGGGGGCTCAGTTTGTTAAGCATCTGACTTTTGATTTTGGCTCAGGTCATGATCTCAGGGTTGTGGGAACCACCCTTCCAGCTGGGCTCTGCACTCAGCTTGGAGTCTGCTTGTCCCTCTCCCTCTGCTCCTCCTCCACACCCTCACTCAAATAAATAAGTAAATAAGTAAATAAATAAATAAATAAAATCTTAAAAAAAAAAAAAGAAAACACTGTGCAAAACTTCAGAACTGGGTGCTTCATTATCTCCCCTCTGGTTCCACTAATGCCCTCATTTTAAAGCTGAAGAAAGGGAGTCCTGAGGGGCGCCTGGGTGGCTCAGTGGGTTAAGCCGCTGTCTTCGGCTCGGGTCATGATCTCAGGGTCCTGGGATCAAGCCCTGCATCGGGCTCTCTGCTCAGTGGGGATCCTGCTTCCTCCTCTCTCTCTGAATGCCTCTCTGCCTGCTTGTGATCTCTCTCTCTCTGTCAAATAAATAAATAAAATCTTAAAAAAAAAAAAAAAAAAAGAAAGGGAGTCCTGAAAAAGTGGAGTGTTCTGTGACTTCCACATTATCTTGAACTAGGAACTGGCTAATTCATGAGCCTTTAGCAGTCTGGGCAGTAAACCAGAAGTCCCAGGGAGGGAGTGTGGAGAGTCTACATGGCACCAGGGACTGCCCCCCACTCCCCACCTGATGCTGTCACCATCTAGTGGCTCCCTAGGATTTCCCCTAACTTGGGTGCTGTTCAATTTCAGGAGGAGCCGATGCAGGCTTGAGGTCCCCTCCTCTGATCAGACCACCCTCCAGGCAGTTCTTCTTCATGTGAAAACCATGTCTTCAAAAATGTCGCATTTTGGTGTTCAGATGCACCAGGAGGATGAGTTTCAGGACTGTTGTGGTGCCAGGGGATGGGGTGGGGGGGGTGGGGCTGGGCAGGCATTCTCAGGTCTTTACGTTTCTGACGGTTGTTTTCATCTTTTTCCTCCTAGGCTTTTTAGGGGTTAAATGCTATCAGGAAGAAGCAGGGAACGTTCTCCTGCTTATTCTGCACATTAGGAATGAGGAATATTTTATGCTCATGCATAAGCTATTGCTTTTTGATGTTCCGATTACAGATAGACTGTTCTTGTTCCTCTGTGTTACACACGAAATTGCACCGAACGGTACAAGATCAACTATGAATAATGTGCTTGAGTGATGTGGTCTCTGCTATTATTAGGTGTAGAAACTCAGGGGAGAAGAGGGTTGGAGATGGGGAGAAGGGTCAGACAATAATGAAAATAAAAATAAAATAAGGACTAACCCTTATCAGGCACTTTCTAGATGTCAGGCATGATGGAAGGGCTTTATGTGACTTAACTCATGGATCCTCATGAAAACCCTGTGAGGTGGGTACCGTTACATGCCTGTTTTACAATGAAGGCATCTGAGGGGCAGAAAGATTGAGTGACGGAGGGCTCGTAAGGGCAAAGGCAGGGTTTGAATCCAGGCTGGCTAGCTCTAGAGTCCTTTCTCTAGAATGCTACCCCTGATGGCCTTGTTGAAGGAAGGTTTCGTGAAGGAGGCAATATTTGAGCCTCGCACAATGAGAGGTCCTGCAACACGGAGACAACCTGAGGGGTGGCCCAGGGATGGAGAGACCTGGCAGGCCCCCACCAGGGAAGGTGAGACTGACCTCAGTCTGTAGAGGGCTCGTATTGAAGAGCAGGGAATAGGGTGGGGACAGATTGTAAAAGGTCTAAACATCCAGGTAGAGGGTTTGGTCTTGGTCTTTCGCCTTTGAAGTGTGTTGCAGTGTGGCTTTTTAGAAGCAGGGGCTTGGGACCAGCGGCAGGTAGTGGGTAGGAGGTGTGGAGGCAGGATGGAAGCCCTGAGGCTCTAGCCTAGATGATGCAAGAGGAATGGAAGCGAAGGAGAGCCGTGCGGGAGAATTCATGGCCGGGAACAGCAGCTGGGAAAAGAACGGGCTTTGGGATTCTGCGTCTGGTGAGAGGTCCAATGTTGACTCCATCAGGCTTACTCTCCGAAACCGCTATCTCAGGGAATTAAACATACGGGACATCATCAGGTTATATGTCTTAAACGTGCACCTGTTCGGGTAGCCTGCTAAAACTGATTTTTTTCCCTGTTGATTATTGTATCAGTCAAGATTTGATGAGAGAAGTGGAACGTCCGTGAGCTATAGAGAGAAGAGGGGCTCTATCCCCGGGTCCGAGCGCCCGTGCTGGTGGGAGGTCAGTCTGCGGTCTGTGTAAGGTGCTGTCCTGTGTCTCCTCTGGGCCGGATCAGGGAGGGACAGTGGGTAGACAGCCCGGAACCACGTCTGGCCCTCACTGCCTGCCTTCTCCACGATGACCTGGAGGGGCGACCCGACGGGCAAGCTGGGGCCCTCATCCCAGAGCCGCATTCGCCTGGCCTGGGAGCTGGGTTTGCTGCAGGCCCAGCGGCCGCCCCGCGCCAACAAGGTGGGCCGGCGGGCGGCGGGCGGCCCGAGCCTCCTTCAGAGCGGAACAAGAGGGCAGAGCTGCTCCTGCGCCTTCCAAACTTCCAAAGGCCGCACGTTCCTCTCGGGGCCCCGCGCTGACCCAGGACCCTAGAGGGACGGGAATCCTGGGAAATGTACCTACGTGGACCCAGCCCCCAGCCATCACGACTGTTCACACTCACAGCAGGTTCACTTTCCTTTAGCTCTTCCGTTCCCTTCAGGGAGGGGGCAGGAGGCTGTCGGCAGCTCCGCCTTCGGCCTCACCTGCGAGGGCCGTCGCAGCCGGGCGCCACAGACCAGGTGGCTGAAACAACAGAATCTTATTTTCTCACAGTTCTGGAGGCCAGAAGCCCAAGGTCAAGGCCTCTCTCCTCGGCTTCTGGATAATGTCTCCTGTTGGGTCCCCCCAAAACTGGGTACCCCGATAACGGGTCCGTGATTAAAGGAGCGAGACTGATATAAAGCGAAGGTCAAGCAAAGCTTTATTTCGCGCCAAGCATCAGGCATCAGACCGACCGTCAAACAGACCGGTCGGGGCCGCCCCTCCAGAGAGGATGACCCCTCCGGGCTTTCCAGACTAACTTTTTTTAAAATTTTTTTAAATAAAGATTTTATTTATTTATTTGACAGACAGAGATCACAGTAGGCAGAGAGGCAGGTAGAGAGAGAGAGGAGGAAGCAGGCTCCCTGCTGAGCAGAGAGCCCGATGCAGGACTCGATTCCAGGACCCTGAGACCATGACCTGAGCCGAAGGCAGTGGCTTAACCCACTGAGCCACCCAGGCGACCTCCAGACTAACTTTTATAGAGCAAAGGCCACGTGGTTGGGCCTGGCCACACACAGGCGGCCAATGAGATTGTAACACACACAGGAAACTCCACAGGGATGCCAGGCGACCAACGGAATTACAATTTACCCCAGTAGACATTTGAACCAGCCTATCACCTAGCTCAGAATTGGCGCCCAAAATGTGCCCAAAGGGCGGGGCCCATACTCCTTGGTAGCTAGGAGACCCTAGCTACCTCCACCTGGCCTGACCCACCCTTGTATTTGGACTTTGTGACCTGGGACTGGTTTCCCGAACTTGCTTTTAAATAAGTTCCCCGGTGGGGGGCAAGGTCAATTTAAGCTTTACAGCAAAATAGCGGTTCAACCGGGGTGGGGCTGCTCTGGCTGAATAGGCCCTTACACTCCTCAGCATCTTCCTTCTCTGCCTGTGTCCTTACGGCCTCTTGTGGGTAGGACACCCGTCCTACTGACTCGGCCCCCTCTGATGACCTTCCTTTACCTCAGCCACTTCTTGAAGGACCTGTCTTCAGACAGAGTCCCATTCTGAGGTGCTGGAGGTTAGGATTTCTCCGTATGAATTCTTCGAGGACAGGGTTCAGCCTTTAACTCTTTCTCATCCTAGTTACCTCGTGGTGAAGGATCAGGCCCGCACCTCTCCCAGCTGCTCAGCTCTTCCGTCTGGCTGCTCGTGGAAGGCAGCTGCTGGGCTTTTTTGGGAAGGTCGAGGACGTTATTTTCTGAGATCTGCTTTCCTGCGCGTGGCTGACCTTGCCCAGGCAACGAGCATTCCTCCATGACACACATTCCGACTTGGTCAGATCCGAAAGCAGCAAATCCAGGGGGGATTTTTTTTTTTAATTTTTATTGCATGCAGAATTCCTCGCATAGCGGAGAGCTCGGGAAGGAAGGCCCTGTTCGGGGACAGAGGTCAGGCCTTCAGAGTTCAGGGCGTTCCAGAAAGGGTCAGGCCCTCCTCTGCTGATCCCAAGTTTGCTTGATTAGCCTCTGAATTGATGTACCTAGGATGAACTGGAACACAAGCCCCGAACGCAATTTAACCCTTGCGCTTTGTTTTCTCCCATCCCTAAACTATCAGCTGCTGGGAGGACGTATGTCACTGTCCAGGACAGCAGTCCACTGGGTCCTGCCTGCCCCCCCATCCCCTCTCCCGCGGTCACGGGCAGTGAGCTAAGGGCTGCCCTGCCTGGCAGGAAGCATGGTCTGTGTGCTCGAGGCTTCCCTGAGTCCTGTCTCCTGCCCTCCCGCTAGAAATGGGGAGAGCAGGCTGTGAAACCCTTCTACAAATCTGGAGTTGAGTCAGAAGGGCACCTGGCATCTGACCGCGCTCTCCTCTGATTCCCAACTCCCCGGCCCTGGCCAAAGTTGCCATCACTTTTTATTGAAGTGAAAAATAGTTGAGATAGGACTATCCCCTAAAGCCACTTTGGAATATTTTCGAGAATAGTTTCACAGCGAAATAGGGAAAAGGACAAGATTGCACAGAGGGCTGGATCACCCACTTGGAGAGCCGGTTCTAGAAAGAGAACTTTGATTTCACGCACAAAGGAGAAAAGGAGTGGGAGATCTTGGGGTGGAGGGATGGAGGCCTGCTGCTTTTCCAGGATGTGCCCCCCCCACTGCTGCCCCGTGCATAGCGACAGGCTGTCAGCGTGACATCTTAATAAAAAGGGTCCTGAGCAGTCTGGCAACCTGCCAACCCTCCTTGTACCTGAGACAAAATCACTGGCCTGACAAACGGGTTGAGGTGATTTCCTGGTGCGTTTATCACTTTACCAGACCCCAGACTACCCAAGGACGTGGGTCTCTTTCAAGAAAACAAAGCCATTTGAAAATTCGTCCAACTATCTTATTACAGTGAGTTCTGAAGCAGGAGTCTTTTCTCATCTTCACCGTCGGCCTTAGTGAAACTCTTGCATTCCAAGGCCCGGCAGGTCTTACTTTAAAGTGATTGTGTTGGGCGCACACTCTCTTTGCTGAGCACGGCTAAGGGTGTTCAATTTGGGAAAGGCAAAGGAGAAGGAGAGAGGAAAAGAGGCCCTTTTCCACCAGTGCTTTCCCGGGGTCTAGAAAGGGTTTAATATGGCCCGGGTGAGAGCTGGGGGCTACTTGGTGGGGGGCTGCTGTGGGAGAGCAGTGGCAGGGACGAGGGGGTGGTGCTGGGGGGGTCAGTTTTGGTTTGAAGGTCTCAGGGCCAGGTCCCTCCCCTCCCCCCACCCCCGCCCCCCCCAGCCCCAGCTGTAGCTGGAAGAAGGGAATGTTCGTGCTGACCAGACCTGCCCGGCTGAGGCGGTGGGAGGTCGGAGACCATCCCGAGAAACCACAGGGAATACAGCGTGAGGAGATAAGGAGGCCGAGAGCTTCACGCTCGAAAGATAACACCGTCTTCTGTGGCGGGGAGTTCCTCCCAGCCCAGCAACCGAGATTCTAGGTCTCTGCGCACCAGGGCCCCAGGGGCTCTGACCAGGCTTCCCTTTGTTCTCGGTACACACCCCCCAGCCCTCCCTTCTGACCCTTTTCACACGGACCAGAGGCCTTTGCGTGTGTAATTCCTCTGGCCAGCAGCGCCCCCGGCCCCCCCCCCCCCCCCCCCCCCCCGCCCCGCCAATTATTCCTCAGGGTCTGATACAGCTCTCGCCCCTCAGGACAGCCTTGAGGGATGGGGTCGGGGATCGGGGTCTCCGTGGGCTCCCTGCCCCCGTCTCTGTAACTTCGGCTTCTTCACCAGATAATAACCCTTGGAAGTCAGCAACCTCCTCACACGTTTTCACGTGGCCCTCGGGCTGGTCCTGGCAGGCAGCTCTTGGAAGGTGCGAGAGTGGGAGAAGGGAGACGCCTGCCACATCTCCTGGGCCAAGGGACGGTCCAGATCAGGAAGGCCAAGCTCAGCAGCCCTGGGACTGGAGGGGACGGCAGCTCCTGGTTCTCACAGAAGACCCTTGCTGCTTAAAAACAGGGCTTCCTTGCAGGACTCCTAAGATGCTGTGTCGTAGCTTCTTCTTTTTTTTTTTTTTTTTAGAGATTTTATTGATTTATTTGTCAGAGAGAGAGAGAGAGAGAGAAAACATGAAGACGAGTAGGGGGAGCGGCAGGCAGAGGGAGAGGGAGAAGCAGGCTCCCTGCCGAGTGGGGAGCCTGATGCGATGCGGGGTTCGATCCCAGGACCCTGGGATCATGACCTGAGCCCAAGGCAGATGCTTAACCCACTGAGCCCCCCAAGCGCCCCGTAGCATTTTTTTTTTTATTGTGGCAAAATATGCATAATCGAAACTTGACCATTTTAATCATTTTTCATGTGCACAGTCTGGCGTCATTAAGGACAGTCACACTGCATGAAGCCATCACCACCAAACCTCCAGAACTTTTTCACCTTTCCAAACAGAAACTCTGTCCCCGTGAAGCACTCACTCCCCACTCGCCCTCCCCCAGCCCCTGGCAGCCACCTTCCATTTCTGTCTCTGTGGATTGACCGCTCCGGGGACCTCTGATAGGCGGAATCACACAGTGTGTGTCCTCCTGTGTCTGGCTTCTGTCTCTGTCACAGCATTTTAAAACAAGGCCCCCCTGGTAATCCTCATGTAGGGGTCTGGATCCCTCTGAGAAATTCTGGTAGTGGCTGGGAGTGGGAGAAGCGGGGAAGCCTGGCACAGGTTTTGAGGGCTGAGTTGACCGGGAGGGTGAGGCAGGAGGGAGTCAGACAGTGTGGACAGAGAGGTGGAGGGGGCGAGGGAGGGTGGCGGCGACAGTGGGGCCCTGGGGTGAGCAGCCGCTGGTTTCTGGCAAGTATTCCTTAGGGCAGGGTGTTGGCCAAAGCCTGGGAGCTCAGGGTAGAGGGACAGTGGAGGGAGCAGTGTGTGGCCCACTTGGTCCAGGGAGGGTCCATGAGCTGTGGGTCACAGGCCAGGGGGAAGTGCTGACAAGTGGAGGTCCGTGCGGGGAAGGAGTGGGGAACGGTGGGTGAGGGCCACAGAAGGGGAGATAAACCAGAGGGGGAGGGGGCTGGGGAGTGTCAGAGCCACAGGGGTCAGCCCAGGTGGGGGCGCCTGTGAGAAACAGGGGCCAGATCCCACCCTAGGCCTAGAGGTAGATGGAGGGAAGTCCGAGTAGGTGAGTGGGGTCATACGCTGTGGGAAAGCGGGCCTGTGGGCCTAGGAGAGAGATCTGACGTGGTGCCAACCCTTTGCCTCAATCAGGAGATTGCTCATACTTCCTCTTGAGGACGGGCCAGCTTATGGGCAGTGTGACCCTGATGGGGGCTCCAGGGAGTGGCTCAAAGGGCAGCCCCGCCTCCAGCCCAGCTCCAGTCTTGATCTCAGGGTCTGGAGTATGGGGCTCAGGGAGGAGTCTGCTTGTCCCTATCTGCTCTTTCTCTCTCAAATAAGTAAAATATTAAAAATAAGTAAATACAAATAAAATTGGCAAAAAATGTTAAAAAGAAAAAACCTAATTAAAAAAAAGGATATAGCGAGAGAGTGGCTATCGGCAAACCAGGATGAGGACTGTCACCAGAAATCCCCATGCTCTGGCACTCTGATGGCAGATTTCCAGCTTCCAGAACTGTGGGATACATCTCTGTAGTTTAAGCCACCCATGTCGAGTATTTTTGCCCTAGCAGCCTGAGCTAAGACACCAGGGGCCTGTCAAACATCCTAGGGCTCACAGGACAGCCCCCCGAGACAAGGAATTATCCAGCACAAAATGTTTCACGTGTTGCTGTTGAGATCTTCTGCACTAGGGGAGCTTGAAACCCGTCTGCACAGCAAGCTCTCCTCCAGGGATTGCGGGCCTCCCCACCTCTGTCTTCATCCCCATCTGACCCTTTCATCAACATCAGGTCTCATTCTGCAGACGCATGACAAAGCACTGGGACAATTAGTTAGTTTTTGAACCTTAAAACTTGTGTGGTTTTGGTGGCTAGGAGCCAGAATTCTAGCTACAGGGGTTATTCTCTAGATTATGTGAGTTTTTTTCATGTAATTTTTGGTTTGTGATCCAGCACTCATATGGCGTGGATGAACTGGGCTTCCTGCTTTCCCTGTTTTTTTCCACTTTGTGGACTCAGGCCATCTCTCATGCCACCATTTCTCTCCCTCGGGGAATTACCTGTTCCTTTACCTTTTTCTACATGGCGCCTTAAACCCGCCTCAACCAAGCTTTCGTTATAGTCTGGATATGTGAACACAATCCCAATATAATTAATATAACTAATATACTTATCCCCCAGTGGAAGATTCTGGAGGGTAGGGACTATGTGTTGTTTACTCATCTTTGAGCCTTTGGCACTGGCCCTGTGTCTGACCCGAAATCAGGCTGCAGGAAGTGTTTGCTGAACTGAATTGAACTTCAGAGGTACGAACCGTATGCAACAACTTCACAGGGAAAATGGCAAACGTGGGCCACACATTATATGGATCACATCATCTAGGGGAGGAGGGCGCTGCTGCGGGCTCAGTGGGGTGTGCTGAGAACTGCTTGAGAGAGTGGCTATCTCTCCTTTTCAAACCAATCCCAGCTTCTAGCATGCTTTCCTCAGTGTCAAAAGGCTTGAGTATTTCAAGATGCATTTTTGGAATGCTAGGCGAGCCACGGTGGAGACGAGAAACATCGAAGAGCTCGGGTGTTTCTAGCATGTGTATGCTCTCAGAGGTCACTACAAAAGTTTGAGTTGTAGATGATGCCTTTTCTTCTAAGGAAGTGCACTGATATTACTTTGAAGGCTATGCTTTGAATGTATTGAACTAGGAAGGACCCAGGCTCTGTATAACCACCAAGTAAACCAGGTCATTTAAGAGGGAAACCTGGGGACCCTTGTGAGTATGCGATGATTCAGGGTTAACATATTGCTTGTAAACGGTTTATTGCCCCACATAGTTAAAATGCTTCCTTATCTTCATTTACTGTTGCTGGGCTTGGTAGCCTTTGTTTACATGATCGCAAACTCTTAGTCAGGGGAATGTTTGAATTAATAAGGTTTCATTTCATTCATTGATCTAACAAGTATTTATGGAATGCCCATTACGTTCCAGGTCCCGTGGAGAGCCATGAACAGACTAAGTCCTTGCCCTTTTGGAACATTCTAGTGAGGCAAGAGGTGATGATGGTTGGCAGAAGGGGAGGAAATATCTAGAACGCAGAGCTGACAGAAACTGCTGATGGACTGGATATGTGGGGGCAGTGGTGAGAGAGGGATCGACGATGAGCCTACGTTTTTGGCCTGAACAGCTAACAAAAGGCCGCTGCCGTGTACCAGGAGAAAAGGGTCTGGGAAAGAAAACCCAAAAGTTCAGTTAGGGACATGTCACGTTTGAGACTGCTAGGGGAGAATGTCAAGGACATGGATGTGCGAAGAGAGTTCTGGTGTTCAGGGATGCAGTCCGGGCTAGAAATCCAAACTGCGGGTCGTATTGGTTTCTCCAGGTGGCTTAAAATAACAGAAATTTATTGTCTCTCGGTCTGGAGACAGCAAGTCCAGAAAGAAAGTGTTGTCAGGGCCATGTGCCCTCTGAAGGTTCTAGGGAAGCCCAAGCCTCTTGCCTTGCCTCTTCCTGGCTTCTGCCGGTTGCTGGCCAGCCTTGGCATTCCTTGGTTTACGGCTGTACCCTCCATTTCTGCCTCTTCACACCCATGGCCATCTTCCTTCTGTACACATCTGCATCTCTTTGTCCAAATTTCCCTCTTAGAAGGCCCCCAACCACTGGCCCCCCCTAAGCCGGAGGGTATGGGATCTAGAGCAGAGCCTGGTTCAGGGGGACATGTTCTAGAAATTCAGAGTAGGCATTCAGCTATGTTCATAGCCATTTCACGCAAGCACGTCCTCATTCTTGTAGCTAGCTGTTCCTTCGTGTTCTCTTTCTCAAAAGTGTTGGTCTGTAATCAGTAGGAAATAAAGATGCAAAAATCTTGATCCCTTACCAATCTTACCAGGTTGAATAAGATAGGAACCCAGAATTCACTTTGGATTTGGCAGTGTGGGTGATCTTGACCACGGAGGTTTTGTTGGAGGGAAGAGGAGGGGGTCCGAGTGGAAGCGGTTGACCAAGAATGGAAGGTGTGAAAGGAGGCAGTGAGCACGGGGAGAACTTTGCTCGGGAGGACAGCGAATCAAGTTGGCAGGAGGAGAGAAGAGTGGGGTCCAGGGAGATGTTCCTTATTCTTTAGGGAGGAGGATCTTAGACCTTGTCTACATGGTCAGGGGAAGGAGTCCGTGGACAGGGAGAGGTGGTTGAGACAGAAGAGAGTGATGTTGGACTGGAGCCCGCAGCTGGTGAGAGGGGATGGCACCCTGTGTCCCCCGGAGGGTGGGCCTCCGATGGGAAGGAGTGGGGGAGGGGGAGCACATCTGTGTTTAGAGTGAGTTCCCCAGTTTTAGCACTGAAAGTCCCACATCCTGGGAAAGCTTTGAAACGGAAAGTTCCATGTCCTAGGGCCACTCCCCGCTGCCAGTCCCGGGCAGACTGGGACAGGTGGTCACTGTATCAACAGAATTGGCCTGAAGGGAGAGTTGGATACTGGGGGGCCGAGGGCTTGATGGAGGGGAGATGAGGTAGCCTTTGATCGTGGCTTCCATTTTCTGGGTGACATAAGGGGCGAGGTCATGAACTGAGAGCAGAGGCAGGGAAGAAGGCTAGAGGGGGGAGGAGAAGGTATGGAATGGCCATCTTGGGAAGGGGGAGAGGGAACTTGCTAAGAAATGGCGTAGCCTTTCCGAACAGTACTGGGTGATAACTTGAGATCTGTGGTCATAAACTTAAAAAGGGATAGCAGTCAGAGTGACAGTGGGGTGTACTTTCCACAGAAATCCAAATGGCTAGCATTCCGCCATAAGTGATTTGTTGGAACACAGGACACTAATGGTGTTGTCCTGGGATACGGTGGAAATGGATCCATCGTTAGAAACACATTCCCGGTCTGTAGGACTTCCAGATAAAAATAGAGCAGAAGCCAGCTCTCCTGAGAGTAGTTTAATCACAGATACTTTCACTCCCCCCCCCACCTTGATTTCTTCCCTTAGGGGCTGTTCACAATTACAGGGCGGACCTGGTCACGTGGTCCACACCCTTTGTGTCTCCTCTCCCGCAGAAACACCTCCGGTGGGCTGGCTCTTACGGAATACTTCTTTGCCATTTGCAATTACAATGATTCGATGATTCGCACAAGCTACAATTTAACAATAACGGAAATAAACAGTTACCGCCCAGCTTGATTCCAAGAATCTTCAAGTTAAAGGGGTTTAGCTGGGTTGCTGATTTTGGCTCCTTCTGCCTGTTCTCTTGGCAGATTTTAAGACACGTGATCAAAGTAGGTAATTGAAACGGTAGCAAGGTGGAAGGATTTGGGGTTAGAACACTGGTGTTTGGTCAGGAGACCTTATGAAGCTCACAGAACATGCAAACCTTAGTTTTGTCATCAAAATGGAGCTAAAACTACCTGTGTGGCTGCGTTAGAAACTCTGTAAAGGACAGTGTCCTGTGTCAAACACAGGCTGCCTATTGCTGTGGCGGCTGGCCATGTGGTTCTGTGCCTTTCTTCGATAGATTCCAATTCTGTAGCTCTAATAAGAGAGACAGAGAGAACTGCTGATCTGCTGGGCATGGCTGTTGAGCTCCGGGATGCCTGGATGACCCACAGTAATGAGGCCCTGGACTGGGGACCAGGGATGAAGTGAGTGCAGGGGGTGGGTGGTGGGAGTGAGGCACGGGTGTGGGGTGGGGAGGACGGCAAGAGAGGGAAAATTCTGGACCTAAGAGTGGAGTCCTTCCAGGCATTGGTGAGTGCCTAGGGGCCGCCTTAAAATGAGGTTATGTCCTGGGTCCTCTGTTTTAGAAAGCAGGGGGACAGTTTAGAAAGTTTAGAAATGACTTGTTTGCCACTTAAGGTTTTCGCCTTCAAGCTATTCAGGAAATTCTACTCTATAAAGTGACTCATTCATTCCCTAAGGGTTCCGCATAGCCAGGGTTTTACTGGGTCAACCACAGAGGCACCAATTCCTGGAATATTGTTTCCATTTTGTCATGGACTATAACTTGGAGGTAATATTTTTGAATGCTCAGTTGTGGAGAACTCAAAATACTTTAAAGAAATTAGTTCTAAAATCCTTAGGTGCTCTCTTTCTCCTGTGACTATGACAAGTAGAAATGCTTGATGATCTCCAGGTTAGCTACTTTTAATGTACTTAAAAAGGCAACTTGGAGTCCAATTGTGCCACCACACTGGCATCTCCCCTCCAGGAAACCCACCTTACCTCCAGTTACCGAGGGGTCCTTTGGTCTTCTTGCCTTGCTCTCAGCCTCTGCCTTAAAATCCCCCTGTTCTCATCTGTCTGGTTTCTGCGGCTCAGGGCTTGGTCTCCTGCTCCTCTCTCCCGAGCCACCAAAGAACTCCCCCTCCCTGCTTAATCTTACTTATTTATTTTATTATTATTATTATTTTAAAGATTTTATCTATTTGGGGGGAGGAGAGAACAAGCAGGGGGTGGGAGACCTGGAGAGGGAGAAGCAGACTCCCCACTGAGTGGGGGAGCCTGATGGGGGGCTTGATCCCAAGAGCCTGAGATCATGACCTGAGCCGAAGGCAGATGCTTAAATCGACTGACCCACCCAGGGGTCCGCTCAAAACTGTTCAAAGTGAAAAGTGAAAGTCACCCCCATTGCTCTTCCCAGAATAGCCCCTATCCTCTGGGAGAAAGTCTCCAAGGATGAAGGCTTCGGGACTGTGTCCGTGGACCCAGGGCTCCAGTTCTGTCTCCCGGAGCACTGGTCCCTCCCTTCTGCTGCACAGTGTCATGAGGGTCTCTCATTTCAAATACAGTAAATCTTTGGATTCGTTGGCAGGTCCCACTGTGGACAGTGCTTCAGGGACCTGCAAAGGACGTTTCCTGTGTATGACCTTGAGGAATATATCTGACCTCTGGGTCGCTCCGTTTCTTATCTGTAATGTGTGTGGGGGGTTAGGACACCATGGTCCTTAAGCACTTGTTGCTCTACCCCGTCTATGCATCTAGCCTCCTCCCCCTCAACTGATATTTCTGGTTTCTTTTTCTGCTATTATCATTTTCTTTTTTTTGCCCCCCAGAAGGGCTTGTGTTGCCGTGCAGAGATGAGAGAGCTGGAGTCACCTTTTGGCTGGCTCGCTCTGTGACACTACCAATCATGTGGCCCTTTGGGACTCTAGTTTCCTCATCTGAGAAGTGAGGGACCAGGACTGTCTGAAAGGATACTTTCTGGTTCTGACACCCCTTGATTCTCATGACCGCCTCCTATCCAAGGGGGACTCCTCTGATCCTAATTGGACAGTGGCTCAGGGCAGGTGTTTGCTGCTTTCAGCACAGGGTGGAGATGGTAGATTCTGGGCAGTGACCCGCTGGGGGAGCCGGACCCTCTTCTAGAGTCCCTGAGTCAGCTCCTCATGCTCTGACTTCATTTTTTCATCCGGAGTGTTGTGAAATCCCAGAACATCACCCACGCCCACTCTCAACAGTGAGTACATTTGGAGCGAATTCCAACACTAAGTAAGAGACATTTGGAGATGACGTCTCACCTGGGAGCTTGGGAACCCCTGCTCCTTGTCCTTTTGTGTGATTTGAAGGGGGCTAGGATGGTGCCTGTCCCATGTCCCAGGAACCCTCTGCGCCACACCAGGACAGTCAGTTCTCCTCCCAGTGTCCCCCATCAGGGCCTGGCCCACTTCCTGAGTGGGCTAAGGAGCCGGCAGAGCGGTGAGACTCAGAATCAGCTGGAGTGCTTGAGGAATGCAGATTCCTGGGCCCCATTCTGGAGAGCCTGAGTCCTTAGATGGAAATTGCGTTTATCAAGGCCTCTGGGTGAGTCTGGGGCAGGAGGTTCGGGTGCCGCACCTTGAGACACACGTGGGGCTTGGGACGATGGGGGGAACAGAGCCCACTCCTGTTCTCACGTTGCTCGTACCACGGGCAAGGAGAAGCCCGGTGGGGAGCTAATAACGCTTACCTTGAAATGAGCGCTGTAACATGAGTCCCACGAGGACCGACAGATTTTATTTCTCCTCCCACCCTCCAAAGTAATTCGGTGCTTACAAAGCTTGGCTTTGTTCATTAAGAGGGTTTGACTGTGGCATTTTTCTGCAGGGGGCCTGCAGGGAGGGTAAGTTAGCGGCAAGAGATGTCGGACTCCCCAGTCTCACCACCGCCCCTGCTCGGTCTGCTGCATCATAGGACCCACTGGAGGAAGGACAAGGGGGCCATCTCTAAGGCCCGTTGCAGCTCTGACCTTCTGGCATGGGGGGAGGGGACGAGGAAGCTGTCCTCATCTTATTCTAGATAGGTAGTTGTCATTTCTGTTGCTTCTGAGCTATCCCTTTTTCTAAGGTCAATCGATGAATTCGAGTGCGCAAGGGCGCTTCGCTACAGGAATGATGTGAAGAGGCGGCTTGTGACGGGGGAGTTGTGGTGGTTCCAGTGGGCTTGCTCAGCGCCCGCTGCTGAGGAACAAAGTGGCAGAGGCATCCTTCAGAGGGGAGAGGAGCGAAGTCACGGCTCCACAGGCCTTCAGATGAGGAACGTGAGGTTCATGGGCTTCTGGCAGGACGTGCCACCCATGGGGTTCCAGGAAGACGCTCTGGGGCCATGTGTCACCACTGGCCATGTTGGCTCTACCCATCGAGCTCATCAAGCTGGTCTGAGAGCTGGGCTCAGGGGCGCGGTCTTAGTTGGGGCTGCTGCAACACGGTACCATAGACTGGGTGGCTTATTAACACTTGATCTTAGAGAAAAGGCCAAGAAGCCTGGGTGGCTTATTAATGATAGAAACGTATTTCTTGAAGCCCTGGAAGTCTGAGTTCAGGGAGCCAGTATGGTCAGGTTCTGGTTCTCTTCCGGGTTGGGGACTACCAGCTTCTCACTGTTTCCTCACATGGTGGAAAGAGGTGAGGGCGTTCTCTGAGGTCCCTTCTATAAGAGCACTAATTCCATCGCTAGGGTCCCCCCCTTATTGCTAATCGGCCCCACCTCCTGAAATCACCAGTGTGTGGTGGGGGGTGGTGGGGTGGGTAGGATTCAGCTGATGGATCCTGGGGGGGCACCAACATTCATGTTGCAGGGTGCTTCCAGGAACTGGTGCCCTGGGCATCCCCAGGGGCATGTTGTGATGGCTGCAAGTTGAATCGCGTCTCAGTCATTTATCAGCTTGGGTAAGGCGTTAACTTTTCTGAGCATCAGTTTTCCCATCTATAAAATGGAGTAACGTTCCTTATGTTGTTGAGAAGATTGAATGAGATAGGCAGGCAAACTGCTTTAGCACAGCGCCGGATGCGGAATAAAGGTTAGCTTTTATTATTATTAGTCACAGAAAGTGGCAGAGCCCTGAAATGAGGTCTGTATTAATTTGCTCAGGCTACCATAGCAAAATACCACAGACCAGGGAGCTTCAACACCAGAAAATCATTCCCTCACAGTTCGGAAGTCCCAGCCAAAGGTGTTGGCGGGTTTGCTTTCTTCTGAGGCCTCTGTCCTTGACTTGTAGATGTCAGCCTTCCCACCTTGTCCTCATTGGTCTTTTCCGCATGCACGTGTGTCCCTAAGTCTATTTGTGGGTGCAAATTTCCTCTTCTTCTGAAGACACAGTCAAACTGGATTAAGACCCACCCTATGGGCTTATTTTAACTTAATCACCTCTTTAAAGACACTGTCTCCAAATAAAGTCACATTTTGAGGTGATGGGGGTTAGGGCTCCACATATGGGTTTAGGGACACAAGTCAGCTTGTAACAAGGGCCGATCTCCAGGCCAGGATCTCCGAGGATCAGACAGAAGAGGCCCCCCTATAGGGAGCCTGATGCGAGAGTGGGGCACAAGCTTGCATGGGGGCCACGCTGTGGTTGCCTGGGCAGCCCATCCCACGGGACTGTGCTGCCAACTGCCATGCATCTAGGGTTATGGTTGATGGCTGGGTTTGCCGGGGGCCCAGCCTGGCACGTGGGGTTGACATCAGCTCCACAGGTGGCATGAGGAGGTGAGTGTGCCGGATACGGAAGGGAGAGCAGACGGTAGCTCTAGAAGAAACAGGAAGATTGCATCCTTGTCAATTAGGGGGACAAAACAAAGGCAAGTTTGGGGATCCCTGGGCCTCCAGCCCAGCTCTTTTGGGTTCACAAAACTCTTGCTTTCTTTCATTGGGTCAGGAAACCCTTTTAAGGAAGACAGTGATGGGTGTTCTGGCCATTTAGGGCCTTCTCCTGGCTCTGGTCCACGCATTTCCTTAGGAAATGCAAATCCGGGCTTTAGCAGACAACCAGGTAGCTGGGGTGTAGGTCCTCAACATCTTGGAGGCTTTTAAGGACAGGCCTAGAGCCCAGCGTGCGAACAGGTGTGCTAGTCCACTAACTTTTAACCCCAGGATGAGCTCGTGAAGGTCACTTGTCAAGCGCCCTCTTCTCCCCTTCCCACTCTTCTCTTCCACGAGGGTCCTCCTGAGCTACTTTGTGGACTTCCCCAACATCCTGGCAGATCTGTCCCTGCTTGGGTTCCTGGACTCAGCATCTCTTTATCCTCCATTCAGCTTTGATTTTTGGCTGAAGGCGGGGCCCCAAGGATGGCATCCTGGCTGTTTGTTGCTGGAGTGAGGGTGGGCAGTACACGCTGTTGCCACGAACATTCCAGCTCCCTCACCTTGATCTCAAGGCTGTCTTGGTTTCAGCCTTTTATTCACATCAGGTAGCTAAATGGTTTGGGGATTTGATAGTCTCTTTGTTCATAGTCATTCTGAGGGTGCTAGAAATGGAAGAGGGCATTCTTTTCAAACCCTTTGGCTGTGTCAGAATTAACTTAGAGTCTCTGACCGAGCCCATGGCAGAATGTATTTAGACACAGTCCTTTTATGGGGAGATGTGTTCCTGGGACAGAACCCCCAAATCCAGACTAGAATTCAAACTATATCTCCTACTTAGAGGGTCTCCTCAAGCCAGCCCTCCTTCTAGGGGAGCCGAAACACTCTGGAGAACTTGCTCAGCTCCTATGGGCACCAGGTTGTAACCTTCTTGGAAGATAGTCGTGAGGTGCCAAGTGCAAGTTCTGGGTTCAAATCCTGGCTCTGCTGTTGACGAGTTGGGTCTTCTGGGGTGTTTCTGAGTCTTAGTTTCCTCATTTCTGAGTCATGCCTGACACATATTAAGTACTCAAAAAATCATGGCTGATTTTATTCTTTTTTTTTAAAATTCTTTGAGGGGCGCCTGGGTGGCTCAGTGGGTTAAGCCGCTGCCTTCGGCTCAGGTCATGATCCCAGGTCCTGGGTTCGAGCCCCACATCGGGCTTTCTGCTCAACAGGGAGCCTGCTTCCTCCTCTCTCTCTGCCTGCCTCTCTGCCTACTTGTGATTTCTCTCTGTCAAATAAATAAATAAAATATTAAAAAAAAATAAAAAAAATAAAAATTCTTTGAGAGAGAGAGAATGAGTAGGGGGAGGAGCAGAAGGGGATGGAGAAGCAGACTCCCCACTGAGCAAGGAAGCTGACATGGGGTTCGATCCCAGGACCCTGAGATCACAACCTGAGCCGAAGGCAGACGCTTAACTGACTGAGCCACCCAGGCGTCCCCTGATTTTATTCTTATTGTTATCATGAGTTCAACTTCCTCAGCCCAAATGGCGTTGGGTATAGTGGTTTCCCCTGGAATGAGGATAAGGTGGAAGAAATGTCCCTGGAGCCACGCTGGTCCTCAGGGAAGCTGATGAGTGACAAGTTGGACAAGAGTGATAACAGCCAGCTGGAAGGTACTGCTCGGGGGAAGAACAACCTCAGTTGTGGGAGAAAGCAGAGACAGCTTTAAAATATCTGAAGCACGCCTTCTGATATGTCAAGATAATGCTGTTTACCCTTCTGGCAATGCAGCACCTAGCAGTGGATTCGGTTCAGAGATGGGATGCTCCTGGGACATCTGACTTTGTTTTGGGGAGCAGAGGGCCATAGGATCCTCATATTATCCTTGCAAAACTTGCAGAAACCTCTCTTGCAACTTCACAGGTTCCGTTGTGTGAGCCCAGAAAGAGCTCAGACTCAGGGGACAGGGGTTGTGGAAGACACTTACTGGCTTCGACCTCCATCACTCCCCAGCTTGGGAAGTTTTAGACAGAGGTCACATAAAACCATGGAAGTGCCTGTCTGCCTTCTCTACCCTCCAAGTAAAAGCAGCTGGAAAGAAACTACAGGAATTCAACTGATCCCCCTAATCCACTGTCACGTGGGATCAGAGCCCGTTCTTGCAGACAGTGCAATGGCACAGGCTCTGGGGCATGGTGGGTAGAACCCGGGCTCCAGAGTGGGGGTGCCTCCAGGTCTGGGTCCCCACTTACAAGCTGTTCTTCTTCTTTTTAAATTAATTTATTTAGTGGAGAAAGAGAGATAGAGAGGGAGGCAAGACAGAGGGAGAGGGAGAGAATCTCAAGCAGATTCCCTCCTGAGCGTGGAGCCCGATGTGGGGCTCGTCCCCATGACCCTGAGAACATGACCTGAGCCGAAATCGAGAGTCTGATGCTTTAGAGACTGAGCCATCCAGGCACCTCACAAGCTGTTCTTAAATAGCCTCTGATTCCCCCTTGCTGTAAAGGGGATGATAGTAACCATGCACATCATAGCTGTGTTGTACAGATATGATGAGACTATAGATGTGAAATCCTGGGCATGTAGGAAGCAATGTTATCTGTTACTGTAATTACTCTCTTTGGAATGGGATTTGTGATCTGCCTGTAGGCTTCTTGGGAATATTTTGCTAATTGTCATGAAGTGCCATCTGTCCTTTGAGACCATTATTATTATTATTTTGAGACTAAAGGCTTTTGGTCTTCTAGAGGCCTCTTCTTCTTCTTCTTCTTTTTTAAGGATTTTAATTTTAAGTAATCTCTACACTCAGTGTGGGTCTTGAACTCACAACCCCAAGATCAAGAGTCACATGCTCCACCGACGGCCAGCCAGGCGCCCCTCAAGAGTCTTATTAGTAAGCGATCATTCGAAGCATTCTAGCAATTGGCCTTCCAGGTGGCTTGCTGGGCAAGGACCTGGGATGGGCACGGGTGAGTGGGGTTGCAGAGGGACCCGGAAGAACACTGGACCAGATGACAACCGTTCTCTGACCTGACCTTTTGCTCTGGGCTGCATTCCCCAAACCACCCGTGGTATTTGAACTGAAGTCTCACCCCCAGGATTGTTCTGGAGTCTTGGTGGAGGAGAGATGAGTTGAGACCTGCCCTTGGCATGTGGAGGTGATACCTCTGGCCTACAGCTAGAAGGGCTGGCTGAGATGCCGGCCCTTCCTGGAATCCTGAACTGATCTCTCCACCAACCTTCCCATGACTGTTTTTTGAAAATGTCATGAGTTTTTGATATTTACTTTAGTCAGCCTCTGCTGAATAGCTGCTGCTGTGCTAGGCCCCCAGAATGCAAATAGGTGAGAGATATCCCAGTCTGTAAGTCCAGCGAGGCGAGGGCTGGGGGCTCTTGGAGCTCCCTGCTGACAACTTCCTGTCCCCTCTCTGCTGGAGAAGGGCCAGGAGGGCGTTCTGCTCCTGGAGACAGCAAGAGCAGAGGCTCTGAGGAGGTCTAACAATGCGGTTCATTCAGGATGTGAGTGGCCTCAGATGGAGGAGCAGGTCGCGTGGGCGGGTCAGAGTGCCACCTAGGAGTCCTTATCTTTGGGGAGTGGGAGCCACTGGAGGCTTTTAATATGAGGAAATGACACCAGCTGGCTTTTGTTTTTCTTAGCTATCACAGTGATGGGTATTGAACATTTCTTGTGATAGGCATTAACTAAAGGCTTTACCAAGTTCTCTTTTTCTTTTTCAAGATTTATTTATTTCAGAGAGCAAGTGGGCAGGCAAGTGAGCAGTGGGGAGGGGCAGAGGGAGAGGGAGAGAATCCTGAAGCAGGCTCCCTGCTGAGTGTAGAGCCCAACGTGGGGCTTGATCCCAGGACTCCTGAGATCATGACCTGAGCCAAAATCAAGGGCCTGCTGCTTAACCAACTGAGCCCCCCTAGGCATCCCCCAGGTTATCCTATTTAAGCCTCTTACAGATGAGGCTGGGAGAGCCCACGGAGCCCAATCGTGTAGCGGCAGATGAACCCCTGTCTCTCCAACACCAAAGTCCTTGCTATCCACGGCTCTTCCATCTCCCTGAACCTCAGAGCCCCGTCTAGAACACCTCCCTCATGGGGTTGTTTTATGGACTTGGGGGGTACTCGGGCACTTGGTACAGTGCCTGGCACATTGTAAACACCCAACAATCGTTAGTCACTGTTATTTTTAGCATTGTTGTTGTCATCTGTTGTAGAGAGTGCTTGCTGGCGTGCCGGGTGCTGGGTGGTACCTTGAAGTTTGAAACCACACGGGCTGGTGGGAGTAAACTGTGCTAATAAAACCAATCCTGCCAGAGCAGGGTGCTGACTAGGGTGCACGGCAGGAGTCTGCCTGCACCCACCCCAGTTGCTGTGGTTTCCGACCTGGGCACCTCATTCTCTCTGTCCTGGGTGCCTCTCCAGCTCTGGTCTGGGTGACCCCATTCTCACAGCTCCTTCTCTGATGCTTCCTGCTGAACCTTCTGGTTTCAGTTTTGCTACAGCTGAGCGGAGGCCCACCCCACCGGTGGCAGAATGGTGGATGCACTGGAGGGACTGAAGTCCAGGAGGCTGTTGAAAGTGTCCAGGGGAGACAAGGTCAAGGCTGGAAGGTCACAATCATGGGAATGGAGAGAGAAGACAGCTTTTGGGATATTTTGGATTTAAACTGATAAGATGTGGCATTCTGACATCACAAGGAGAAGACAAAGGGAGATGTGAAAAATAAATAATATCTCTCACTTCAGTGGCCTGAGGACCCTAGTGTTTCCCTTTCCGTGCTTCCTTCAGTGGATCTTATCCATTCCTATGGCTTTAAATACATTTCTAGGATGACAATCTAGACAAATTCCCAATTCCCTGAGCTTCAGCCTTGAGTACTTAGCTGTCTCTTGCTCTCTTCACTTGGATGGCTCTCAGGCATCTCAAACACAACATCTCCAAAACAGAACTCCAAATATGATTTGTCTGCCTTACCCCTAAACCTGCTTCTCCATTTCAATTAATGGTACAACTCTTCCTTGTGTTCAAGCTAGAAAATATGGGGATCATCCTTGATGCGTCCCGCTTCCTTATCCCTGGGCTCCCCCTCATCGGCTGGTCCCCTAATTGCTTCCTTGGGAATACATCACAAGGGAAACACGTCACCATCTGCACTGCCGCTGTCCTGGGCCAAGCCACCCCCATCTCTCACTGGGATGACTGTGAGTCCACACTGCCTCCCCTCTTCTACTTTGGCTCCAAATTCCAGCCACAGTGATCTTTTAGGAGCACAGATTCCACTGGACTATTTCTTCTTACCTCATGAATTCCAGCTGCACTTAGCATAGCAACCACCACCTTCCAGAGGCTTCCAAAGTCCTGCACAGATCTCAGCTTCATCAGACTCCCCCCTTCCCTTCACTCTTCTCTGGCCTCACTGGCTTCCTTGCAGTCCCCATAACGTGCCGGGTCTTTCCTTCCTCAGGCACTCACCTATGGTTCATGTTGTTCTCACTGTCTGGAATGCTGTGCCCCATTGCTGCCGTCGCTGTTCCTTCTCACCCTTCAAACTCCAGCCTAAATGCTCCCTCTCGGGTCACTGCCTACAGCCTGAGGAGGTAACACATCTTTCTCAACATCCTCTTTATCTTCATTCAGAGCATGGACTGATCACCAGCTGAGATCTGTTACTTGTTCATCTTGTGTATTGTTTGTCTCCACCACCTAGAGTGTCAACTCTATGAGGCTAGCCAGGCATATAGAAGATATTTGTTGAGTTAGTAGCCAGTGGATGAAGAGGGAACACACCGAGGCAGCATGGAGGGCCAGGAGAACCCCGATATTCAAGGGGTGAGCAGAGGGGCTGTCAAAGGGTTATGGAGACTTGAGAATGAGGGACAAGAGAGAAGTGTCAGTAACCAAGAGGGGAATGACATTGGTTGGGGATGCTACTGGCTCCAGGTAATGGCAAACATGTCCCGTGGTGATGAAGACAAGAGATGATTCTTCTCGTAGTCAAAATGTTTGGTGGCAATGCTCTGGGCCAGTGTTGCTCAGGCACTCTTGGCCTTCCCTCAGCCTCAAGTATCACATCCTCACACAACTGAGTTCAAAGACAGGAAACAGGGAGCAGGGTGGGGCAGACATCCTCCTCACATGTTTCTCTCTTCTTGGTGGGGGGTGAGATGGTGAGAGCGCTGCCCCCAGAAGACTCCAACAGGTGTTCCTCCATATTCCACTGGTTAGAAAGGACATATGCCTGCCCTTGGACCAGGGACTGGGCCCACCTTGCTGAAATACAAGAATCACTTTCCTGTCCTTGAACAAAGTTGGGCTTGTGCCAGCTAAGGAGAAGGGGAATGGCTTTTGAGTAAGCAATGCACCATCCTTGCTCTAGGCATATTTCACAAGGAAGAGTTTTTTCTGTTTGGTCACATAGGATGGGTATGGAGCTGGGTACAGCTGCTGGAGTTGCTGCCCGTAGACTGTGTGTGGCCCTTGAGAGAATAGTTCCCATAGAGTGGTTGGGCCGGGCTGTCCACTACAAGCTTACGAATTAGTGGGAGAGATTTAGGAGAGGAAGGTAGATGACCAGGAAATTTGATGTTGAAGGTAAGAGGAGAGATGGGACAATCTCTGGCCACTGGAGGCAGACGCAAAGAGGTCTTTCCAGTTTGGGGCAGACTTGAAGATGTTTACTGGATGAGCCAAAGAAGCCAGCAGGAGAGAGGGGGAAGCAGGATGGGGTAGTTGAGTCCCTTGCCTTGAAAGAGGCATGGGGATGGGTTCAAGTGCACAAGACGGGTGGCTGTTACTGGGCGGAGTGGGGAAGCTTTTCTGGAGACTCAGATGCCTTCTGAGATGGGAGAAGATTCGCAGGATGGTGAAGGTGCCCAGGGATGAAGTTTCCCCTCACTTTCCTTTGTGTGACAATGGGCTCATGCAGAGAGTGAATGGGTGACCTTGACCTTTCCAAAGGTTAGAACATTTGTTTTAACATTCTGATATAACAGACTAACAACAACAACAACAACAACAACAACAAAACCACCCCAGATCCATCTGTGTGGTTGTACTCCGAAAGTCCAAGGACAAAGACTGATCCTTGGGTTTTCTCGTTCAGCGGAACAGAGCCGCCCAGCACATGGTCAGGGGTGTGGTTGTTATATCATACTGTCTAGAGGTTGCAGGACACTTAACAGACAGCAAGAGCTTCCAGATCCTGCAGCCGATGGGCAACAGGGTGGAGGGGCGCACGCCCTGAATTGGTCAGAGAGGACTTGGGTCCTAGGTCCAGATGCACCACTTACATGCTGGGGTTCGCTGTTATCCTCCAGGCCTGCAACCTCATCTGCAGGGAGCTGGGCTGTTGACAGCTCCTCTCCTCTCTCCTCTGCCCACAGCTTTAAAATGTGCATGCTCCTTACTGGGAGCTAGGGGAGTGCCTTCCTGCCCCCTCCACATCCCTGTCTGGGGAGTTTTGACTCTGCCCAGTACCCCTTGGAACAGGACAGTGTTTTCTTTCACCATTAACCCTGGTCCCTCACTTCTGGCATCTTCTCCCCTTTGTTTTGGGGAATGATGGCATAAGGCCCAGCTAGTGGGATTGGGAGCCAAACCTTTCTCCTCTATTTATTCAGATCGTAGCTATGGATGCAGCAAAAAGCAAACAGAAGTTTGACTAGATATATGGGCTCAATATTCCACAACATTCAAAGCTGGTGCCTACTTACGTAGGAGGTATAAAACACAACATTATGTTAAAATGAATAATAGCCCCAACAGAAAAAAAGAGGTTATTTTTTAAGAAAAAGTCCTTAGGAGGCATGTTCAGATGCTAAGTTGGTCAGATTGTCTTCTTCTCAAGGCCTCGTTAATGTCCATCCACACCCTGTGCTGTCTCTCGGGGTGAGAGTTCTAAAGGGGACATGTCTTCTCTTAGGTCACCCTGTTTAGCTGGCATGTGGGGTTGGACGTTGACCTCAGGAGGGTTCTGTGCATGTCTCATGGCTTCGCTGGGGGATGCCGATGTTGGTAAGGAGTGGGGAGCGGGATCCCTGAGTCCCATCAAAGCTACTGCAGTCAGATCAGTCCTGCCCATCTCTGCATCGCTTGGACTCCACTTCCTCATGACCAAAATGTGACTAACGATAGTTTTGCCCTCATGGGATGGCTATGGGGATTCGATGAGTTTACACTTGGGAAGTGTCTAGGAAGGTGCCTGGATGGAATCAGTTACTCAACCCACCATCACAGAGGGCCAGCAACTTGTCAGTTACACCTTGTGGGAAGGAAGCCCCAGATGCATCTCTGCCCTCAAGGAGTCAGCATCTAGCTGAAGAAAGAACATGGACCTTGTAGAAATCGATAGAGAACCAGAGCAGCCTCCAAGACCAGCCCTTCCCAGTGGCACGGATGACTTCCTGGAGGGCCAGCAGCTGCTGGGTGGGGCGCGCTCTCAGCCGGCCCTGCTTCATCTCCTGGCAGCCAAAGCAGGGAGAAAGGAGAATCTGGTATTCGTTGTGTGGTTGTTTCTAATTTCCTTCTGCTTTCGAGATCCTCTTTGGAGGGAGAACAATGCCCTGAACAAGGCTCAGGCTTCCTTGTCCAGGCACCCGCCCAGCTGTGGGGGTGGGGGTGCCGGAGAGAATACAATGGCTGGCACTCCCAAGGGCAGATGGTGTTTGACTCCTGTCCTCTGAGAGCGCTGGGGATTGGTGGATGGTTCGAATCCCAACCTATTGTTTGCTGTTATATCCCTGGGGCTTTGAGCAACTCCCCCCATCTCATTAATGACAGCTATTTATAAACTGTCCCTATTTGCTGAGGAAGGACAGTTTTTCCTGTACTACCAGCTACAGGTACTGATACAGGAAAGTTCATCTGAGGCTGGACCTCCCATGGCACCTAGATTCTAGAGCCACTAGGCTGCGCCATATTCTCCCGCCACCATACCCCCGGCAGGAGGGAGTGCTGCTGGGTCCTTGACAGCATGGCCCTGGCCAGGGCCAGCGCCCGGACCAGTACGGGAGGGATCCTCAGCAGAGGGCCTTGGAATGGACATTTCCCCAGCCCATGTTTTGTAAGTCTGGTGGGAGCAGAAGGCCCAGGACTGGGATCAAGGAAAGGGCATGATTTCCACATCCCTTTCTGTCTTCATACTTGTCCTCTTGTTTGTGGATCTCTGTACATTCATCAGCCTTGCTGGGTTTCTCTTTTACCACCGGAAATCAGAATGAGTGACCCTCAAGGGGAAGCAGGGCAGGAGAAGATCAAAGGGCTGGCTAGGGTCTTGCAAATCCACAGGGCTGTACTGAGGGAGAGGCCAGGGGAATGGGAGCGGCAGGTGGGAACCCGACGTGCAAGGACTAGGGCTGGGCAACTGCCTCTAAGCGGGGGTCCCACACTTAAGTCCATCTGGGGCCACCATCATCCCCTCTGCACACCCATACCCACTCTGTATACTGTTTGTTTAATGGTCCTCTTGAAATAGATTTATTTTTAAAAGCCCACATTTAATTACAAAGAAATCTTTGTCACTACCATAAACGAAATCTGGCATTTTTCTAATAATTGTCGGCACAAGTTCATTACTGTTAAAATGAAAATATTCATCATGGACCCGCTAAGATCTTGAGCCTTGTGTGAGTTCTTGGTGTGGACTTTCACACAGAAGGGCGTCTCCGTGGGCGTCTGATGGTGACATTGGGGGTGAGCTTGGTGTTGGCGAGAAGTCATGAGTAGGGTGGTTCATGCCCATCATCGAAGACGTTTCAGGAAGGCACCTTGCTGCTTGACCTGAGGCTACTGGCTCCGTGTCAGCATCTTCAATGTGGGAGAATGACAGTGTCTCCTTCAGAGGCTGGATGGGGACGGACCCAATTCATGTATGTATAAGGTGTTCAGAACAGGGTCTAGGGTCTAGTAAGTGCTCAGTAGGGGTTAACAGCCACCATAACTTGGGAGGCTCCAGCCTTAACTTGGGGGCTGCCCTGGGGATCCCATCACCTGCCTGTTTGGTGACAGGGCCAGAACAGACCTGATATCCAGACTCCCTCCTGCTCTCCACCCACCTCTGTTCCTCTCCAACTCTTCCTCTTGGGCAGGTGCACCCAGGTGGTATGTCCGTCATTTCCCTCACGATGATAGAATTAAAACTAAGATGTGGTCATGGCGTTAGTCATCTCAAAACACTCCCGTTGGCATGGGTGGTCATCCGTGCCCACTGGAGTCTCTGGAACAGACTCTCAGGGATCAACGGTCCCATGCACACGCTGGGGGCTTGTCCAATCCGAGTCTGCTGCTTGATCTGAGCAGCCCTGGTTGTTTCTGGAACAGGACCTGTGGCTTGGAGGGAGAAAGTTGCTGTGGGAAGCAGTCCCAGGTTCCCTGGTGGGACTGGAAATTCTGCCTCAAGCCCTGGAATTTTGACTTCCTGTTTGGCCTGGCTTTGTTCCCCCACATATTTGGCTGTGGTGTATCCTCTCCCTCCCCCTCTCGGGATCCGTTTCCTCATCTGTAAAATGAGGGGGTTGCACTAGATCGTATCTAAGGCTCTCTTCAGCTTGAAAAAGCTATGATTTGCCTCCCACCCCCTTACTGTTCCCTCAGGCCTCTTGACTGACAGAGGAAAGTGGGAAGGAAATGGGCGGAACCAGAAGAGCTGTGCGTCCTACAGCGTAGAGGACGGGGCCCCATAGCACACGAGTTCCCAGCCCCAAATGTCTATGACACTGAGGCTGGGAAACCTTGCATTAAAGGAGAGGAGACGAAGGGAGGAAAAATCAAAGACATTGTTAAGTCCCCTAGAAATGACAAGTGGGTAGGTGAATGATGATAAAAGGGCAAATCCAGGGTGAAAAAAACATGCGTGGGGAAAAGTTTTATAAAGGGGAGCAGCCAGCGTGCTAGGATGGGAAGAATGTGTCTGCCAAGTTTTCACAGTTAGGGTTTCGGAGTAAGCCGCTGGTTTGAGAGTGTAAACAGTACTGAGGGGGACTGATATCCTCCCTTCTCCTTTCTGGATCATTTTGGAAGACGTGTTCCCCAGGCCCCCCAAATTAGGGTCTCTGGAATTACAGAAATGCAGCCAGTCAGCAGTGGTCCCCTTTGATGCTCTATGTTGGCCTCAGGATAACAGACTGGTTGGTCCCAAGACAGGCAGTCAATGTCCTGTGAGCAACACCATGCAAACAAGTCATGGTGAGGTTTTCTTTCTTTCTTTTTTAAAAATTAAATTTATTTATTTATTTATTTGACAGAGAGAGATCACAAGTAGGCAGAGAGGCAGGCAGAGAGAAAGGAGGAAGCAGGCTCCCCGCTGAGCAGAGAGACTATGCGGGCCTGGGATCATGACCTGAGCCGAAGGCAGAGGCTTTAACCCACTGAACTACCCAAGTGCCCCATGGTGAGGTTTTCTGTGCAAACTTCGCTCCTTATTGAAAAAGCTGCTAATCTCCAACTCCAGAGGAAGATACAGGGAAAACGAGATTAAAGGAAATTAACGTAGAGTGGATGTCTTCGTGACCTTGGGGGTGGACAACATTTTCTAAAACAACACCGAAAGCACTGACTACAGAAGAGAAACTGGTAAATTGAGCTTTATCAGAAGTATAACATCTCCTCATCAAAAAGCACCATTCAAAACATGAAAAGGCAAGCCTCAGTCTCAGAAGAAATATGCAATACATATCTTTGAACAAGTGTTCACTTTCAGGATCTATGAAGAACCATCATAAATCAATAAGAAGGGGACCTGGGTGGCTCAGTGGGTTAAGCATCTGCCTTTGGCTCAGGTCGTGATCTCAGGGTCCTGGGATCGAGCCCCGCATTGGGCTCCCTGTTCAGCAGTGAATCTGCTTGTCCCTCTCCCTCTGCTTCTTCCCTTCCCCCTGCTTGTGTTTTCTCTGTCTCTCACTCTCTCTCAAATAAATAAATAAGTAAATAAATAAAATCTTTAAAAAGTCCTTAAAATAAATTAGTAAAAAAAGATGATGACACAATAAAAATTGGGCAAAAGACTTAATACTCACAAGAGATCATATCCAGATGGCCAAATGAACTATGAGAAGGTGCTCGACAACTTCACTCATGAGGAAGATGCACGTTAAAATTAACCATGAGGACATAGCACTACACACCCACCAGAGCAGCTAGAATGAAAAAGTGACAAGACCAGGGTCACTGGCGATACAGATCCACTGGAACTAGCATACATTGCTGTGTGGACTGTAGAAATGTACGATCCCGTAGGAAACTTGTTTGGTAGTTTCTGTTCAAGTTAAAGATATGCCTACTCCTTCACTCAGTCATTCCTCTCCGGGTATATGTATCTAAGAGATACGACCGCACAGAGATATGTACAAGAATGTTCCAAAGCATTGTCTCCAAACTTGAAGTTCCCATCAACGGCAGGTTGGAGCAGTAAACAAATGGTGGCATATTCCTACGGTAGAGTATGACACGGCAGTGAAAGATTACACGTTATAGGATTTCATTACGAAGGTCAAGAAGAGGCAAAGCTGACATAGGAGAAGTCAAATTTTAGTTCTGTCTGGTGGAGCAATGGACTGAGAGGGCACATGAGAGACCCTTTTGGGGTGCTAGAAATATTGTGTGTCTGGACTGGGGTGGTGTTTATATAAGTGCATATATGTGTAAATGATGATCAGGCTGTCCATTTATGCATTTCATTCTATCTCAAAGATTTATTTATGTATTTGAGAGAGAGGGTGAGGGGGGTTGGGGGGTGTTGGGAGGGTGGGAAGGCACAGAGGGCAAGGGAGAGAAATCCTCAAGCAGACTCCCTGCTGAGGGCCCCCGACGCCTGGGGCTTGATCGCAAGGTCCTGAGACCATGACCTGAGCCGAAATCAAGAGCTCAGCAGACTGAGACACCACACAGGCGCCCCAATTATTTTATTTTATTTTAATTAATTTAATTTTATTTTATTTTATTATTTTATGTTATTTTAATTGCACTTAGTTAATGTATAGTGTTATATTAGTTTCAGGTGTACAATAGTGTAATGCAACCCTTCTGTACATCCCTCTGTGCTCATCATGACAGGTGCACTCCTTGTGTGTTTGACTGTGTATGTGGTAGACTTTGATTGAAGAACATGAAAAGAAATGCAGATTCCTATGTCCAAGGGAAGTAGTAACAATAGTAATTTACTGAACACTCAGTGTATGCTAGGATTATTTCATTGACTCCATCCAAACCACCCAGTCAGCTAGGTATTATTCTCATTTTACAGAAGATGAAACTGGAACTTCAGAAGGTAAATAGCTTGCAGAGCCTCACCGCTGCAAAATGGAGGAACCAGAACCTGGGCACCACAATCTGTGTTCTTGCTACTTGGCTTGGGATCTTAGGGTGATGTAGGTGCGGCATCAAAGCTTCCTCTCCAAGCATCAAAGCCTTAGATATCATTAAAAAAAATTTATTTATTTATATTTGAGAGAGAGAGAACGAGCGACAGCAAGAGAGAGGGTATGGGGGGAGGGGCAGAGGGAGAGGGGGATAGAGAATCTCAAGCAGACGCCATGCTGAACGTGGAGCCTGATGCAGGGCTCGATCTCACGACCCCAGGATCACGACCTGAGCTGAAACTGAGAGTCGGATGCTCAACTGTCTGAGCCACCCAGGCACCCTGATACCATTTTTTAAAAAATTTGGTATATTTTTTTAAAAGATTATTTATTTATTTATTTGACAGACAGAGATCACAAGTAGACAGAGAGGCAGGCAGAGACAGAGGAGGAAGCAGGTTCCCCGCTGAGCAGAGAGCCCGATTCGGGGCTCAATCCCAGGACTCCGGGATCATGACCTGAGCCTAAGGCAGAGGCTTTAACCCACTGAGCCATGCAGGTGCCCACCCTGATAGCATTTTTAAAGAAAAAGTCATCATGTCTCCTGACATTCCAGGATTAAATCCCTCTACTGTCTTAAAAAGAAGAAGAAAAAACCCCCGGCATTGAATGGGGAAACTTTCCATGAATTTGTTCTAATTGGGAGAAGAACCTGTGGTTTCCTACCCGCCCTGCTCATCCTAACTGTTCTGCGTTGTAAATTTTCTGAGGAGGAAGCATTGGCCACAGCAGTCAATACTGGAAGCCAAGCTTGAGCTCCAGTTCACTCCTCTTAAACCGGGAGGCTCTCAGGAAGTTATTTAGCTTCTCAAAGCCTTTGTTTCCTTGTCTGTAAAGAGGGGACTTGGTACTTACCTTATAGATTCACCGCAAGGGTTGAATGAGGTCATACCTAAGAAGCCCTCAGCCCAGCAGCAGGGTCATAGGAAGTGCTCGGTAAAGGGTAGTATAGAGATGTCGGAGCTGGGGCACCTGGGTGGCTCAGTCATTAAGCGTCTGCCTTTGGCTCAGGTCATAATCCCAGGGTCCTGGGATCGAGTCCCGCATTGTGCTCCCTGCTTGGCAGGAAGCCTCCTTCTCCCTCTCCCATCCCCCTGCTTATGTTCCCTCTCTCGCTGTCTCTCTCTCTCTGTCAAATACGTAAATAAAATCTTAAAAAAAATGTTGGAGCTGATATTGAGTTGGTTCCACCCAGGGCTCTTAAAGCTTAGCACCTTTCTCCTTCAAACGATTCAGCACACATATAAAAAAAGTTATGGGAATGATTTCTCTAGAGTGGAGACACTTTGGGTGGGGCAGACTCTCAGTGCTTTACTTAGAGGTGGGGGAGGGAGGTCACTTTCAGTGAGACTGGTCAGACAGAGGTATTAGCTGGGTAGGACTTTCAGAAATGGGTAAGATCTTGTCACAGAGAGGGGACCAGAAAGGTGAGGGAGGGAGGTGGTACCTAGAGGGCAGGGGGTGCGTCTGGGAGTGGTAAGCCGACCAGTTTGGAGGGCGCCTAAGATTTATGTAGGAACTACTGGAAGATAAGCTTAGAAGGGAAGGCTGGCTCCGGATGAGGTCCCACTAAGGACGCTGGACTCCATCTGCAGGAAGAGGAGTCACTGACCATGGTTGAGCAGGGAGGGGATAAGATGAATCCAGGGTGGGCACACCCACATGGGAGGTCAAAGAGACTGGGCCAGGAAGCCAGTGAGGAGAGAAAAAATGCAGGGTCAGGTGGGAAGGAGTTCGGTGTGATCTGGGGAGTGTGGGGGAGGACTCCTGAAGTCTTGGAGTCAATTTCTTGAGTTTACAAAGCAGAGAGAAAGTCTGTGTGGAGATGGTAATGAAAGGGATTTTGTCAAGGCTAAGACTGGAGGGGGCGCCCCTCATCCCTTCCTGGGTCCTCCCCTTCAGTCTACTATTTGCATGTCCTCAAGAGCACAGTCTCCTCTTCCGGTTTTGGGCTTGCTCGAGGCACCCTAAGAACAGACACAGGCTCTCTACAAACACCCTTTCCATCCTCACAGCCTAGGAACCGCACAGAGGGAGGTGTTTCAAGACCAAAACAGATCCAAAAGCAGAGCAGTGTCCAGATCTATCCTCCCTAAGACAAGACTTTGTTTAGATGCTGTACCAAGGGGTTCTCAGGGATCTTCTCTCAGCCTGCGCAAAGCTAACAGAGTGGTCTCCCCATTTTATGGAGAGATGCAAACGGTGTTTTGAATAAAAATCCCTTTGTTATTGTTGTTTTACAGGGCTGTAGCAGCGGCCAGGAAGAAAACCGCCCCCTCTGAAAGTTGTTTTTGTGACTGTTCTTTGGAGCATTGTTCTAAAAATGGGAAATTACATACTGCCGGGCCAAAGGAAACAAACACCTGCAGTTAAAGGCATACCTTCCTCGAGGTGGCTTTTAGAGCCCAGCCCGTTCTGGGTGTAGGGCTGCTGCAGGAGTTCCACTTGGTGCGTCTCTTCTTTTCTATGGGGATTGGACGTGGGCTTATATTTGTAACCACGGTGGGCTTGGGCAACTACCGGGTTCTGGTGATTGTCTTTTACTCATTCATCCAATAAACATCTATTGAGCATCTCCGCTGGGTCCGTGTTGGTGGTTTTCACTACTCCCTTCCCTGGCACCAAAAATCAGGAGAGTGGGCCACCTGGGTGGCTCAGTGGGTTAAGCATCCGACTCTTGATTTTGACTCTGGTCATGAAGTCAGGGTGGTGAGGTTGAACCCCGTGTTGGGCTCCGAGCTGGTCGAGGAGCCTGTTCAAGATTCTCCCTCCCACTCTCCTACCCCTCCCCCATTCTCTCTCTCTCCCTCTCTAAAACAAGCAAGCAAACAAACAAATAAAAATGTTTAAAAAAAGGGTGTACCTGGGTGGCTCAGTGGGTTAAGCCTCTGCCTTTGGGTTGGGTTGTGATCTTGGGGTCCTGGGATGGAGTCCCGCATCGGGCTATCTGCTCGGTGGGGATCCTGCTTCCCCCTTTCTCTCTGCCTGTTGCTCTGCCTACTTGTGATCTCTCTCTCTCTCTGTCAAATAAATAAATAAAACCTTTAACAAATGTTTAAAAAAATCACAGGGAATGTTGGCTTCCAGTCACTTCTTGTCAATTTTCAGAGTCAATGCATGACTTCTGCCTCCCTATAATGGGGAGCCAGACAGAGCCTCAGCACCTTCTCTTCCTCCTCTCTCTTTCCTCTTTATTCATCTACAAAAATAAAAATGTTATTTTTAAACACGTCACTCAATATGTTTCTTTAAGTGTATGATTTTTGACAGTTTCCCGTTATGGGGCTACATACAGAAGTTCTTGTTCTGTGCTGTGAGACATCAAAAGGTAATTTTTTGGTTATCTGATTAATAGTTAACACTTATCAACCTTGCTATCATTGCAAAATAATCAGGTCTTGAAACTCATCAAGGGTAAAATGAATACATTTCAGGTCGATTTGTGGTTTAGGGAGAATCCAGCTGTATAAGCTGATCTCATCTTTGTTGGAAGCAAGAAAGACAGGAGCAAGGGGGAAACAGCGAATTTCCAACTTTTTGGAATGTGTTGACTTTGGTTAGAACTTCCTGCCCAGGAACACGTGCCTTCCTCCAAGGGGTTGGCCAGAGAGTGAGGGCAGATCTTTCTTGGGAGTCAGGGTTATCTCTCTGGGGACCACTTGGTGACTGATGTGGTCCCGCCTGGAAGAAGAGAGATGGGGATAAAAAGGGTCTGTAACATGTTTAATTTACTGTCTTGGTTTCCACTTTGGTCTTAACTCTTCCACCAGAGGCTCAAAAGTAGGACGCTGTACTGGATTCGTATTTGAGTGCTTCCCCACCACCCCCCAACCCCCAACCTCGGCCCCTTTTGCTTACTCATATTTTCTTTTTTAAGATTTTATTTATTTATTACACACACACACACACACACACACACACACACACACACACACACACCATAAGTAGTCGGAGAGGTAGGCAGAGAGAGAGGGGGAAGCGGCTCCCCGCTGAGCAGAGAGCCTGATGCAGGACCCCAAGACCATGACCTGAGCTGAAGGCAGAGGCTTAACCCACTGATCCACCCAGGTGCCCTGCTTACCTGGATTTTCTAATTTTTCTTCAATGACTGGCATGATAACACAAATTTAGAACACGCCCTCATGGGGCTCATGTTCGAGAGAGGAAAGCAGATAAAAGGGAACATGCTTCAGGGAGATAAGTTTACCACAGAGCCTAGATGAGGCCGATGGTGGTAGGGAGAGCCCCCGGGCTCTTGGGGCTGCCGGGGCAGGGTGGGAAGAGCCCAACAGCTGAGTCTTGAAGGAACTACAAATTTGCTAGATGTAGCAGATAAAAAGACGGGATGCCCAGTTACATCTGAATTTTAGATCAGAGATGGATTTTTTTTTTTTTTAGTGTAGCTGTGTCCCAGATAGTGCATGGATCATGAAGGGTGGAGGGTGGGTCTTCAGGTGACTTTGACGAGAGGGGTCCTTCAGTCCGTGGGAACTGCCTGCAAAGGTGTGGAGATGTGAACAGCATGGACGTGTTGCCTCTTTCGGATGTAAACTTGTGTGTCTCACAGTAATGCAGGTAAGTGTCACCTGAGGAAGGCGGTCTGCCCACCGGGAGGATCCTCTGTCCTGCGCTGGTGGCATCCGATTTCCTGTCTGCTCGCCCTTCCTTCCATTTGTCTGTCTTCCATAGACCACACACTTGGGGCCCTCTGGGGGAACAGATGAGCAGTGGGACCTCGGTCTTCGTCACCAGAGAACCTGTGTGAGGGGTCATCTTGCAGAGGAGTTTGCACACTAAGCCTCCAGACCCGTAGCTGCCACCGGATCACCTTTATTTTTAAAGGTTTTATGTATTTAAGAGAGAGAGTTGGGGAGGGGCAGAGAGAAGGGAGAGGGGAGGGAAAGAATCTCAGACAGATTCTGTGCTGAGTGCAGAGCCCGAGAAGCGAGGCTCAGTGCCACGACCTGAGATCATGACCCGAGCAGAAACCACGAGTTGGACACCCAACCGACTGTGTCACCCAGGAGGTCCCAGGAGCCCATTTATTAATCTGCTGTGAGGAAAGTCTAGTAGCCTAGACGAGCATATTCTCCCCTGAAGGGAGAAGTCCTGGAGGTTGGTGGGTGAGCACAGACTCGGTCTGTAGAGCCTGGCTGAGGGGACACCCGGTCAAGGCTCCCGGCCCGTGGAAGCTGTAGTGCTTCTCCTTCCTGCTCAAGACCGCCCCATCTCTCGGGCACTGCTGTCCAGCCCTCCTCTCCGGCACGCCAGCCCTTTCTGTTGGACCAGCGGGGCGCAGGGCATCGGGTTCGATTTCCGCTTACTCGATGCCACCCACGTTCTTCATGTGACTCCCTCAGCTCCCTGGCAGAGCACGGGATGTGGCAGAAATCTGTCTTCATTAGGGGCGGTCCCTTGGTTCATCCCCGTAGACGGCTCACTACATCCACGGTCTGGGAATTCGCCAGCCTCATTTGGAGGGCAGCCTTGTTCCCAAGCCTCTTCCACGGCTGCACCCCCAGGGTAGGTGGGGGAAGCAGGAGCCTTGGTAGCCGAGAAGGATTTTAAACAAAAGCCTGGCATTTCTGTTTGATTTCTGGCAGTCATGGGTAGAGTATTGTGGAAGGGGGCACGACTGGCATCTCAGAGATGATTTAGGGGCTGAATAATGACTCCCAAAGAGGCCCACGTCTGAATCCCCAGAACCTGTGCCTATGTTAGGTTCCATGGCAAAGGAGCCCCAGGAAGGGGACAAGGTCAAGTGACACTGAAGACACAGACTTAGAGACTGATTGGACACATGGGGTTGTGGTGGGAGCCCGAAGACCCTTCTCCCGCCCAGTAACCCGAGGTTCGCTTCTCATCTCATCTGTCCCTTCTGGCAACCCCTGACTGAGCCTCCGCCCTGTCCCGTGGTTGAGGAAATACCTCCTGGGCCACTAAAACCACGGGAGGGAATCCTAAAGGACACTCCGTAGTTACAAGCATCACAGTTAACACAGGATGGTCGGGTGCCGCAGACCCACAACCTCAGATACGTTGAGTTAACTAGACTTTTGTGAAGGGCCAGGAATCTCTTCATTTGGTGAGGAACAGATCTAAGTTCCAAACCCCAACACTGGCCACTGTGCATGAATCTATTTTTAGATTTTTTTTCCCTGCGTCCACTATAGTTTTATAATTTTAGTTTGCTCATGGAAAGATGTAGGGTGGCTTCCTACAGATGATTCATTCTCACGATGTCCCATGTGCCCATTGGTGTGTTCTGTAAGTGCTTGGGAGGAGTGTTCCCTAATTACATGTTTCGGGGTGCATTGTTTGTGGGCCCTGCTGGCATCCATCCAGGTGTGCTTTATCGTCCATCTGAAGCCACTGTGAGGGGCGGTCACCCTACGGAGGATTACTACCCACCCGTCCCCTGACTTTCACAAACAGCATGCCTTGCCTCAGCCATGAACTAGGCATAATTTTATCCACACCATCTTGATAAAGTTGATGAGGGCTGGTTTTGCTTCCTCTTCCTGCCTCGTGAGTCATTTAGAGATTTTTTTCTGCCAGCCTAACCTCAACTGTCTCATGTGTTGAGGGTAGAAAATTAGCTCGCCTGGTGATCAGTCACTTCAGGGGACACGTTGACTTAGAGCAAGGGCAAGCGGGGATTTTGCAATGTGACGGCCGGCGGTGTCTGAGACTCCCAGCCTTTGTTCCTTCTAGAGTAAATGTTCCCTTGTTGGCAGATGGTGGGGGGGACAGACTATTTTCAGAGACCACTTTCACCCACATTCACACTGTAGTGAATAGTGTGGTCGAGGAATGTGGTCTTTCCTCTGGGATCCTTAAAGGTATGAAGGCCAAAAGGAACACAGTGCTAAAAATACAGTTTCTTGGGTTATTTATTTTTTGTGTTTTTGCTTTGTTGGGATGCATCGTAAGTTTTTTCTTTAGAGGCTTTGTGTGTAATGCTTCTCAAATGCAGGAGGCTTACAGTCATTCACGGGCCTCCCTGTGATTTAGTGTTTGGCATATTTATAGTGAAAATGGCTGATTCTATAATTATTTTTTTATATCATACAGGGGTGGACAAACTTTCCCTCTACCTCTCCTCTTCCTTCTTCAAATGTAGAAATCGTTCTTAGCTTGAGGTCCATTCAAAAACAGACCATAGATGGGGTGCCTGGGTGGCTCAGTCGGTGAAGCGTCTGCCTTCGACTCAGGTCATGATCCCAGGGTCCTGGGATCGAGCCCCACATAGGGCTCCCTGCTCAGCAGGAATCCTGCTTCTCCCTCGCCCTCTGTGCTCTTACCTCTCTCTTTCTGTCAAATAAATACATACATAAATAAGATCTTCCAAAACAGGCCATGGCTTGAATGTGGGAGGCTGGCCAGAGTGTGCAGACCTGAGCTCCAACTTATGCATAAGCACATGCAGACAGAAAAGAACCCAATGAACATTCCTTCAGTTCTCCCACTTCCTTCTGCTTTCTGGCAACGTGTACCACACAGATTCGTGCTCTTTCTGTGGCGGGGGCCAGTTCATCTTGCACTCTGCCCTCTTAAAATCGAACACACGTTTCTGTGTTGACTTCTCCTATCCTTGTGGACCACCTACGTCTCGAGGCCCCTTGAGGCGGACACTCGCTGCAGTGTAATTGTGTTTCCTTTCATCTCAAGGTACCTGTGTCGTATCTGCCCTAGGTAAACACTTCCCCGGAGAATAGGTAATTAAAATTCTGAACTTTTATGGCCCTGGAGCCTTATCCGTTTGGACGATACTCACCTAGGTGGATGGCTCAAGGGAGGCGAAGGTATGTGAGCCGATGATGGCCTGGATGCCGAAGAACCCAGGGTCCCAGCCGTGAGGGAGTGAGTGTAGGAGGTGGGAGAGTCAGGAGGTCCCCCACCAGGCTCCCACTTTCTGCCAGGAATCTCTTTTGGAACGGCCAATCTTGATGACCTGCTCTGGAATTTTTACCACTGGAGTCCCTCCTTTGTCCCACAGTACCTCAGCATTGTCTCACAAGGTGAAGGGTGGGGCCTGGTGGCCTTAGGATGTGTGTGGACGTGTTTGGGGGCCGGAGGACGTGCTCATCAATCTTCTTCATTGGTTTGGCAGATTCCTGCATCTGAAATCTCCTTCTCCGCAGCGCAGGGGTGGGGGCCTGGGCTCTGGAATCTGGGTTGTGTGAAGACTACATCAGAAATGGCAAGAATGCCCCCCAGCAAGTAAGCCGTCTAGAAAGATAATGACTAGGTTGTGCTTTCTGCAGCCAGACTTGAAAAATGGGGCAGAATGAGGTCGGAGGTCAGCTCCAGACGCCCACCCTTGGCCCTCTCGCGTTGTAGATTCTGCTGGACTCGCCCTCGGACTTGTCTGGGAATGGAATTAATACTAATTCCCAAAGGGCTGACACATTGCTGGCACCCCTGGGCCGGCGGCAGCTTTGTTTGTGGGACTGTCCCTGTGATTTCTCAGAATTCTGATTTAAAAAAAATTTCAGAAATCAAATTAAAGCTATCATATACACGATAAAAGGGTCCGAGGAAGGCGCTGTGTTTCATCATCTGTCCAGGGCTGCGGTGTGCAGGGTGTGGGAGCCCCAAGGCCCAAGTACCGCGCCCCACCCCCGCCCCACTCCCGCCCCACTCCGCTCCCCGACACCTTGGCCGACACCGCCCCCTAGAGGCCGCGGCAGCCCCGGGGCGCTAAGGGCGGGGAAGGCGCGTCCCCGCCCGCCCGCGGTGCTGGCTGGGAAATTCCGACTGAAGGGCTCTCTCTCTCTCCTCCGCCCCCTCCCTCCCCGTGCTACACCGGTGCCCTTTCCGTGCCCGCCTCCCCTCTGCACGTCCTCCACTTTCATTCAGTGTCCGCGGATGGTGTGGCCGGGTCGGGACCGCTTGCCACGGAATGGGGAGGGGGTGTTTTTTGGGGGGGGGGTTTATATCCACACGGGACACAACCTTTATAACAAGTTCTATACTTTGCACATTTTGTTCTAGGGCCATTTTGTAAACCAATCAACAGTACTTCCGAGCTGTTGGTGCTTGGGGCTAGTACAAAGGCCCTGAGGTGGGAAGGGGCTTTGCTCTTAGAAAAGCAGGGACCTGAAGGCAGGGAGGGAGGGCGGGTGGGTGGTGGCTTCAGCAGAGGAGTAAGCCGCAGGATGGAGGGTGGGAGGTGAGAGCCAGTGATGGGCAGGTTCTGCATTTAAGTTTTTTAAGAGCCCTCGAAAAGCTTCGAAGGTTTTACTCCGCGGAGGAGAGGGGGTGGAAGGGGGTTTTCATGTGATTAAAATAACTTTGTTAGTTGGGAAGAGAATGGACTTCAGGGGCACCGAGTGTGAGCTAGGAGGCCCCTGGGTTGTGAAGTGACAGGTGGCTGGTGTGGCCTATGGACATGGAGGGAGTTCCCAGACGGCTCTGGAGGCTGACCTGCTTGGCTGGATGCAATGGGCATGGCCCAGGGCAGGGTGAAGGACACCTGTCCTTCTGGCTGGAGCAGCTGGGAGGCTGGATGTAGAATTGACTGAGATTAGACACAGCCTGGGGTGAGGGGTGGAGCATGAGTTTGGTGGGACAAGTGCTGTTTGAGAGGTGGGGGTAGATGGTCTGGGGAGGAGGTCTGGGCTCTTTTGGGGATAGGTAACAGAACCTAGAGGAGAGTTTCTTTAGACAGGTTCTGAATTTTCTCCTGGGGTCCAGGGCTGGGTTCAGTGGGGCTTCGAGAAGGGAGTGGGGTGTCCCAGGCATCCTCCTCACTCCTTGCTTTATCCTCTGCCTGGAACACTCTGTCCTCCTCCCCTGGTGGCTGGCTCCTGTCCTCCCTTTAAGTCTCCTCTCAAATCCTAAGAAGGGGGCCTCCCGAGCTACAGTCGGCCTTTCCAAGCTACTCCGGGTCGCATCACTCCATGGATTTCTTTTAGGGTGTTTGTTGCTGTTTCATGTACCTGTCTGCCGACTTATTTTTTTTTGCCAGAGCGAGGGAGCTTTTCCGTGGGATTACAGCCCTCGGAGAACCGGAGCCCCCATTCATTCACACTGCCATACTCGGGCCTCCGTGCGCTCCTGGCCCAGAGCAAGTGCTTTACACATACTTGCTTGGTTATGAAATCTGCTCCTGGGTCCTCAGAATGCCCAGCGTCACTATGCGCACATCGAAAGTGCCAGTAAACATCTAGGGATTGATTTCATGCCTGAAGACTTCTTTGCCACAGAAGACGGATTCTTTCTGCAGGAAAGTTGGCTGAACAGGGACTTAGGGAATGGGTCATGGGTGCAAGTCAGGGCACGAGAGCATCACTCCATGGACGGTGGACAGCAGTAACCCAGTGCCGACCAGCCCTGCGTCTGTGACACTGCTCCCCACCTCTGGATCCTCTTCTGGGCAGAGACATCCTTAAAGGAAGACTGATATGAATGGATGGTTTGACTTGTAGGCTTTTGTGATTTAAACCTGGAAATAGAGGGGCGCCTGGGTGGCAAGGTCGGTGAAGCGTCCTACTCTTGATCTCAGTGCAGGTCTTGATCTCAGGGTTATGAGTTCAATCCCCGCGTTGGGCTCCACACAGGTTATGGAGGCTACTTAAACCAAACCAACCAACCTGGAAATATAATGTCCCAACTATGGGGACAGATAAATGATCTAGAAAATGCATAAGAGGGTTTTTTTCCCTATTCTCCACCCCCTTTAAAAAATAGTTTGTTAAATAATTTCATGTAGCATATATGAAGTAAACAAAATACTTAACCTACCATCTCTGGTGACGCCATGTAAACTGCCCTGCTGGCCCTGAGGAGCCAGGGTCCGTCACCCTCAATGGCATCCCATACCCCCTGGATCCCTAATCAAGGGATTGAACCTATTCCCCCTGAAGCCTTTGTTGCTGAAGTGTCTTACAGGAATCTGATTCCTTCTGGGAGTGATTGTGCGCTGTGTGTGACGTGAGACGTTCTGAGGCCGAGCCACCAGCCCTTAAGGGATCCCAACTGCTCTGTCCACATGCTAGAAACGGACTTTTCCATAGATCATTGGGAGATGGGACTCTTTGGAAGGCTCCATCTTTGCTTGCAGGTGTGTCTGGGTAGCATAATCAGCTTAAATATTTACAGAATAGTTAATTTTCATCACTAAATGGCCGGAGGTTGAGGAGTCTGTCTGAGGTCAGCCGCCACCCTATACGGACCCCATTTTGTTACCCTATAGGTTATGTTTGAGCAGGTCCCTGGGTGGCTTTCTGCCCAGGAGAAGGAGTGTATGTCTTGCCACGTGTGGCTAGACTGGTGTGTGTTGGGGCTCTGGAAGTGAGACCCCTGGGTCCCTTGGAGACGTGTTTGCACGGCCACTGCATTTCTCTTTGCACCTGCTGACCTTACCCTCGCAGTGGCCGACCTCCTCACTCTAGCAGGTGAGCAAAAAAGAGGCATGGGTGCAGGGCACAAAAATGAGATGCTTAAAATTTATTAAAGGGAGCCAGGCTGGGGACAGAGTGAAGGAAATGTCCGGGGAGCCGCAGGAGCTCCAGCAGTTGGAGATCTTCTGCTTCTAATTCCTAAGCACACGCTGGGCTTTTTAAGACTTTGCCCTAAAACAGACAAAACAAAACAAAACAAAACAAACAAACAAACAAACAAAAAAAACAAGACAATAGTGAGCGAAACTCAAAGTTAGACCAAGATGTCTGCATGTAGAGACCTCAATGTCCATTAAGAGGGTCAGTAGCTTGAGAAAGAACTAAGCTTGTAAGAGTTTTGATTATGTCTCAGAAACCTCTTAAAAAGGGTAAGAGGACCGAGTCTGCTTCCGGAAGGACTATTTGCACTGGGATTTTCCTTTCTGGATTAGAAACGGCTCCAAAAAAATGGGGCGAGGCTGTAGCCTAGGGACTGGGGGGATCCGCTGCTAAGAGGCACAGGGGGAAAGGAGCTTGTTACCGTGAACTTGAGGATGTTCTCTGTGGTGTTTGAGGGGAGGGTGTCCACCAGATTCCTCAGCTGGATCATCCCATCTTTCATGTCTGCGTCTGGGACGAAAAACTCAAGCGCAGCCTCGTAACTGGAAAGCGTGCCCACGAAGAGGGTTTTGATGACATTCAGGAAGCCTGGGCAGATCTCTGCTGAAGCTGAAGCACAGGAAAGAGAGAGGACACATGTCCGGGCCCTTTTCCAAGCTGGCCGGCCCCCGGACTGGGCCTGTCCCAGAGGAAAGCGGGCAGGCCTGTCAGCGAGAGATAGCTGCCTTTTGGTGGATGGGATGGCGTTGAACGTGAGATCTGGTGGTGCTCCAAGCAGTTGGTTCTTTGGCCAACTGTGGGAAGACTTCCCGGGGTTGCAGCCAACTTTTCCTGGCCTGCCCGAGCCCTCCTTGCACTTCCTGGGTTGGGGCAGGGCCATTTGCTATTTGTTCTTTCTGTTAAGAGTTCCAAGCAGGGGACTGATAAAAGTTGTTGCTGATCTGATCTTTTATGCAACAGTGGGGGTTTGGGAAGAGGCTACCGAGGGTTTCTGGTTGTTGTCCCGCCAGAAACATACCTCTTACCAATGGTTAGTGGTGGTCTGGGCCACTTGCCCTGGGGCGGGAGACGGGTATGTGGCAGATTCAGGCTCTGTTGGGAAGAAGGACTTGTCCGGGCCAAGTGCAAGCCCCTGAGCTGGACCGGGAAGAGGTGTGCACCATGAGCTCTGGGCCTCTGTGGTGGACTCAGCTGCCCACATGCCCCTTGTGTCCATGCCCGGCCCCACTATGTTCCCTTCACCCGCAGTACTCCCCAGACTGTGCCCCCCTTCAGGCCCCTGCCCCAGGAACATGGGGGAGAGCCACTGGTTTCCACACCCTGAGTGTCGGTCCCCGTCCTTGAATTCTTTGCCTTGTGTGCAAGTTCCGCTTCCCTGTCTGGACTCCAGGGACTCCCAAAGTGGCCACCCCAAGTCAAACCCCCTGCAGAACGTAGAGCCCTGTTTTACTATGTCATCTGGCAAGTTACTTTCTCTTTGTGCAGTTCCATTTCTCATCTGTAAAATGGGAATAAGATCCCTATTTGATAGGGTTATTGTAGGGATGTAAAGGGGTTCAGAACAGCGACTGGCACATAGTGCCGAATAAATGGGGGATATTACTATTCTTATTATGACATGTGTGCATGCACAAATATACAGAGGCATCCCAGGTGCACCCCTTCCCATATTTCAGCTCTGTCTTGCTGAGCCACCCTCTGTTGACAGCGCTGAGGTGTAATTAACATACAGTTGACCTTTGAACAACACAGACTGAACTACGGACTGAACTGTGGACTGAACTGCGTGAGGCTCCTTACATTTTTTTCAATAAATGTATTGGATTTTTTTTTTTTTGAGATTTGTGACGATTTGAAAAGACTCACGGATGAACTGAGTAGCCTAGAAAAAATGAAAGAATTCAGAAAAAGTTGGGTATGATTGTCAGAACACAGTATATAATACACACGATGTACAAAATGTGTGTTCATTTGTGGTTCATGTTATCGGTAGCGCTTCTGGTCAACAGCAGGCTGTGAGCAGTTAAAAGTCAAAAGTTACAGGCAGATTTTTGACTGTGTGGGGGGCAGTCAGCACTCCCAAGCCATGCGCTGTTCATTGTATGTCAACTGTAGATGTCGGTCCAAAATGATGTTATTTCTCCTTAAAAACAAATATCTCTACATAATAGCTGTCCCCATTGCCTCTTGGTTTTGGTTTTCCAACTTCCCTGCCACTCCCCAGGGTCATAGACTTATCGCCATGGGTGTCATGAAACTTTCAAAGTGAACTAATTGAAGTTTGCTAAAAAACTTTTTGTTTGCTTACTAAAAGTAGAAGAAGCGGATACAGAGTAAAAACCACGTAACTCAATTCCCAAAAGAACAGGGGGCTTGGAGAGAGGTGGGATCCTCCTCCCTCCTTCCCTCCTTCCTTCCCTCCCTCCTTCCCTTCTTCTCTCCCTTCCTCTCCCCCCACCCCTCATTCCTTTCCTTTTAGTGACAGCTGCAACTATTCAGAGACTCCTAATCCTTTTGGCAGAGGACAAAAATGTTTAGAAAACCCCACTCTGGGTTGGCAGTCTCCCAAAGGGAAGATCCCTTTCTAGAATATTCCTCTCCATTCAGAATGGGAGACCTTGCCTTAGCTTGGATTTCTTTTGGAGGCATGATGCTCTGCAGCTCCTTCTAGCCCCCTTGGTTGCCAGAGTGGTGTGGAGACCCCAAACCTGAAGGCGGCACTGTACCAAGGTCTCTTGGCATCTTGGGGTCTCTCCAAGACTGGGCTCTGAGGAGCTCATTGTTCCTATTCTGTTGGTCATTGAACACACATCCATTATGCGATCTCTTCCTTCCCTGCCTCCAGTCTATTCCAAAGCTGCAATTCTGAGGTGGTTGGCCATGGAAGATCGGACCCCTTCTAGGTTTCCTCGCAGGCTCAGGGTGCTCCCCAAGTTCCCAAGATGGGTCTGTTCACAGACCCGGCTTCCCTGCCAGGGAATCTGCATTCCAGCTAAATAGCTGGCCCCTGTTCTAAGCAGAACTGGGGAGCAGGAAGTGTTCCTGAGCCTGGCTTGGGGGAGAAGGGCTCTGGGAACTCACCAAGGCTGCAGCAGAGAGCAAGGGAGGCCAGGGTGAGGATGACAGCGAGCTTCATGTTGGGCAGGAGGCTGGCGAGTGAGGCGCTGGCCTGTCTCTGGATCGGGGTTGGGGTCTTGTGTGAGACATGCCCATTGGGGTGTCTTCTTAAATGCTCCAGGCTGTACCTGGAGGGAGGGAAGAGGGCAGGGCTGGGCTCCACTGATGGGACCACACTATTTACCTGGGTATCAGCTTGGTGGGAAAAGTAAATATTCTCTTTTCGCAACCCGGTTTCTTTCCTCATTGGAACTGAGTTCACACAATGGGGCACTTGGATGGGGAAACCCAGAGTCCTATGTGGTGGCCACAAAGGGACTCAAGTTAGAGGGTGTGGGGACCTGGCTACCCTCTCATTGAACCTGAGCGCTGGGACAGTCCAGATCAACAGAGGCAACTGCAGAGTTCTCCAGGAGACCCCCAGGAGAAACCGAGGCCTAAGGCCCCTCACACATGGCGACACAGGATGAGGGCTTGGGACTCCTGATGCTCCATTGGGCTCCTCCCATCGCCTTTCCAAAGATGGCGGCCGGAGTCCGCTTGGACCAGAGCATCTCCGTGGCAAGACTTAAGGGAGACCCTGGACTGAGGCATGTTGACAGATAAAGGCTTTCTCCAGAAAGCCCATGAGAAACCCAAGCCTCAGATCAGACTGGAAAATGCACTGGCCTGGGCTGGGTCTGCTCCCACCCGAAGCTGCTCTGGAGTCCTGCCCTCCTGGAAGCCAAATCCATGGGCACTTCAGGCCTTATCTCGCTTGACCTCTTAACGGCCTTGACCCTCTTGACTTTTTCCTTCTTAAACTGTTCTTTCTCCTGTGCTCCCATGGTCGCATTCTTTCCTGATTTCCTTGCCAACCGACCATCCTTGTTCTTCAGATGTTTACTCTTCACTGACTGTGCCTCCCTGGCTGTTCCAGGCTTCGGCTGTAGCCCCTTCTCAGCCCCCACAGCACAGCTACGGCTTCTCCTGTCCTCCCCTAGTATCTGTGCCTCAGGACACAGGCCGCCTGCTCAAAGCCAACTCCTGGATGGCCTCCCGTCCTTCTCTTGCCCTCCTTGGCCGTCCTCAGGAAGGCCAGCAGAACGATCTTTCTAAACCCAGCTGATCATGTCAATTCTCTTTCTTCGAACCCTTCGAAAGCATCCTTTTCCCGACAGGGTAAAATTCAAGTGTGACCTACAAGGTCCTTGTCCACTGGCCTTTGCTTATCATTTGAGCCTTGTTCCCTGACTTCCCCGCATAGTGATTTAACCCTATCTTTGTGTTTGTGGATTCAGGAACATCCCATGTGTTTCTTCATGCCTTTCTACCTTTGCACAAAGGATGCCTCATGCCCGGAATACATGTCTCCTGCCTTGTCTCCTTCAAATCCTGTTTGTACTTCAAGGCCCAAGCAAACATTTATTCGTTCATTCATTCATTCACTCCTTCATTCATTCTGAGCACCTACTAGGGGTTGGGGTAAATATGGAGAAGCATTGGCTGGAGCCCCTCCAGTAGAGCTTGTCACCTGGTAGTGAGGAGCATGGTCAGCAGAGAGCCACTAGATGCCCATCACTTTGGGGTCTGCTCGGGGCGCAGAACGCTGCCTGGCTCAAGGTTTCGCCCTTCCTGGGGCTGCTCCCCTCTGGCAACCAAGCAGGGACTGTGCTTCTGCCCTGCCCGGAACCACTCCAGGGGGCGACGCCAACTCCTGAAACTCTGGCTCGGCCGGCTGAGATTTCACCAGACCAGCATTGCCAGCTGCCTTTCCCTCTGCCCAAGCCTGCTAAGGCCCCTTCCCCACACAGTTACTACCTGTAATGGCAGTCTTGCCCTCCAGACTCCATCTCAGCATCGGCTTCCTTGACAGCATCGACCCATGGCAGCTGGCCATGATGGATGAAGCAGGCCCAGGTTCCCAACGTGGAGGAGCTTTGTGTTGGGGGCTGAGAGTGGCAAGCAGACCATGAAGCCAGGGACCTAACTGAAGGGGTCCTAGGTGCTGGGGGGCACGAAGCTGGACATGGGGTAGAAAGTAGGTGGGGGAATCAGTGGGCAGTTGCTCTGAGCAGGTGACTTCCTACCAAGACCCCCAGCATGGCGTCTGGGTGAAGGGATGCCCAGCACCCAGACCCTCCAATTGGAAGAACCAGGGTGTGCCCAGGGGGCACAGGGGGCCCATGGTGCCTGCAGTGGGAAGGAAGCGGGGACCCAGATCTCGCACAGCCTCCTGCTAAGTAAGGTCTCTATGCTCTCAGTCCTGGGAAGCCCTGGAAGGGGTTTCTTTTTTCTAATGCTTTAAAAAAATGTGTTAAAATACACGTAACACAAAGTCTCCCATCTTTACCACTTTCACTTGGACCACTGAGTGTGTTAAATCCATTCACGTTGTGCAGCTGTCCCCACCACCCCTCCCTGTGGCTCTTTTCATCTTATAAAACTGAAACTGTCTCCATTAGACACGAACTCCCCTCCATCTCCAGTCCCTGGTAGTCCCCGTTCTACCGTCTGGCTCTAGGATTTTGATCACTAAGTGCCTCCTCTATGTGCAATCCTATAGTCTTTGTCTTTCCGACTGGCTCGTTTCACTTAGCGTGGTGTCCTCAAGCTTCATCCATGGGGTGTGTTGCAGAATTTCTTTTACTTTTAAGGCCAAATAATGTTCCATCGTATGTGCAGACCACATTTTGCTTATCCATTTGTCGGGCAGTTGGGTTGTGTCCGCCTTCTAGCTATTGCGAATAATGCTGCTGTGGACAGGGGTGCACAGTCTGGAAGGTTTTAATCTGGGGAGATGGGGTCTGATTTCCCTTTTGATGGGCTGCCAGACTACTCTGCGGGAGGGGGTGGCAGAGCAGCTTGGCAGAAGGGACCGTGGGCTTTGGAGCTACTGAAGGCAGTGGGGTGAGGGTCTGAGAGACACCGGGACAGGCTCCGTGCTGGCTAGAACAGGGCGGGTGAGGCAGAGGGAGGTGAGACGATGAGCCGGGCGGGTTTCTGGCTGCAGCATATGGGTGCAGGGGTGCTATTTCCTGATCAAGAGAAGATGCCAGGTAGAAGAGGGTTGGGGATGGGGAGAGAGTGGAGCCTTCTCAACCTGCCGTTCCCGTGGCTGATCTCTCATTTCTATACCCCTCTGCTACAGGCTCCCCATAGAGTGTTTTAACTGTGTGGTTGCTCACTTGACTCTCTCATGTCATGGTCGCTAAACAGGGAGCCATGGCGTGAAGCAGTACAGGAGCCCCGCTCGTCCTGTGGTCTCTGGAGGCCACGATGAGGCTCAGAGGTGCCTAAACATGACTCAGACCACAAATTCCAAACTATCCAGCCACGAGAACTTGCTGAGCAAGCCGCTGTGTGTCCAGACAATGCAACAGACAGATCAGGAGAGGGAGAGCCTCTGAACGAACAGTGGAAAGACTCCCTGCAGACTGCGGAGGGGAGAGAAACAACCACAAGCCAGAGCAGAGTAAAAAAATACCAGAATGAAAAAGAGCAAAAAGGAATCCATGAAGGTAACTGCTTGCGTATGCATAAAAGCTCTCTGAAACTGATGGTACTGGCTGCTTCCAGAAGGAAGAACCACATGGGAGGGAGACAGAGAAAGGAAGCTTTTCACTTTCAACACTTTGGTGCCCTTGCAATTTGGAATTGTGTAAATATGCTATTGATTCGAAACACTTTTTTTTTTTTTTTTTTAAAGTAGGCTCCTCACCCAGCGTGGAGCCTGACACAGGGCTCAAACTCACGACCCGGAGATGAACACTGGAGCCAAAATGAAGAAGGGGATACTTAACCGACTGAGCCACCTAGGGGCCCCTCAAAACAAATTTTTAAAAAATCAACATATAATGTATTATTTGTTTCAGGGGTACAGGTCTGTGAATCATCAGTCTTACATAATTCACAGCACTCACCATAGCACCTACCCTCCCCTGCGTCCATCACTCAGCCAGCCCATCCCTCCCGCCCGCCTCCCCTCCAGCAACCCTCGGTTTGTTTCCTGAGATTAAGAGTCTCTTATGGTTTATCTTCCTCTCCGGTTTCATCTTGTTTCATTTTCCCCTCCCTGCCCCTGTGATCCTCTGTCCGGTTTCTCAAATTCCTCATATCAGTGAGATCAATAATAATTGTCTTTCTCTGATGGACTGATTTTACTTAGCATAATACCCTCTCATTCCATCCATGTTGTTGCAAATGGCAAGGCTTCATCAAAACGAATTTTTAAAAAATATTTATTTTTTTGTTTGAGAGAGAGAGAGAGGGAGAGAGAGAGAGAGCAAGCGCACGCACAATCTGGGGAGGGAGAGAGAGACCCTGAAGCAGACTCCTCACTGATCATGGGGCCCTGATTCGAGGCTCAATCTTACCACCTCGAGATCATGACCTGAGCTGAAACCTAGAGTCAGAGGCTTAAATGACTGAGTCACCTAGAGGCTCTGCAAAACGAATTTTTAAAAAAAGATTTTATTTATTTATTTATTTAATTTATTTATTTGTCAGAGAGAGAGAGAGAGAGAGAGAGAGCACGCGCACAAGCAGGCAGAGTGGCAGGGAGAGGCAGAAAGAGAAGCAGGCTCCCCGCCGAGCAAGGAGCATGATGTGGGACTTGATTCCAGGACCCTGGGATCATGACCTGAGCCAAAGGCAGCAGCTTAACCCACTGAGCCATCCAGGCACCCCTCAAAACAAGTTTTTTTTTTTTAAATTTTATTTATTTGTCAGAGAGAGAGGGAGAGAGAGCGAGCACAGGCAGACAGAATGGCAGGCAGAGGCAGAGGGAGAAGCAGGCTCCCCGCCAAGCAAGGAGCCCGATGTGGGACTCGATCTCAGGACGCTGGGATCATAACCTGAGCCGAAGGCAGCTGCTTAACCAACTGAGCCACCCAGGCGTCCCTCAAAACAAGTTTTTAAAGAGAGAACAGATATGACACCTGCCACAGCATGGATAACCCCTAGGGACATTATGCTAAGCGGCAAGCCAGTCACAGAAGACAAACGTGGCATGACCCCACTTAGATGAAGTCCTTAGAAGTGTGAGGTTTGTGCGGACAGAGAATCGCATGGGCTTGTTGGAGGCTACCAGGGGAGGAGAATGGGCAGTTGTCTTTGTCTGATGGGACAGTCTCAGCTTGGGGAGGTGAGAATATTCTGTGGGTGGATGGTGGCGGATGGTTGCACGGCACGGGGAAAGTCTTGCTACCACTGAACTTAGCATCGCAAAATGATTAAGATAATAAATTTTGTTATATGCATTTTACCACAATTTAAAAAAGTAATAAAAAGGATAGATAATAATAAAGTTTTAGAATTGGGCTGAGTTGAATCCCGGATCCATGGTTAATGCTAGTTGTATTATCTTGTGTGAAGCAAGTAACCCCTCTCTGCCTCGAGTTCCATGTCTGTACGGTGAGCCTGATACTATGATCTGTTGCACGTAAGTGGTGCTGGTGTGGAGAGCGTGCTCTGTGAATGAATCTTGCCGACTACTGTATTTGCTTGTCCCTGCTGGGAAGCTTCGAGAGGAAGGCCTTTCAATTTGGAAGCCTACAAATCTTTCAATTTGTCCAAGTCTACTCGTGCATGACCAGGGCAGGGAGGATCCACTTCCATACTCAGTACTTAGCCTAAGCCATCAGGATGAGCTTTTCTTTTTTTCCAGCTCCCATGGTGTGTCCATGACATGCTGAGCTGCCATGGTTTAGTGATGGCTTAGCTGACACCCATGTTCCTGACCTGATCCTGGGGCAGGAGGTGGTAGGTGGGCTTCTATGAAGAAAGAGGAGCTCTGAGGTCCACCTGTACGTAAGCCATGTCAAGAGGCTTGGAATGCCCAGGAGTATTTTCATGTCCCCTGAGTTGTAGACTTGTAGATCGAGGGTCTCTCCATGTGCTTTCCCCTGAACCAGGAAGGGCTTCCTGGACACATGGTGTGACCGATTGGGGACACAGCCCAGTAGCTGTGCAGAGAACGGCCTGATGAGTGTCATCAAGATAGTTCATCAGGTCAAGCATCTTAAAAATGCCGCCTTTGTGAAAGACCTCTGTCCGTGCCGTTGAGGGCCACCCGTGCTATTCCCCATGGTTTGTTGGCAGCAGGGGGAACTGTGCACGTCCTGTTCTTGTTCCCACCATCTCTCTCTGGAGGCTCCTTTTCTGGTTCTTCTGTTCCTCCATGTTCCTTTCCTTCTTCCTTCCCCTCCCCCCGGCTCCTCTGTACTCTCTCCCTGGGCACGTCATCCCTGCTCAGTTTCAGTTACCTCCTACGATAAGGCAACTCCTTAATTTTTACCTCCACCGCAGCGTTCTTAGAACTGTAGCCTTGACCATCCAATGCCCGCTAGACATCCTCACCTAAATTTTTCAAAGGCCGTCAAACTCACTTTGTACAAAGTCAACCTCATGATCTTTGCTCCTATGCCTGGTAGATCTTCCCCCAGGATTCCATATCTCAGCAAATGATCTCACCAACCAACTGGTTACATAAACTGGAGACACGTCTTTGATGTCTCACCTTCCCTGGGGTCATCTTGACCCAACCCCATGTCTACCACCAAGTGCATGGGCATAGACATAACTCTGAGGGTGCTCCCCCCTTGGTGTTCTCTGAGGGTCTCCCCAGGTCTGTCAATCAACCATCCAGGTCCTTCTCTTCCTTGTTCAACTCCTTCTGGGGCCATCAGCTCTGGGCATCAGAGTAGGCCCCTGAGGTTTAGTCTGATTATTTCCCTCCACTTTGGGAATATCACTGATTCATGGTAGGTTTATTTGAGGGGCTACTTATCTAAGAGGTTAAAAAAAAAACCCCACTGAAAGCTGAAAATAAAAAGCTTTTCATTATTAAAAGAAAAGAAAACAAAACCCCCATGATATAAATACCCCCTTCCTTCTGGGTCTGAATCCACGATCCAGTGACCTGGTTGGTCTCTTGAGGCCAGCCAATCTTTTGGGCTCAGTCTCAGGAGTGTGAGTCGCATGCTGGATGCCCCAGGGTACCCTGAAGCCCTCTCAGTGTTGCCCCTAGTGGGTTGGTCCCTCTGTGAGCTGGTGGCGGGAGTGACTGGGGCCTGTGGGTCTCCCAGCATGTCACCCGCAGCCTTAGACTCTGTTCCCTGCATCCCACCTTCCTAGTTCGAGGTCCTGGGAACAGAAGAGCTGGCTCTTGGGTTGCTGGGGAACCTAACATCTAACATCTCTCCTGCCATTAGGAGGCTCTGATGTGACCCTTGGTCAGCCTCCGGGACAGTCAACCCCTGCTGTTCCCGGGGCAGTGGCCTTCCAGGTATGAGGCTGGGGGACATTTTTAGACTCGAACACTTGCTCCTCAAATCCTGAAACCCCACACACTGTGAACTCCGGGCCAGAACCCTCGAGCCTGCCTTAGCACAGGGGGAGGGCTGGGAGCCACCGTTTCCGGCTACACTGGGCGGTGATCCGGTCACTGTGCAAAGATAAACTGTCCAAGGGAAGACAAGCTGCTTGGTTATTGGCACTGTAGGTACGACAGTGAATTTGCCTGGTTCCTGACAGCAGTGCTCCCCACCCCTGCCCCCAACCGGAACTCTACTCTGTGTTGGCCGTGCCTGGGTCTGTGTGAGCCCTGACCCCGGGTTGCTAGAGCTTCAGGGGCAGGGCCGGGGGAGTGACCAGAAAGTCTGCCTCGGAGGGTATGCCTGGTTCTGGCCCATGAGAGGAGCCGGAGAAGGAGCCTCAGCCAGAGCCTGAGGGTCCCAGGGGATCCAGAAGTCTCCCTTGGGGACTTGGACTATAAGGCCCTAGGCCTGCCGGTCTCCCCTGAGCATTCAGGTGTGTGTGTGTGTGCACGTGTGCCAGATTGGTGAGTCATGTTCACTGCCCCTTGGGGAGCCTCTGCAGAACCCATTTAAGGGTCAGGTAGAAATAGTGGGTGGGAGGGTATGAGCTAGCAGCAGCTCCCATCCCATAGGGCCAGAGGTATCGACTGGGGCCAGACGTTCAGCCTCTGGGCTCAGTGCTCGGTGTATCCCAGTGAGCAGGAAGCTGGGGGGTAGCCAGTGCGGGCATCTGGCTTGCTGCGAGTCCCAGCATGGCCCAGAAAACAGGGTGGAGGCGTGGGTGGGCCATTCTGATCCTGCCCATCTGGCTGGGTTGCTGAAGGGGGACTGGTCAGGCGGTCAGGCCACAGGTTCATGAGAGCAGCTCATGGGGTCAGCTCACTGGGCAAGCTGCAGAATTCAGCCTCCTTCTACCCTGGGCTTCTGGCTCTGTGCTTGCTCTGGAAGCAACCTCTGAGCAGAGTGGATTTTCCCCTGTGGGTTTGGTTTACTCTCTTCTGCCTTGGCGTCTCCTCGGGCTGATCCCTGCACTGACCCAGGAGGGCCTGGCAACTTCTGGACGGTCCAGCCATTTTGGCCACCAGCCATGAGGCCCAGGTCCTGTGAATTTTTGAGAATGCCCCCCTCCCCTAGTGGTCATGTATCCACAGGCTCCAGAATAGGAAAAGAAATCCTCAAAATTTTAAGTAATGAATATTTATCTAGGTAACATCATTTCACCTTGCTTACTGTAACTCGGTTCAGCTATGACCTCGCTTTCTGTAGGAAGCCATGAAGTTTCAATCGTATGAACAAAATGTGTAATATGTTTCAGGATCAGAATTATTATGTTTATATAAGCCCCTTCAAAAGTTTATAGCCAAAATTATGCATAGTGTGAGAAGTGGGTATATTTTAATGTTTGATATGACGTGGGGTGGGAACATCAACTAGGAGGGCCTCGGGTCTGCTCTCCCCATATTTGCAGCTGTGGGCCTCGTGGGGCACAAGCCACTATCAGAACAGGAAAAGAAGGATCAGAGGGAAGAAACGCCTCAACTTGTCTCTGGTCCCGTCCTCTGATCTATAGCTAGAATGTTCCATGGCTCAACCAATTGACATTGTTCCCATCTCAGTCAGTGAGGGAACCCCACTTTTGTGGTCCGTAGAGGTCAGCTTCCTGGGGGCAGAGAGTAGTTCAGAGAAAGGGAGAGAATGGACGGGTGGGATGAGTGTCAAATATAGAAGAACCCGCACATAACGGTATCATTCGATACACAGAGCTCTGGATCTTGCCTTTTTCACTTCATATTGTGTCTGGGATATCTTTTGAAACTTTGGTACTTAGAGATGTACTTGATTTTTTTTTCCCAATTCCAGAATATCCCTTGTAGGATGTCATATAATTGGAGTTACCAGTACCTTATGGACGGGCGTCTGTATTTTCCCCAGTTTTTCTGCCATTAGAAGCCACACACGGTGCCTCTTGCTTTGGGTGCTTGCCCTGTAGGAGAGACGCCCGGATTCAGACCTGCTGCGGCTGCCTGGCGGTGCTGGTTCCCCAGGCTGAAGTCTGTCTGTTCCATCTGCAGGGGTGGGGGTCGGGGGTGGGAAGGTGGGAGAAGGAGGCGGCGTGTCCGCGGCCACTGCTCTGATTTCCCACAGGGATCTTGGTCATTTTCCCAGAGCAAGTTGTCCCTCAGCCCCAGACCAGGGCAGGAGCCAGCAGAGATGGTTCTGGGGCTGCTGAGAGCACCCTCTGGTACCCCTTGCCCACGCGGGCTGGACGTCTAACGCAGGTGGGAAGTGAGCCTGGTGTTAGCTGTTTCTGGAGGCTGAATCTGAGAGTTTCAGGGAGGGGTGGGGGTGAGTCAGGCCATGACCTGTAGAGGATCAGAGCCCTTTCTTGGCTCCCCAGCCAGGCAGGCGGATGAGCTGAAACTTGGAGGGTGAGAGGGCAGAACAGGCCTGGGAACCGGGGCTGGTCCCCGTGGAGCCTGGCAGAGCCAGCTGGTTCTTTGCCTGGGACCAGCTCTCTTGAGGGGTGGGGACAATCCATTTGATGGAAGTCCCTGTTCTGCGAGTGGAAACTGGTTCCCCTTCACTTTACAGGCCAGCTTTGGGGATTTGGGCAGCAGGCTGTGGGGTTGACATAACACTTCTTGCCCTTTCCCAGGAAGCTTGCTTAACTCTGCAGGTTCTTTGTTCAGTGGTGAGTCACCCCAGATCCTACCTTTTGTGTCTGTCCTCTTTCACCTTCGCTGCCCTGGGCCTCTTTCCACCCACAGACGTGGCAGGTCACCTCTCAGGCCCCTCTGGGTGGGTCGTACAGCCCTGCTCTCAGCCGTCCTGGGGGACAGGAGCCGCTGTGGTCAGCAGATGCGGGTTGGCCGGCCTCGTGGCTCTGCAGGACTGCAGCTGTCCTAGATGCACAGGGATGGCGGGCTGTGGGGAAGACTGCCTTGAGCTCCCTCTGGCTCTTAGTCTGAGGCAAGGGGTGTCCCACCCAAGAGGAGCCTGCTGGGTCCCTGGGTCTCTGTTGGTCCCCCAGACAAGTGCCTGTGCTGTCCCCTCTGGGCACCACGTCACTTCTGTGCCTCGAAATGGCTGGCTTGTGCCCTGGGAGAGTGGGGCGGGCTCAGGGCTGCTGCATCCCTGCCCTGGTGGTGAGCCCCGGCTTAGGCCCAGGGCCTGGACTCAGAGATTCCAGATGGTTCTCCGTAGCTGCCTCTGGCTTGTTCTTGCCTCTGGGATCTGGAAGGGCCGCAGGGAACCTCTGCTCCACCCTCTGTACTCTGGAGACGGGGATCTCTGGACGGGAGAGATACTGTGGGTTGCAAAAGTGTGGGGCAGAGACAGGACTTGAACCCAGATCCTGTGATGCTTGCCAGGGGGTAGGACAGGGGGTGCCCTGCTGTGCTGGGCTGCAGGGCAGAGCTTGGCCCCTGCAGTTTACGGCTCCAGGTATAAATGCACCCAGACTCCTATGGGCAAACATGGGTCTATGCATTTATGCTCTGAATCTCACGGACCCTTGGGGTCTGCAAAAATGCTGACAAACCAGCACCACGGACTGTAACAGACCTTCCTCTGGTCACTGGTGGGTCTTTTCCGGGTAGATCCCCAATGCCAGGAAATGGGATAACTAGAGAGAGCAGGCATCCCTTGGTCCCAGAGGGAGGCCGGAGTTGGCGAGGCACGAGTTGGGCACGGGGACAGTTGCAAGCGGCCTGTTCCCATTCTCCCCAGAACACCCAGAGTGACCTTTTAAAAACATCAATCAGGGATCATGTCAAGTCTCTGTGTAAACCTTTCTTGGCTTCACACAACACTTAGAATGAAATCCCAAATCACCCCTGGTCCACACGACCCAGAGTGACCGGTCCCCATGTGTCCCTCCCGTCCTGGTGTGTGTCGCTTCCCTGTGACTCAGCTCTCGGTGACACCCTGGCCGCCTTACGCACAGGGTAGTGAGTGCGGCCGGCTGCTTGACCTTTGCTCTGGCGTTTCCTCGGCCAGGACACTCCACCCAGATTATTTCTTGATCACACCCTCTATCATTGCCAGAGGTGTCAACCCACACAGCTCCTCTGTGGATAAGCCTTCCGATCACCGTGCTTCCCACCCCCGTCACTCTGGGTCCTGGCATCTGAGCTGTTGCCACCCTCTGTGGGCATCTGTTTCTTATCTACCCACCCCTAGAAGGCATGCTCCACGCTCAGCGGCGAGTTTCCGTGGCCCAGCACATAGTAGGTGCTTTTAAAATATTTTTTGGCTGCATGAATGGGACTCTGAGCCTTTCAGCCTGCGGCCCCATTTCCAGGTGTTCTGCGAGCACCCGTGGGGAGGGTGTGTGTAGCACGTGGAACGTCCGACACATACCAAAAATGAAAATATTCAGTGTTTTCTGTGACAATCCTTGCACCCCAGGCTCACCCAGAGGCCTAGCCTCGGTAACTCCTCCTGTTCCTGAAATGCACTCATTTCCATCTCTGTGGGCTGGAATCCCCTGGTCTCCCTTCACCCCTTCGGGGAAAATAGGTCCCTTCTCCAGGCAGTGTGAGCTCAGTTCTCTCTGTCTCACCAGGTAGGTGCTCATCCCATCCCCATTTCAAAGATGGGGACACTGAGGCTCAGGGAATTGCCCAAGGTCTCCTAGTCAGAACGTTGGAAGAGCTGGGATCTTCACTTAGGGAGGCTGACCCCACTTTGATGTACATCCCTCTGCTGACGCCCGTCCAGTTGCCTCTTCCTTGCTTGCCATGCGGGCGTCTGTCATCTGTCTGCAGGGAGAATTCGCAGACTGTCCTCTCTCGCAGCTCTGCCTCCTCCTGGCTGTTCCTGGAACCTCAGTACACTGTGAGTCCCAACAGCGTTGCTGGTGGGATCAAACCTAATTCCGCCCCTTCCTACCCCACGCCAAGAACCTGCTCTTTTAGCCTCTTTCCTGGGGCGGTGGTAGAGGAGGCACCCTAAGTTTCTCCATCTTTTATTAAATATGTGGATGCTTTAGGTATAATTGACCTACGGTATCATATTCAGGTATATAACGAAATGATTTGGTATTTGTATCTGTTGTGAAATGATCTCCCCGAGAAGTCTAGGTAACGTTTGCCACTGCACGGAGTTCAAACATCTTTTTCTTGTGATGAGAACTTTTTTTTAAAAAAGATTTTATTTATTTATTTGACAGAGAGAGAGAGTGAGCAGGAGAGCACAGCAGGGTGAGTGGGAGAGGGAGAAGCAGTCTTCCCAGCCCGATGCAGGGCTCGATCCCAGAACCCTGGGATCATGACCTGAGCTGAAGGCAGGCACTTAACTGGTTGAGCCACCCAGGCATCCCCAAAGCCTGTATTTTTTGAGGAACGTTCATGCTGTTTCCACGGTTATGTTTGTCAAAAGAGTGTGAACGATCCCTTGACTGGACCCCTGAACTTGGGCTTGATCAGACGGATACTACCCCACACTCACACACTCACTTGGCCTGAGCCCAGCTCTGCCCTGGGCCCCACAGTCCCTCCTGTCATTGAGGTGGGAGAGGCGGCTGGTACAATGGCCCCCAGTGGGGAATCCTGGGCTGCTGAGCGGGAGGTCCTGAGACTCTGGAGCTGCCTCTTCCCTCCTCAGGGAATCGCCACTCCCGGCCGTCCTGCCTCAGCCCTGCCCCACTCCCATCCGGAGGCCCTTGACTTGCTGGAGCCTCGGCCAAGAGGGCCTTCGCCGTGGCTGGGAGGTGATCCCTCTCCCCCAACAGCAAGGAGACCCTGAACTCAGGGGGCCTGATAATGGGAACTGGGGGGGCCGTCCTGGTGGGCCCAACCTCTGGCTGTGGGTGGGGAGGGGGCTGTGAGCGGGGCTGAGGCCCAGGCTGTATGTGACCCAGGTGTCCCGGGCTGCCCCGCTTGTTAGCTGGGCAAGTCACATCTCTCCAAGCCTCGGTTTCCTGTCTGAAAAACGAGACTAGCACCTGGCTGGCTGGGTTGTTAGGGTTCGAGGAGGTTAGTGGCAATACAGTTGGCCTTGGCCACTCCTTGTTCTGAGCCCTGCGGTCTGGCCCCAGTCTGGTGAGAGGCTCCCCTCAGCGAGGTCTTTCTGCCAGGAGCTGAGCTCACAGGGTGGGGCGGGCCTCGGGGGCCACATATCAGTTGTTCTCTCTTTCCTGGGAGCTGGTCCAGAGACCAGGGGGAGGGCGTCTGCTTTTCATCGGGGGGCGGCTGCCTCTAATTCCTTTGGCATCTCAGCTTGTCAGGAGGAGGGAGATGCACTTAACCGGTTGTGGACCAGCTTGGTGTTGAGACGCGGGCGCTGGGCTTGGAATCCACCAGCTGGGACTGAAGGCTAACTGGGCCACTTACTGGTTGTGAGACTCGGGTGAGGCACCCACTGCCTCTGAACACTGAGGAGCCCACTGGGACACGGGAGTAATCATTTCTGCTCTGCCTACTCCCCAAAGCAGAAATCCATGTCAAAGTGCTTGGTAAACCACGGAAAAGATGAAACAGGGGTTCCCCCTGCCATTGGGGGTGGGATGGGGGCTCTGCCCAGGGACCTCACCCCAGGCCTGCAGGCCCAGTGCCTGGATCCTTGTCTGGAATGGTCAAAACCAACTGTTGGGTCCTTGGAACAGAAGCGCAGGAGGTGCCGGCTGTGGTCTTGAAGAGCGGCCAGGCCCAGAAAAGGAAGAGTTCGCCTCAGTCGGCGTGGCTTGGGAGAAAAAGAACACGACAGTCAGAGTTCCTGCGAGCTTACTATAGGCCAGGCACACGTCTAAGAACTTTCCACGTATTAAGTAGTTGACAAGGGGCGCGTGGGTGGCTCAGGGGGCGAAACCTCAGCCTTCGGCTCAGGTTATGATCTCAGGGTCCTGGGATCGAGTCCCGCATCAGGCTCTCTGCTCAGGGGGAAGCTTGCTTCCCTCTCTATCTCTCTGCCTGCCTCTCTGCCTACTTGTGATCTCTGTCAAATAAATAAATAAATAAAATCTTAAAAAAGAAAAAAAGGAAAAAGTAGTTGACAACAGTCCTCCAAAGGAGGTTTCTATTATCCCCCCCTTTAAATGTGTTGTTAAGGGCGAAAAGGCATTTCGGGAGAAGGAGTGGGATCTGCAGAGTCTGGGGAGCCTCTCCCATCCTGGGGGCAGTGGCCACCGTGCCTGCAGCCGGGGGGAGTTGGCCTCGTGGGGCCCTGGCAGCCCGCCCCAGGGGTTAGGTTTGAGACGGCAAGCCGGGGGACGCTACAGGCTCTTGTGTGACCTAATCCTTGAGGGTGGGTGGGATGGGGCTCCTGGGAGGGGGACAAGGGCCTTAATGGGCTGGTTTCAGGGTGTAGAGTCCCTGGAACAAGGAGAGGGGTTCCTCATTCTTCTGTCTTCATACTTGAGGACAGGCCCAGCTGCCGCCCAGGGAGCCCCCAGGGGACGCCTTGACTTCGAGACGGGCTCAGAAGCTGGGCTGTGGGTGGCCCGGGGGCCTGAGCTCTCAGAGGCCTGGGAGGCCAGGCTTGCAGCCAAGTGGCCTGAAGCGGGTCCTACACGGGCCAGACTGCGCCCCATTGAGGGGCTGACCCCAGGAAGGCAGGACGGCCTTGCTTGCTGGGTTACAGAGGAGCCTAGAGCTTTTTGCTCACACTGGCAGGACAGTGGCGCCTTCCTGGTCTGAGCCCCCTGCACAGCCCGGTCACGGGGGCTGGCCCAGCTAGGGACGGAGAGGTAGGGCAAAGGGGCCTCAGTGATTAGAAACAGGAAGCAGGGCTGGAACATTTTCTCCCAAATAGAATGCAGTCCGGGGAGGCCACCGCAGAGTTGGCCACGGTGGAGGCTTTCCAGTCGGACGATTCGGGTGCCCACACACCAGTAGGACACTCTGGGGAAGTGAAGGCAGGTGTGTGGCACCTTCCCAGGGACGGGCTGCCTGCTCTCTGCAGCACCTCTGAGCGAGGTGTGCATGGGGGGAAATTCCATTCTGCAGGGCGCCCCACCCCGCGTCCTGACCATTTCTGCTTGGAAGCAGTCGGCAAGCACGCTGGAATTTCTAACCAAGACAGGGACAGGGTAAGAAGAGGCTTGGGGGAAGTGGCAGTTTTTTAGCCGTGAGGCATCCAGGGTGTGATATCTGTGCAAAACCCAGAGATGAGATGAACAGAGATGGCCAGGAAGATTGGGAAGGCCCGGGGCAGAGGCCAGATCCGGGGTGAGGTCACCGGGGAAGCATGCGGGCCCACAGTGAGCTGTGGGCTGAGTGGGCCCAGGGGAAGGGAGGGGAGCAGACGGAAGGGAGGAAGGGAAGAACTCGCCTTGGCCTTTCTTACTTTGTAAAAGAGTAAGTACTTGGTGTCTGAATGGAACGTTGGGGGAGAGAGGTCAGGAGTTCAGTCCCCCAGGGATCTGGTGCTAGATGGACAGTGGGACATTGTTCTCGAAGGCGAGAGAACCCCAGCCTTTGTTCTCATTCCACTTCCACAGTAAATATTCCGGGATTTGGGGTGAGACCAGCGTCCACCTGTGCTAATTAGTCGGTAAATACTTCGGAAAAGTGTTCTTTGCCGGAGAGGCACTCGGGGTAGCTCTTGTCTGGCAGGGCTGGCCTTGGGAAAGGTTGAAGGGTGAGCACAGCCGGGAAGGGAAAGTGACCTGGGAAGGGGCCACGGTTTCTGGTGGCCACACAGGGGGAACTCGATCCCCACCTGTTCTTCTGACGCCAAGTCGTTCTTTGCCAAATTTCTGGGTGGGGCCTTGTGCTCTTGGCACAACCTGCATTTCCCTTTCCAAAACCTGGAGCCCAGTCCTGTTCCCACAGCCCGGCTCTGGAGGCTTCTGGTGCAGAAGGGACGGCCACATGTGTGTTCGGAGCGGCCAGCCTGGCCCCTAGCATCCCAGCCACGCGTTCTAGCCCAATGCTCACCTGATGGCATGAGGAGGCAACCTGGCCTCCTGCGGAGGTGTGACACTGCCTGGCCCCAGGTCCTGAGTGCCTTGCCAAGTCACGGGGGTCGAACTCCGGAGAATAGCCAGGGGGGCCCATCACTCATCCAGACTGACTGTGGGATTTGGATACACCTGTTGTTGGTGGTGTTTTTTCTTGAGAAAACTGCAGACATTTGGATATTGACTATTATATAAGGTGAAAGTTTACTGACATGGAAAGGTGGATTGTTAACTGAAAAAAGGTTTTATTATTTTTTAAATGATTTTTAAAAATATTTTTAAAATTATTTTAAAAAATTTTAAAAAGATTTTATTTGACAGAGCTAGAGATCACAAGTAGGCAGCAAGGCAGGCAGAGAGAGAAGGGGAAGCAGGGAGCCTGGCGCTGAGCAGGGAACCCGATTCGGGGCTTGATCCCAGGACCCTGAGACTATGACCTGAGCCAAAGGCAGAGGCTTAACCCACTGAGCCACCCAGGCGCCCCTGAAGAAAGGTTTTAAAAAGCATGGATGGTATGATTTCAATTTGGAAGATAGACTCACAAATATACAACAGGTGTTAATAGCAGTAGTCACTGGGTGGTACGAAATGTTCCCCCTATTTTTTTGTTTTTCAGGATCTATGTTTTCTTGTAACTTATTTAAGAATTGCTATTTCTTCCAAGTTCTACAATGCACACATAGCTCTTTTACTTAATTACAAGGTTATTTTTAACTTAAAAATGTTGATTAAAAATTGCTACCCTGGAAGGGAACAATTCAGGGGCTGCTTGAACCAGAGCATGGGGTGGTGGACCCTCAGTCCCACCTCAGAGACTGGGAAGAACTGACCTCTTTTCTGCTTTTCTGCTAGTTATAGTTTCGAGCCAAAACCCCGTCCAAGTTCTGCACAGAAACCAGAAAGTGGTGATATTTGCGGAACAAAAATCAGTTAACTCTGAGATGATCAGTGATTAAAAAAAAAAAAGGAAAAGGAAAAGAAAAAAGAGACTGAGAATCCCAGTCTGCTGTCCTCTGTCAACCCCATCCATGCTTGCCCCTTCTTGCTCACTGCCTGAAAAATCCAACTTCACTTTATTTTTTTTTTGAAAGATTTTATTTATTTGATAGAGACATAGCGAGAGGGAAAACAAGCCAGAGTGGGAGAGGGAGAAGCAGGCTTCCTGCTGAGCAGGGAGCCCAATTCAGGGCTCGATCCCAGGATCCTGGGATCATGACCTGAGCAGAAGGCAGACACTTAACGACTGAGCCACCCAGTCGCCACCCCCCCCCCACCAACTTTGCTCTAATAGAGGGTTAAGAGGAAAAGCAGAGTTCGAAGGATAAAGTTGTTAAAACGTGGTGTTCTTTCCTGGTTCTCACCTGTAGGCTCTTGGGACTGCCCCTACGCCCTGTGCGGGTCTTGGAAAGCGCTGGGAGCCGTGAGAGAGATCATGAGGATGGGCAGGGAACAGAGAGGCTGAGATAAGCCTCAGTTTAATCTGAGGAAACTCCAGTTTTCCAGGCCTTTTTTCATCTTTCAAAAGGGCTCCCTGTGGGAGTCCCCCCATCTTTAACTCCCTGCAGGACACAAGCTATGTATGACCGTGCAGTTGTTTTGGGGTGGATGGAAGCGAGGCACTTGCCCGCTGAATGGTGCCCGCACCCTGGTTGGGACCACTCTGGGCACCCACACCCACTCCCGGCCCCAAGCCTACCTGTGGTCCAGGCCCAGATCTCCCAACCCCTTTCCCGGGCCTGGTGTGCCTCAGTCCTTCAGTCTGGCCCCTATCCCCTTGGGGGCTACACAGGGAGAAGGAGGAGGACGCCTGGGTTTCTCCAAGCTGGACCAGCTTCTGTGGGCACCTCCTTATTCCCTGGTTGGTATGAAGTCTGAAAGCAGTGCTGGTCTATGCCAAGATCAAGGCTGCCCGAGGACCACAGGGCAGGTGTGGGGCTGAAGGGCCAAGTCCTCCGCCAACTTCTCCGGACACCACCCAATTCTAACGAGAGGGATCCCGACACGCCCCATTCTACCTTCCTTCGCACTCAAGTTTGTATTCTCTCATGCCAGAAAGGAACACCTTTGGGAAGGATGTCATTTGGAAAAAAAAAAAATTATTGTGCCATAGCTATGAGGTTAAGGCCCCTTCCAGCCCACTGCTGACCACGGCATCTGCTGGGGCAGACACCCACTCTGGACTCTGGGCCCCTCTTGTGCTCCTTCTCGTCTCACCATTTTAGCAAGTTTAGTCCAAAGAGAGTCTTCCTGGCTGAAGGAGCAACCGGGGGCAGAGGCTGGGGCTGTCTGAGCGTGCTCACCGGGGGGTCGCTGGCATCGGGCGTCAGGGTGGGATGTGCTTCTGTTGTTTTAAGAGTCAGAGATGTGGTTTAAGAGTCAGAGACATGGTTGATTTTGATGGGTCCTTTGGGGGCGTTTTGCTAGCACTGTTTTTGGGACAATCTGCTCTAAAATAAAGTGTAGTGTTTGGATGAAAATGAAGGTCAGGAACAGGAGCCCTCTTTTGGTCCCAAATTTTCTGACTAGGTTTTAATGATGCAATCAAAGATCAGTTGGTCTCCTTTGTGGGCCCCGGGCAACGCGGGACGTTTTATGGTTTGCTGCCCTCTTGTGGTGCAGAAATGGTGACAAGATTCTCCTCTTCCCCATAGCATCTGGCTCCGGGGAGAATGTGCGGGACAAAACATTATACGAGGTCTCTGCTGAGGGATTTCCCAGGCTAGTGGAGGTGACTTTTCATTGAACCAGGGTCCGAGGGCAACCATCCACACCTTGGGCTGTACAGGGGGCTGACATACATACCCTTCCCTAACTAGGGTGCCCGGCCGAAGAGGTCAGAGGTCCCTAGAGCCTCCAGTGGTCTTCGACGACTAAAGTTGCTTTCCTTTGGAATGCTGGAACTGATGGGCACAGAACGAGAAGCTTCAGCTGGCCTTCCTCCTACCTCAGCTCCCACTCCCCCGCCCTTATCCATGAGTGACGGCTACCTTCTTCAGTCTCTCCTTCCCCAACCTCTCATGTAATCCTGCTTTGGCTCCTTTTCAGGCTGAATTGTATCCCCTCAAAACTGGTATGTGGAAGTCCTAACCCCCAGTACTTCCACACGTGACTCTGTATTTGGAGACAGGGCCTTGGAAGAGGTGGTCAAGTTAATGGAGCCGCTAGGGTGAGCCCTCACCCAGTCTGACTAGTGTCCCCATCAGAAGAGGGAAGTTGGCTACGGACGTGTGTAAAGACCACGTGAGGACCCAGTGAGAAGGCAGCCATCGGCCAGCCAAGGAGAGGCCTCAGGAGACACCCTGACTTCCAGCCTCCAGAGCTGTGAGAACGTAACTGGCCATTGCTGAAGCCCATGTCCATGGTGTTCGTTCTTGGCACAGCCCTAGCAAACGAATACAGCCCTAATATAATACTTATTTCTACAGGGGAAGTGGTTGCATTTTGAGTTTTTTTCCCCTCTTTTTCTTTAGAGAGAGAGAGCGGGCGAGTGCCGAAGGGGGCCGAGGAAGAGGGAGAAAGAGAATCTCAAGCCGACTCCCTGCTGAGTGTGGGTCAGCGCAGGGCTTGAGCTCATGACCCTGAGTTGGACGCTTAACCAACTGAGCCACCCAGGTGCCCCAACATTTTGAGGTTTTCAAGGATAGAAATACGTATAACCAGTCCCTTGTGGGCCCAGCCACAGTTTCTCTATCTGTCCAGAGGATTCTTAAGATAAACATGGAGCAATTTTCCTTTAATCTCGCTTAGTCTTTATGGCAATCCATTCTACAGATGAAAACATTCCTAGAAGTTAGCTTGCCCAGGGTCACCCGAATGGTGGGGACAGTCAGGATTCAGACTCAGCCGGGCCCCCGAGTGCCACCTCCTTGTCCGTAGCTCAGAGCGGCCGGCCAGCCTGGGAAGGTCATGGGCAGGGATCGGGAAGGGGCTGGCTGTCAGGTAAACTTCGAGAACACTGACCATTTTCCCTGCCGATCCTTGCAAACGGTGGTCTGGTCTCTCTCTTAACCCACCGAGAAAAAGCTCCATTTCTCTGAAAAACTGTCCAATCTACTCCATGGGCAGGACGTATGGACACCCCCACACCACCCTCCTCTCGAAAGTCCTCTGGAGTTAGTACAGCTGTCTGAACTGACTGAAACAATGGGAGCTTGTGGACACTCTGGTCTTTGTCAACAGTGACTCCTAACCACACTGTTATTCTTTCAAAATATATTTTATTAGTAGCACATGGAATTTAAAGTTAAGCAATTTCTTTCCAGAGAGAAGGTAAGACCTGACAGGCTAAAAAACCGTCACAGCCAGAAATATCATTTCCAGTGTAAAGAGAGATGGGTAGGAACAGTTTCTGCCAAGGAAATTACGTTTTCGGTCACGCTGACCATGCTGAACACGCGGCACCTGCAGTCATGTGGGGGCCCACGGCCCTGGACAGCGGGAGAATGCAGTAGGTCGAGGGCCATCCCCATGCACTCTGGTGAGAGCAGCGGCGGAGAGCTCATGAGCCCCCTTCCTCAGCACGAGACCAGAAGGGCCTGCAGCAGGCAGAGGCTGGTGGGAAATGCTAGGCCAGCAGACCCACCTGGGAGCCCACGAGACCTGCAGGAGCCCCGCAGAGTCTCCATTACACCCTTCACCTCCAGACTGGGGGCTATGGGTTACCAGAGGCTACTTTTAAAGGATCTGGAAACATGTCTACGTTAGTAAGTCAAAGGAGATATGAACCTTCTTAGAAAGAAAAATCAGCTTCTCCTCTCATGGGTTCTTTTCCCTGATATTCTTCTGACTTAACATGAACTCTGCAACCAAGACAGCTCTGGGAGGTGTTGGCCTCGGTCCCCCCAGCTTTCGAGCCTGCCGCTTCTGTCCCCGTGGCAGGTCTTCTGATCCCAGATGGAACTCCCTACACTGAGATGGCTGCTGTTCTGCTCAGATCATGTCGTTTCTTCTTTCTAATCTAAGATACTGGGGACAATTCATAAGAAAGACTCAGGACTTGGTCATCTGCACTGGTCTTACTTTGACCTTAGTAGGGGCGTTTCTCTCGGCACTTCCCGATCCGCCCCCTCAACCAAACACTCAGATACTTATTGATCAAGGCGACAAAACGAGTGACAGACTGCAGAATTTTCCATTTCTAGATCTAATTGATTAAGCCAAGTCTCCACACCAGGAAACCGGCCTTTCCCTCCCAGCTAGCTTCTACAATACAATCTTCAGGGCCCTAGGGCAGATCAGCGACACTGGTCTCATGGAGATCGATTCCAGAGTGCAGCTTGCCATCCTTGACGGCCGCCCAGGGCATGGAGGTGGAGGTCCATTTTACCGCCCAGTCTCCTGCTTTGCTGACCAAGATGACACCGCCTAAACCCTTCAGCTTTGACTTCATATAACCCAACGACATGTCGGCCGCCTCTTCCAAGGTCTTTCCTGAAAACAAGGAAAGGTTGAGAAACAACACGCATTGTAATGAGAGGAATCTGGTGGGAGAATCAGTTGCAGTTTGAAAACCCAAATGAGTTAACAAAAGATTTTGGGCAAATGATTTCTTTTTCTTTCTTTCTTTTTTGATAGAATTTATTTTTTAAAGATTTTTATTTATTTATTTGACAGAGAGAAATCACAAATAGGCAAAGAAGCAGGTAGAGAGGGAGAGGAAGAAGCAGGCTCCCTGCTGAGCAGAGAGCCTGATGCAGGGCTCTATCCCAGGACACTGGGATCCCGACCCAAGCCAAAGGCAGAGGCTTAACCTACTGAGCCATCCAGGTGCCCTGGGCAAATGATTTCTATTTGAATGCTTCAGAGAAGGGTCCTCACCACAGAGGCCCTCTTTGCACGGAGATGGAGCCTAGCATCAGCCTAAGGGGAGCTGCCTTCTCTCCCACACCCAGGCTCAAAGTCTCTCTACTGCCCCTGAGATGCCCAACATGACAGTAGTCTAAGTGCACTTCTTTCCAGATCCTAACACAAGGTGGGAAGAAGTCAAAGTAGTGTAACAACCTGAAAGGAACATCTAAAGCAAACGGGAAAGGGTTTCAGATACTTTACAGCCTATTTATAAAACACTTCCATTCACTTGTCTTCAGACCATATGAACTTGCTCTACGTACCTTGTTCTACGTGGAAGAGAGTCAGTCTGGCCAGATTCACCTTCAGGATGCTCTCCCCGTGCCCCGTTGTTGAAATGGCACCAATGTCGTTGTCAGCATAACCTCCGGATCCTGCTCAAAAAAGGTGGACTGGTTCTAACTGAGCAGCAACAGTGAAGAAATTCAAACACGTATCAAGTCTAATGCTACCTAAATGCTAAATCCCAGCGTGCCCAAGTATGAATGAAGGTCAGTAGCCATGACCTTGAGATGCAAAGGTGGAGTAGAAATGGCCAGGTAATGACCCAGAAATCAGTGGTGGTGGTGGTGGTGGGGAGGGGTTGGCCTGAGCTCTCAGGGAGCAGCTCCTCCAGGAAGGCTCCTTCTCCTCCTCAGAGCCCATTCGGCCACTCCCAGCCTGGCCACTGACCCACGCCCGGGAACTAGAGGATGTACTTCAATGTCAACGCAAACACTTCCATTTGTAGCAGCACTACGTTACTTTCATACCACTCAAATCTAGTGGTGTGAAATCAACCTAAATTCTCAGCTTTTTCTCAGTTTGTTAATTTGAGCCCATGCCTGGGAAGAGGCTTTGTGTATGTTACTCTTCTGGACTAGGACCGCAGAGGCTGAACCTGGGGCTAGAGAGAAGAAAGAGGCCCTCGGGGGCTCGCTGGGGGCCACCGGAGCCTCCCCACGTCATCCCCGGAGCCTCCAGCCTCGGAGAAGCCCGCGCCTGCTAGATACAGGCTCCCGCTCAAAGCGGTGCCCCACCCACCGCGTTCCCGGAAATGAAGAGGCGGGGAGGGAAGAGAGGGAGACTGGTGGACGGTAGCGGAAGGGGCGGGGCAGCAGCCAGGCAGGGAGCCTACCTACGCACGGAGTGTCCCCAACCCGGCCGACCATTTTATTAACGATGCCGCCCGTCGAGGTTGCGTAGGCTACGTTTCCTTTGCAGTCCAAGGCGACGGCCCCCACGGTTCCCAAGTCTCTGCCAAGAATAAAGAGAAAAGTGACAGACGGAGACGAGACACACCATCACAAGTTAACATTGTAGCTGAACGGCCCTTAAGTTCCCACGTTAGATGCTAAGGGCAAACGGGACACGATTTGATTCCAACATTCACGGCTCACATTAGCTTTTTATTCTGCAGGTCAGATAGGTTGCTAGACATTCCTTTAGATCTCAGCCTTTAGAGCACATCCCATCCCAGCACCACCGTCCTCTAGCCCTGTGACTTAATTACTAAGTTTTCTGTGTCTCATTTTCCCCTCCTATAAAATGGGGGTAAAAACAATTGAGTGCATCTCAAACGTTGTGTGCATAAAAATCCCTTGGATCCCTGAGCCCACCCCCGAGATCCTGAATTGGTGAGTATGGGGAGCCCAAGACCTTTCATTTCTCAGAACCTCCCAGGTGATGCTGATGCTGCCTGTCACACCCCACTTTGCCTGTTTCACAGGGCTTGCTGTAAAGATGTAATATGCTATTGTTTTCCCTAACATATTATACATTTCAAGTAAAAAGAATTGGAAGAAACTGAACCACAGCTATAATACCCACCACCCAGATTCTATAATGATCTATATTCGAGGCACGTAGTAAGTGCTGGGCATGGGAGTGAAGTGAACGGACAAAGTCCCTTCTGTGCAGCTTGCATTTGGGGGCAGAGGGCAACAGGGTGATAAAAAAAATTTTTTTTTAAAGATTTTATTTTATTTATTTGACAGACAGAGATCACAAATAGGCAGAGAGGCAGGCAGAGAGAGAGGAAGGGAAGCAGGCTCCCTGCTGAGCAGAGAGCTCGATGCAGGACTCGATCCCAGGACCCTGAGATCATGACCTGAGCCGAAGGCAGTGGCTTAACCCACTGAGCCACCCAGGCGCCCGATAAAAAATTTTTTATGGAACAACAGTAAAAATGATGACGACTCCAGTAGTATGGAGAGGGCTTTATGCAGGGCCTCTCTGAAGGAGGTGAGGGCAATCCCTAGGCTTACTGGGGAGAATGCTCCTGAAGCTGGAACATGGTTGTGAAACTCATGGAATTTGGAGGTCACTGTGGTTGCAGCGAATAAAGTGAGGGACAGAGGATAGGGGGCCTCCGGGGATGGCTGGCAGCCAGACCATGGAGGCTCTGATGGGCGGGGTGACTGTATCCTGGTGACCCAGGACGGTCCTGATTTATCCCTGGGTCACAGTTCCCCCTTCACTCTCAAAGTCAAGTTCTGATTTGAACACTAAATTATAGGATCCTCTGACACATAGGCCCTGAGTGAGATGGGAAGACACTGCCAAACCTGAGCAGAGATGTGTCACAAGATGAGTTCAGTTTTAAAAATATCATTCTTTACCACTTCACCCATCCATCAGGATGGCTAAAAACGAAGACTACCCGGTAGCAGGTGTGGGTCAGGATATGCAGAACTGGAACGCTCAGTGACTACTGCTAGAAACAAAACTGGGGCAACTCTTTGGAAAACCATCTGGCAGAATCTACCAACGCTGACCTGGCAATCACACTCCTACATTTCTGCATTCTCCCAACAGAAATGTGGAGCTACGTTTACCAAAAAAACATACAGCAAAATGTTCACAGCAGGACTGTTTGTAGTAACAGAAATCTGAAAGTGATATAAATGTCCAGCAAAGGCAGAGGGGGTGGGCTGAGATGTAGGCATGGAACAGAATCCTCTACGGCCATGAGAATGAGCTACTGTGGGTGTGACACATGGAAGGGTCTCAGAAATACAATGAGGAAAGAAGGCACCAAATAAAGTACATACTATATGGTTGCACTTAAATCAAGTTCAAAAACTGGCAACGGCCGTCTACAGTGTTAGAAGCCAGGTAAGTGGCTGCCTTTAGGGCAGGACTGGGAATGGAAGGGAGCATGGCGGGGCAGGTGGGGAGGGCATCGGGTGATGATCTGTTTCCCCACCTGGAGGCTGGTTATATGGGTCCACTGTGAAAAGTCATCAGAGGTGACGTAAGACTTGTGCACTTCCGGAGGTAGGCTGCACATGTATGAAAAGTTTCTCTTAGAATAATTACTCTGGCAATTGTGTGTGGACTGAGGGAGACCAGAGTGGAACTAGAGACTGTCAGGAGGCTTGAAGGGTCATTAGGGGCCTCATTAGGGTGCCCCTGGGACACGGAGAAGAGGGCTTGGCTTAGGACACTGAAGGCAGAGCTGACGGACTTTGCAGGGGAGCTGGGTTATGAGAGAGATTAGGGACGGCTCTAAGGCTTTGGCTTCCAGAACCAAAAGGGTACAGAAACCATTCACTGAAATGCAGACTATTAGGAATAGGTTTTTTGGTGTCTGTTGGTTTACGGTGCATGGGGAGCGAGGTTAGGTGGGGAAATGCTGGGTTCAGTTGTGGACACAAGCTTGAGGTACCTATTGGGCAATCACAGGAGGGAGCAAATTGCAGCTGGGTGTGGGCTGGCATTCAGGGGGCTACAAAGAGAAGTTTGGCAGTCTGCTAGGAAGAAAACAGGAACCCTGTCTTCCTGCATTCACAAAAATCAACTCCAGAGAGTTCAAGGCCTGAATATAAAACATAAAACAGAATTCTTCAGGAAAGTCTAGGGGACTACAGACGTCTCGGGGTAGGAAATACCTTCTACGTTTCCAGTCCTACAAACTATATGAGAGAGGCGGACTGCGTATTTGATTACAAAAAAGTAAAAACTTGTGTATGGCAAAAATACCATAAGCAAAGCAAAAGCAAGACTAAAAATAACAGATTTGGAATTTTTTTTTTTTAAAGAGTAGACAGCCTTAAGACTGAGAAGGGACCTAACAATGAAAGAGAAAAAAATGATCATAGGACAAAAATAGGCAAATCCATAGAAACAAATGGCCCACCAACAAATGCCAAAAGCTCACACATGTTGATAGGGGATACAACTTAAAGTGACAGTGTTACCCTCCTCATGTCAGATGCAGGGGACACCCCCAGACTCTGCTGGTGGCAGGCCCACCCCTAACATTCGTAAGGTGTGGAGGCATGACTACAAGGTACAAATGGTAGCCATTACACCATCTGTTCACTTTTTAGAAGTTGTAGATACGTTCTTTTATCTTAGTGTGGTGCATAGGTCTTCAAAAATATTATAAAGCCATGGTTTTTACATGACCAAAAGTAGACAAACTACCAATAATGACTTAATGTAATTATTATGGTGCCCATCTGGGTCTTTTGTTGATCAGCTATTGATGCCTGGATGAGTGGGGGACACACACACACACACACACACACACCCTATAAATTATTAAGTGTTCACTCCACGAGGTTGATTTTCCTGCTTTCATTTCAGGAAGCAGTATGCTCTTACAATCGTATGTCTGTACAACGTGCATTCTCTTGACAAACTGCCACATAAGACTGATCTTTTTTGAGTCTGCGTAGTTCTTAGCAGGTTTTTAATTTGGAGAAGCTTCCCTCTGCTGAGGCAGCAGCAACTGGAATGTGCAACAAAATTCTTAAGGCAATCCTTATATTTGGAAAGGAACTCCTGATTTGAACATTACCAGCTCAAATGCTACCAGGCATGCAGGATACATTTCTGTAACAGAAGACACTATTTCATAATTTGATCATACATGTCACCATTGCTCCCCGTAGTCATTTATACCGTCTCTTCAGTAGCACCTAGATCCATGCAGCTCTTTCACATTTCACTGCCAGTGTATTATAAAGAAGACTGAAAGTAGCAGCTGTGTTGTTTTTGGCCAAGTCTCTCTTCAAATGGCAGTATGCTCTGATATACAACAGACAGAAGGACAGCCTCTATGGGAGCTGATTTGGGGATTATTTGTACGTGAATCTTCTCCTTCAAGGTAGGCAAGAATTTTTGTTGACTTCTTTTTTTTAAATTTTACTGGAACGCTATTCTCCTCCTCCTCCTCCTCCTTCTTCTCTTTTTAGAGAGTGCAGAACACGGAAGTGGCTGGGAGGCACAGAGGGAGAGGGAAAGAGAGAATCCCAACCAGGCGCCACACCCAGTGCAGAACCCTGGGGCTCAATCTCATGGCCCTGAATCATGACCTGAGCTGAAATCAAGAGTTGGACACTCTTAAGTAACAGACTGAGCCACCCAGGAGCCCCTGGAATGTTATTCTTCTTGCATATTTTCCATGCAGTGTGATTTTGTTTTTCCTCTAAACTTAATATATTTTAATAATATATATTCAATATATATTCAATAATATATTTAATGATATATTTTCAATCCTTTTAAAAGTGAAATAGCCAAAAAGATTTTTAAAGCTTTTATTAAGCTTATCAGTAGAAATTAAGGGTTCATATTAAGTGACTGTATGTAGCATCAAAATTAATTTCACTAAGTCCATAATTTACTCTTTGAGAATCTTCTGTGGTTTCATGGAATTTTAAAATCTAAATTCAATGTAATTACTTTAACAGAACTGAGTCGGTCATTGCCACCATCTGCCAGAGATTTGTTCCAAGGTCAGTCAGGAGTTTGAGCACACTGTTCCATTTTGGCCCTATCTAGAGAATCCTGCATTGGACCTTCTGCTGTCCACCATGTCGGCGCTGGCACACACTAGGGGCACACCTCCTATTAGTAGTTTCGAACTGTGAGCCTGCATGTCACATCGAAGACTTCTGGGCTCTTGGCTAAACTTTATGTTTATATATCTTTTATTTACCAAGCACGTTCACTCCATTATCACAGGCTTGCCTTTGACAGTCTTTTATTTTTTTAAAGCTTTATTTTAGAGAAAGTGTGCATGTGCAGATGGGTAAAGGGGAGAGGCAGAGGGAGGATCTCAAGCAGACTCTGCACTGAGTGTGGAGCCTGACACGGGGCTTGATCTCACAGCCTTGAGATCATGACTTGCGTCAAAATCAAGAGTTGGTCACTTAACTGACTGAGCTGCCCAGGTGCCCCATGGCCTTTGATGGTCTTTTAAATTGATACCTAAGATGAAAAGTTCTCCCCACTTCTTCTCTAAATCCAAAATGTCTACTTCCAAAAAGCAGGTGAGTTAGACGTGTTTTTCTTCTCGGGGTGGTACAGCAATATGTACAATAAATGTTAGTTGCTTGACGTGTCTTCTGACCATGGTACCTTCTAGTTGAACTGAATATTTTGTTAAAAACACTTTAGGTATTTGATTTCCTCTCTCGCTTTCACCCACTAAATTAATGTCTGAATTCTCTATCCTAGATAGTGATCGTTGGTTTTATTATTTTTTGTCTTAATTACATGTATTATTGAATTCTGAAATAATTTTTATTAAGCCTAGAAATGTCCCACGGTGTTTTGTAAACATGGTGCTGATGATGGAGTGCCATGGCTAAATATCGGGCACGCTGTATTATTCTTTCAAGAACGTTACATCACTGTTGGTCTTTTTCTTTTTCCTCTGTTTTCGGCTGCTGGTTCCCCCAATCCTACTGACTGCATATGTCCTTTTGGTGTGTGATTCTTTGTGATGAGCAATTAGCTCTTGCTGCAGTAAAGGATGGAAAACTGCTGGGATTTCATTGGAACTATACAAACTGAGGATGTGGCAAGAATAATATTCTTAATAATTTCCACTGTTCCGAAAGGTAATTAAATCATCACTGGACCAAGAATTTGGAATGTCCTGCTTGTGAACATTAGGTGGATCATCCTAGAAGATGACTCTTTACTATGTTCCTTTTTAAAATGAATGTGGGCTGTACCCTGGAAGATTATTTTCCTTTTTACCTCTCAGTTTTTTGTTCACTTTTGTATTCTTTTTCTATCAAAATCTTGACTTAACATGCATTTTCAATAATCTAGGGATTAAAAAGATGTAATTGTCTTGAAAGTGTATAAAATTAGGATATATTTTCATAAAAAATGAACAGCAAATGTAACTGAGTAAATACAAATGAACTGCAGATATAACTTCAAAAAGTTAGGCTTTTTCCTAAAATATACCAAATTATCTATTAATAGTAAAAATAAAACATGAATTATAATTAGAGAATATAACATTTTAAAATTCCTTAAAAGCTAAAAATTTTAACATATTTTTACAAATAAAATCATAGCTAACATTCAATGTCCATTTAGTTGCCAACATAGAGCTGGTTCTTCAGGCAGGCTCTGTCTAGACCCGCACTGTCCAATGTGGCTGGCATGAGCTATCCGCACCACTGGCCACTGGAAGTATGGGCAGCCCCAGGGTGAGGTGGGGAGGTGTGCTGCAAGCCTAGCATATGGGTCAGATTTCTGAAGATTTAGTGTAAAAGAAGACTGTAAAATATCTCAAATAATTTCTTATATTGATTACATGCTGAAATGATAATATTTTGATTATATTGGGTTAAATATATTAATTTCACCTGTGTATGTTTTTGTTGTTGTTGTTGTTGTTGTTAGAGACAGAGAGAGTGTGAGGTGGGGTGGGGAGGATCAGTGGGAGAGAATCTCAAGCAGACCTGCACTGAGTGTGGAGCCTGATGTGGGGCTTGATCTCATGACCCTGGGATCATGACCTGAGCCAAAATCAAAAGTCAGATGTTTAACTGACTGAGCCACCCAGGTGCCCCATACCTGTTTCTTTTTACTTTTTTATTGTGGCTACTAGAAATTTTTTAAATTGCAAATGCAGCTCTTGTCTTCCTATTGGACAGTGCTGGTCTAGACCTACACATGTACATATTTTAGACTAATGAGCATCAGTCCTCATATGCAAGTCTTGCAGATATTGTACTGATCTATGAAGCCCACCAGAACCATAGCATAGAACACGTAAGGAGGCAAGAAAATGGATACCTGGCACTACTGGGAAATAATTACTTTGTTATATAAGAATTTATTTGACAAGTTATTAATTTGTCTTGTCTTTTCCTCTTACCTAAGTCCTTCTGCTGTTCAATTCTTCCCCCCACTCCGAAGCAGTGTCCATTTCCGGTATCAGCAGTGGCACAATCCATAAATCTTTAGATTTAGGTGGCCTTCGCTTCCAAGACATAGAGCAAGAGATGCAGAGAAGCATTTCCCTGGGGGCTGAGTGGTATTAATCACAAGAGTGGATGATGAGGGTTAAGGGTCATGCTATGCCACTGCTGAGTGACAGAGGTGCCCCAGGTGTCGGTAATAAGGCAACTGTTTTGTGTATTTGTGATGGGGGGCGTGTTCCTCTAAAGTGCAGGACCCAGGGCGGGGGCCCTCTCGCTTATATCTAAGGGGAATACTGGCTGGTAGAGATGTGAGCTGTTGCAGAATTTCTGGAAAGTGATGTGGTAACATCTGTTAAAACACCCAAGAGCCATCGATAAAGCAGCCCATTCCTGTGACTATAGCCTACAGGTACAACAGCACACTTGGTAAGGTTATCAAAAGCTACCAGTACACGGCTGATTTTGTAAAACAGATTCTTAAGCTGGGGACACATCAGAACTACCTGGGAAACTTTTTCCTAATACATCTGCCTGGCCTCTTCACCTCAAATCTATTAAATTAGATTCTTTAGGGAAGGGGACCAGGCATGTATATTTTGAAAAAGCTCCCTAGGTGATATTAAAGTATACTGCTGGTTCAAAATGACAGATCTTAGAAGGAGTATGCAGAGTTAGTAATTATATCCCATTATAAACTCCCAGCCCATATTCCAATTTTATTTTTCAAATTTTGCTTTGAATAAGGGGGCTTTTATTTTGGGCTTCTGAAATCTATAACACAGAAAACCGTAATTCAGAACAAATGATTAATTCAAACTTCTAGGAACTGTACGGATTCCCCTGCACTAGGGCAGCACGCTCAAGTAACTTCAGAGGGTACACGAGATCCCAGACAGCCTGTTTTGTCTGCTTATGGTACCAACTAATCAAGAGGCATCGGCAGTTAATCCCGTAACATAAGGCACTCTACTACTGGAGAAGGAACTCTTGGCTGAATCTGAGTTGTTATTATAGGACTAATAAACGAGGTTAAATGTAAGAATCAAAAGAGCAGTTTTTCCATGATATAGTGTCAATTGCTCTGTACAAACCCGAAACTACCAAGTGATTCTTGACTTACCTACGAAATGTAGAAAATCAGATACTTGTCTGATACACCTGAGTAAGTCCGCAAACTGCGAGCCACAGATGACACTTACTTTTGGAAGTCTAGCTTCAGAGCACCTTTCTCATGCTTCTCTTTTTCTAGACGTTTTATGTTTCTCTCTGTCACCAGCTGCTCTTTAGGAATCGTGGGAACTCCCATGGCTGCTGCAAATTTTGCTGCACCCTGGTCAGTCAGAAAGCAGTGAGTTGTCTTGAGCCAGAAAGAAACAGAAACATGGTTAGTTTTTTGAAATAGTTAAAATCTTTTTAACCGTTCCAACTGTGTGGATATAATTACTTCTCTCTGGGTACAAAGCCTCAAAGATGCAAATTCACTGGCTTGCTTTTCTGAATGTTGAACAGGGCCCGGCACTCTGAGACCTTGTATTTTTAAAAAACTCCCAAAGTGATGGAATGGTACTAGAAAGGTATTCATGTATGATCTTAAGTTTAGAGAACACAATTCATCTTTATTTTACACATGCTATTAAATAGTTGGTCTGTTCAGTTTGTATCTGTTATGTCATACGTGTTGAAAAAGACTTAAAAAAATACAGGAAGACAACGTGAAAACAAAGTAATTGTTGGACAAGGGATTGCTAGTCAAATTCCACTGTCAACAGCACTGAGTCTCGGCCTATTTGAGAAATTTAAATAACATTGCTTCTCTTCTTTTATATGGTTTTAGGAGGACAGTGCTCACAAGTATTTCCCTACAGTTAGACAACTTTTAGTTGCTAAAGTACATCGGTAATAATTTCTTATGAAGAGGATGCTTTTGTCACATACCTTTTCCATAACAAGTCGTGCAAGTTTAATGGGATTTGCTATACAGCGGACTGCAGACACAGCTCCTGCAGACAGGTCTTTTCCACTCATGATACTGGCATCCATTTCAACATCACCATTTACATTCAAGACAGATCCACAACCTAAAACCAAAGAGAAGTTGAAAAGCAAGAATTAAGAACTTAGAAATGGCTCCCAAGTTTCCTTTAAGCCACCGACTTTAATTCATCCTCTACTCCATTGCCAGACAGATAGGTTTGGAAACACACATCATGCTCAGCACCCCATGACCTACAAAATATAAAATATGAAACCCTTCTCAATCTGGCTTCTGATCTCCTTTACCAGCTGTATCCCCCTTCCTTGGCTGCATTTTACTGAGATATTAGGTTTCCATGAAAGTACCATGAGTTCTCATTGCTCAGTGTCCTTGTGCATGCTGCTCTCTTTACCACCAGCATCCTTCCTCCAACTGCTTTTGCCCAGATAATGGCTGTAAGGCTAGCTACACTTAACCTCTTTGTGCCTGTTTCCTCATCTGTAAAATGGGATAAGAACAAAGCTCAAGAATATTTAAAGGATTATAAAACTGCCCAGTACCTAATAAGGTAAAATTCACAATGTTTGGCATCCAATAAGAAATTTCCAGGCACACAAAGAAGCAAGAAAATATGACCCATAACGAGAAGGGGGAAAAAACCTTAATAGTAACAGATCATAAATGACATAAATGATAGAAAGTAGACAAGGATGTTAATAAAATAGCTGTTATAACTATATTCTGTATGTACCAGAACATGCAGGAAAATATAAAAAGGACCCAAACAGAACTTCTAGAGATGAAAAAAAAAAAAAACATCTGAAGTGGAAAATACGCTGGATGGGATTAAAACAGGGTTAGACACTGCAGCAGGAAAGACTAATGAACACGATGACACAGCAATAGAAACCATCCAAAATGAAAAATAAAAAAGGATTAAAAAACCCCAAATTAACAGAGGACCATTGAGCTCAGGGACAATTTCAAGCAACCCAATCTATGTGTAATTAGAATCTCTAAAAGGAGAGGTGAGACAGAGGGGCAACAAAATATTTAAAGAAAAACCAAGAAAAAAATTTCACATTTGAACTACACATTCACGGATCTGAGAAGCTCAGTAAACTCCAAGCAAAAAGAAGCATGAAGAAAATTACATGCAAGGACATCTTGATCAAACAGCTTGGTGCTAATGAGACAGAAAATCTTAAAAGTAGTCAGAGAGAAGCATTAGGAAGAGAGGAAAAGAAATGAGAATGAAAATATGTTTCTTGTCAGAAGTGATGCAGCCCAGAAGATAGTGGAGCAATGTCTTTAAAGCCCTGAAATTAAAAACAATGACAACACACACACCCACAAACACCAACACCTGTCAAGTTGGAAGTTCAATAATCAGTGAAAGTATCTTTCAAAAGCTGAAAACAAAGACTTTTTCAGTTACATAAAAGCTGAAAGAAATGGCCAATAGCAGATGTGCATTACAAGAAATGTAAAGGAAGTCTCTCAGGAAGAAGGAAAAGGACAGTGGACAGCAATCATAAGCCACACAAAGGAAGGAAAAGCACAGGAAATGGCTGGTATGTGGATAAGCAGAAATATTTTTTCCCTTTAACAATATCTTTAAAATATAAATGTTTAGGGGTGCCTGGATGGTTCAGTTGGCTAAGCGTCCAACTCTTGATTTTGGCTCAGGTCATGATCTCAGGGTTGTGAGTTCAAACTCCACGTAGGGCTCTACACTCGGCAGGGTCTGCTTAAGATTCTTTCCTTTTCCCTCTCCCTTTGCCCTTCCCCTCTACTCATGCTCAATCTCTCTCTCAAAAAAATATATGTATGTATATGTGTGTATATATCTATATTTCTATCTATATAAAACTAAGGCAAAAATAATAGCAACATATTGGGCAATTTATAACATACACAGAAGTGAAATATATGACAGCAATAGCACAAAGGCTAGGAAAAGGGAAACAGGTATGCCATTACCAGGTTCTGACATTATGTATGAAGTACGACTTGAAGGTAAACTGACAAGTGAGAGATATATACTATAAACTCTAAAATAACCCTAAAAAAAGAAGTCTAGCTATTACGCCAACAAAAGAGGTAAGACAGAATCATAAACAACACTCAACCCAAAAGATGACAGAAAAAGAGAAAAAAGGAACAATGAATGTATTGGACAGATATAAGACAAATAGCAAGATGACAGATTTATACCTGACCATATCAATAATCACCTTAAATGAAAATGGCATAAACATCCCAGTAAAAAGCAGAGATGGTCAGACTGTATAAAAAGGTAGGCTACAGCTATGTGCTACCTAAAAGAAATCCATTTTAAACATAAAGATATAGATAGGTTAAAAATAAAAGGATGGAAAAAGTTATACCATGCTAAAATGAATTAAATGAAAGGGGGAGAAGCTATATTAACATCCAGCAAAGTAGACTTCAGAACAAGGAATGTTAAATAATAATGACATTTTGAACTGATAAAGGGGTCAGTTCACACAGAAGACAGCAGCTAGGTACCTAACAACAACTTCTAAATATATGAAGCAAAACTGATAGAAGTCAAAGGAGAAATAGAAAAATCCACAATTAAAGTGAAAGACTTCAACACTCCTCTCTCAGTAATCAACAGAAATAGACAGAAAATGAAGGGATAGAAGATCTGAACAACACTATCAACTAACGACCTTACTGAGATTTACAGAACTTTCCATACAACAATAGCAGAGTATATATTCTTTTTAAATGCAAAAAGGATATATACTAAGAGAGACCATATTCTGGGTCAAAACTCAAACCTTACAAAGTTCAAAAGAATGTAAATAACACAGAGTATGTCCTTTGATTGTTAACAGAATTAAAATAAAAATCAGACAGATATTTGGCAAATCCACAAATATTTGGACATTATCCCACTTTTAAATAACCCACTGTTCAATGCAGAAGTCAAAATGAAATTATAACATGTTTTAAACAGAATGAAAATGAGAAGACAACATGTGAAAACTTATAGGATATAATCAAAGCAGGGCTTAGAGGAAAATTTAAAGTATTAAAGGCTTGTATTAGAAAAGACTGGTCTCAAATTAATGATCTAAAAATAATAGTAAATTATTCCTAAAGTAAGTTGAAGAAAGGAAATAATACAGATAAATCAATGAAATTCAGAAGAGAAAAATAGTAAAAGAAAAAAACAATAAAAAAATCCACAAAACCCTCCAAAAACGAAAAGCTACTGTTTTTTTGAAAACAAAAAACCAAAAAACCCCAAAAACCAAACTTGATAAACTCTAGCTAGACCAACCAAAAAAAAAGACAAAAATTCAAATAACAAGAATGAAAGATGGGACCTCTCTAGAGACCTTACAGACATCAAAAAAATAATAAACTACATTGTAAACAACTCTTATGCCAATTAATTCAACATCTTTTTTTTTTTTTTTAAGATTTATTTTAGTGGGGGCGCCTGGGTGGCTCAGTGGGTTGAAGCCTCTGCCTTCGGCTCGGGTCATGATCCCAGGGTCTTGGGATCGAGCCCCGCATCGGGCTCTCTGCTCCGCGGATAGCCTGCTTCCCTCTCTCTCTGCCTGCCTCTCTGCCTACTTGTGATCTCTGTCTGTGAAATAAATAAATAAAATCTTTAAAAAAAAAAAAGATTTATTTTAGGGGCACTTGGGTTGCTCAGTTGGTTAAGTGGCTGCCTTCAGCTCAGGTCACAATCTCATGGTGCAGAGATGGAGCCCCACGTCAGGCTCCCTGCTGGGTGAGGAGTCTGTTTCTCCCTTCCTCTCCTGCTCCCCCTGCTTGTGTTCTCTCTCTTGCACACTCTCTCTTATTCTCAAATCAATAAATAAAATCTTTAAAAAACAAGACTAATTTATTTTAGAGAACTCACGTGCATGAGAGAGCCCAAGCAAGGCGGGGAGAGGCAGAGGGAGAGGGAGAGAGAAACACAAGCATACTCTGTGCTGAGCACGGAGCCTGAAGTGGGGCTCGATCTCATGACCCCGAGCCAAAACCAAGGGTTGGATGCCCAACCGACCGTACCATCCAGGTGCCCCTATAAATGTAACATCTTAAAAAAAAAAAAGGACTTTATTAATTACTTAATTTACAGCCAGTAGGTCAGAAGCACAAGCAACAACCTAGATTCACAGTTGGCATCTGAAGTGGAGGGTAAGTCCTGTGGGACTGAGCCCTTCACCTTTAAGATTTTATTTATTTATTTATTTGAGAGAGAGAGAGAGAGAGAGAGAGCGAGCGAGCGAGCACGTGCACATAAGTCGGGGAGGGGGAGGGATAGAGGAAGAAGCAGACTCCCTGCTGAGCAGGAAGCCTGATGCCAGACCTGATCCCATCACCCGGGAATCATGACCTGAGCTGACACTTAGGCAATTGAGCCACTGAGGCCCCCTCACCTATGGAATCTGATGTTACCTCCAGGTAGATAGTGTCAGAAGTGAGCTAAATTATAGGATACCCAGCTGGTGTAGGAAAAGTGCTTGGTGTGGGAAAACCTACACATGCACTGGAATTGGGTTCAGAATCTTCAGACAAAGGCAATCCAGGGGAGCAAAGGTAAGTCTTTACAACAACAGTTCTGGAACAACTGGACATCCATAGGCAAAAAAACCAAATCCAAACCCAGACCATACACTCTTCATAGAATTAGCTCAAAATGGAACACACACCTAAATGTAAAATGTGAAATTATAAAACTCCTAGAAGATAACATAGGAGAAAATCCAGATGACCTTGGGATTGGCTTTTAAGATACGACACCAAAGGCATGATCCGTGAAAGAAAAAAATTGTTACGCTGGACGTCATTAAAACAAAAAATTTCTGCCATATGAAAGACACTGTCAAGAGAATGAGAAGACAAGCCACAGACTAGGAAAAAGCATTCTTAAAAGACACATCTGATAGAGGACTATCATTTAAAATATACAAAGAACTCTTATTTTTTTTTTTTAAAGGTTTTATTTATTTATTTGACAGACAGAGATCACAAGTAGGCAGAGAGGCAGGCAGAGAGACAGGGGGAAGCAGGCTCCCCGCTGAGCAGAGAGCCCGATGCGGGGCTCGATCCCAGGACCCTGGGATCATGACCCGAGCCGAAGGCAGAGGCTAAACCCACTGAGCCACCCAGGCGCCCCACAAAGAACTCTTATAACTCAACAATAAGAAAACAAAAAATCTGATTAAAAAATGAGATAAAGAAGGAAAAACAAAAAACAAAAAATAACAACAAAATGAGACAAAGACCTGAACAGACACCTTACCAAAGAAGATCTACAGATGGCAAGTATGAAAAAGATCAATTGTACTTTTATACTAGCGACAATCGTAAAAAGTAACATTTACAATAGTACCAAAAGACATGAAATAACTAAGTATAAATCTAACAAAATATTTATAAGATATGCATGCTAAAAACCACAAAACACTGATGAGAGAGATCAAAGATTTAGACAAATGCAAGTATATACTGTGCTTTGGAAGTACTGGATTGAAAGGCTCAGTACTGCTCAGATTTCAATTCGCCCAAACTGATCTATAGAGTTAATACAGTCCTAGTCAAAATCCTAGCAGGACTTTTTTTGGTAGAAACTGACATGGTGATTCTCAAATTGGTGGGAAAGACAAAGGGACTAGGATAGCCGAAACAATTACCCACATATGCACCAAGAGTTGCAAGACTCTTACTACCTGATTTTAAGACTTAATACAAAACTACAGTCATCCAGACAGTGTGGTATTGGTGAAAGGTTACACACACAGACCAATGGGTTAGAGTCCAGAAATAGACCCATATATACAAAGTCAAGTGATTTTTCACAAAGGTGGAAAGGCATTCCATGAAGAAAGAATTGCTTTTTCAATAATTGGTGCTGGAACAATTATGCAAAAACAACCTTGATAAACACCTCACACTATATACAAAAAATTATTAAAAATGGATCAGAGATGTAAATACAAAACCCGAAACTATAAAATTTCTAGAAAACACATAAAAGAAAACATATGTGACCCTGCGTTAGGCAGATATATATATATATATATATATATATATATATATATATATATATATTTTTTTTTTTTTTAAAGATTTCATTTATTTGAGAGAGAGAGAAAAAGAGAGAGAGAGAGAGAGAGAGTATGAGCAGAGGCAGAAGCAGACTCCCCATTGAGCAAGGAGCCCAACTTGGGGCTCAATTCCAGTACATTGGCCGAAGGCAGATGCTTACTTGACTGAGCCACTCAGCATAGACAGATAGTCTTAAGGTATGACACAAAAAGCAGAGTCCATTAAAAAATTGGACTCCTACAAAATTAAGAACTTCTGTTCATTGAAAGCCACTCTTAAGAGAAAGAAAAGACAAGCCACAGACCGAAAGAAATTATTTGCAAATCATGTATCTGATAAAAGGCCAACATCTAGAATTTATGAAGAATTCTTAAAACTCAGTAATAATAAAAAACACAATACAGAAATTGACAAAATACTTGAAAAGATATTACAATAAACATTTGCTGTTAGGGAAATGCAAATTAACACTAGAATGAGATCCCACCACACAGCTGTTAGAATGGCTAAAACACAAATACTGACAACACTAAGAGCTGATGAGGATGTGGAGAAACTAGAGCTTTCATACACTGCTGGTGGGAAGGGAAAGTGGGAGTCACTGTGGAAGACAGTTCAGCAGTTTCAAATAAAGTGATATACACACCTGCCCTATAACCAGCAATCCCACACCTTCGTATTCACCCAAGAGAAAGAAAAACTTACGTTCACACAAAAACCTGTATGCAATTGTTTCTAGTGATCTGTAATGGCCCCCAATTGGCCATGTCCTCTGGTTGGTAAATGACCAAGAATTAGTATATTCATACAATGGAATTGCTACTTAACAGTAGGAACGGATGGACTATTTTTTTTTCTAGATTTTTGTTATTTATTTGACAGATATAGATCACAAGTAAGGCAGAGAGGCAGGCAGAGAGAGAGGAAGGGAAGCAGGCTCCCTGTGGAGCAGAGAGCCCGAGGCGGGGCTTGATTCCAGGACCCTGGGATCATGACCTGAGCCGAAGGCAGAGGCTTTAACCCACTGAGCCACCCAGGTGCCTCACAGATGGACTATTAATACTCGTGTCAACATGGGTGGCCCTCCAATGCATTATGCTAAATGAAGAATCCAGACTTGAAAAGCTACAGATTGTACGATTCTACTCTCTTCTCCCTCAATGTGCTGCATAGCAGACACCTGGGACAGAAGAAGTGAGTCACTTAGAAGGCAGGCTCTGGTATAGAGCAAAGATGAGAACTAGCCCCTCCAGTTCTGAATTGATACTCCCCAGTTCATGCAAATGACTGATCCCAGTAGTTTAGAGAGTGGCAGAGCAGAAGACCTGTTCCAAATCAAAGTCCTTTGTGAATAAGTGGGTGTTTGTCAGCCAGAGGGTCCCAACTGCTAAGGGCATGTCTGAACAAGACTCCCATGAAACAGCAGGCTACTCCCTCTGCTGGCATCAGGGGAGGCAGGTCGCGGTTGGGGGGGGCATCTAGTAAATTCCAGCTCAACCAACATAGCCATAACAATGCACTTATGCCTTATTCTATGGTCAGGCTGACTATGAAATCTTGCAAAGTGTTAAAGAGTGCTTAGCAGAAGTGAGGGGCTGGAACAAATACTCAGTATTTCATGACTAATTGGTTCAGATGTCCTGAAATTCTTTTCTCTGACAGATGTTGGGTGGGTGGTATCATCCCAAGCAGTATTTTAATCCCTAGATTTTAGGTTCTCTATTTTAAGATCAATGAGCATAAGAATTATACCTAACTCATAATGCAGATTAAATGAGTTAATGAAAACTTCTCAGACCATTGGCTGATACATAGTAGATACTTGTAGCAGTTACGATGATTACTAAAAAGGGATCAACTTAGAGAAGAAGCTAAACAGAGAAGATTACACTCTGCATGATTCCATTTATATGGAATTCTGAAGAAGGCAAATTAATCTATAATGACAGAAGAGCAGTGGATACCTGGTAGTGGGGATGACGGCAGATTAAATGCAAAGCGGCATGAAGGAAATTCTGGGTTATGATGGTAATGCTTTATTTTTATTTTTTTAAAGGATTTTATTTGTTTATTTGACAGAGAGAGAGAAAGGGAGAGTGCACAGGTAGGGGGAGCAGCAGGCAGAGGGAGAGGGAGAAGCACTGGCTCCCGGGATGCGGGGTTCCTGGGACCATGACCTGAGCGGAAGGCAGACACTTGACCGACTGAGCCACCCAGGTGCCCTGGTGGCAATGTTTTAAATCTTGTGATGTGGTTACACAGGTGTATATATTTTCAAAACTTAAAATGGGTATGCTTTATAGTATATAGTCTATCCCCACACCCCCATGTAAAGATCTACTAAAAAAGCGTCTCAGTATGTGAATTCTCTGAAGCAAGTTAAAAAAAGTGAACTGATGGATTTAAAAATTCTTAAAGCAACTTGGTCAACAGGTAAAAAGAGAAAAATTAAATATTTTAGCACATTTTACCGAAAAGCTTACTAGATTCATTGGCACTTTAGATTCTATTTGTTTCGGGGGCTAAGCTTAACCTCATTTGGCATCAGCTACTAATCGCACTGCAAACATACCTGCGTTGAACTCAGGATGATCTTCCAGGAACGCCACAGCTCCTTCCACAGCGTCAACTGCGCTCCCTCCCTCCATCAGGATTTTGTAACCCACCTCAGCGGCTTTGATGATCCCCTGGCGCACCCGCTCTTTCCGGTCCTTAGAGATACTGCTGGCTCCACCACCGTGGACCACGATGACCGGATTCATGTTGACAGATCCTAGGGATCAGGAAGATGGAAGTGTCACTTCGAACGGGTCCAAGAAAACTACTCTGGGCATAATCTCCTGGGGGAGATTCCACTGGAGACTAGGTCCAGTTTCTACCCCGGGAGGGAGGCCAAGTTTACAGCCTCAAAAATTTTCCTGAGACCGAGGGGCTGGGGGCGGAGGACAAAGACAGAGATTGAGCCCTACTCCTGGGCTCTTTCTGGTCTTGGGTTTCCTCTAGGATAATGGTCCCTTTTCCAAGCCTGTAAGTCCTGGATATCTGAAGGCAGGTACCACACTGACTAGGCAACCAAGAGCCCTGGGATTGGTCTGGAGTCTGGACCATGTAGGGATAGTCGGGGACACAGGTGGAGCCTCTGGGAAAGACACCAGGCTGCTGAGGGCCATCCCGCTTCAAAGCAAAGTTACTAAATCCTCTAAAGCCGGATCTCGCAGGACCTCAGAAGCTATTCTGGGACTGTCAGAGTTTAGGGATGGGAGACAGCTGGGAATCATGAACGCCAGGCAAGGAAGAAGAGTCTGAGGGTCTGAGGGTAACCACCAATTCCAACCTCCTCATCAGTACCTCAGTGGGAGGAAACTCTGGCTTCAGGATTATTCCTGGTGGGGAAAGACAGGTCCTATTCAACAGGCCCCCAACAGGCCCGGGCGGGGGGGGGCTGCAGACCCAGGAGAAGGTGCTCCGGTGTGAACTGCGCATACACTTGCCAGTGACATTCAGTATCCACGCTCCCTGGGATCGTCCAGTCCAGGCCGTGTAGGGACATACTGGGCCACGGACACGGATTTGTGGGGGATACCCCGCGTTGCAGAGGTCCAGGTCCCCCTCTCCCGCCCCCCAAAAAGAGATGCGCCACATCTCACTGGAATCCCTTAACCTTGACATTCTCGGGCAGTGCCAGTTCGTCGGCGGCCCCCCACCCCCCACCCCCACCCCATCCTGGACCCCCGCCACGGGGCAGGGCGCTTTCCCGGTCTCCGGCGGCTGCTCCGGCTGGACCCTCGACTTACTGAGGACGCCGCGGGAGGCAAACGCTGGGGATTCAGGCTGGGCCGAGCCGCCCGGCCGGCCTCCGAACCTGCGCGGCTCAGCGCCTGGGCGAGCCTGTGCGGGAAACCGCTGGGCTCGCAACCGCTCCGGGGACAACGGCTCCGCGCTTGCGCACGAGGGCGGGGCCGGCGCGCAGCTCAGTTACCGTAAAGTCCCGACCGCCGAGCAACACCTCGCACCTTTGCCCGCGTCTCAGCTCCGGGTTTGACCCCAGCAGGCTGTCTCCCTGTGCTGGGCCTCCACTCACCCGAGCTTCTTGGTGGAAGGGGGAACCTCCTCTTCCTCTTTATGAGGCTGGGGTGTTGGCTTTGGTGGCGAAATGCGTGATGTGCCAAGGTTTTGTAACTGAAAATTGAGACTGGGCGCCTGGGTGGCTGTCGTTGAATGTCTGCCTTCCGCTCAGGTCAGGATCCCAGGGTGCTGGGATTGAGCCTCAAATCCGGCTCCCTGCTCAGCGGGAGGCCTGCTTCTCCCTCTCCCACTCCCCTTGCTCGTGTTCCCTCTCTCCCTGTGTCTCTTTCTGTCAAATAAATAAATCTTAAAAAAAAAAAAAGAAAGAAAAAAGAAAAAAGCAACTCTGTGCGCACTAATATACTTCCTCTGCTCGAAGTGTTTCTCATTCTTGTAATTTGTTTAAATTCAAATCTTTCCCTTTTAATTGTCTTTTCCCTTAACCTTTTGTAAAGAACAGAAAGATAAACTTTAATTGGTCTGGTTCTTCAGAGCCGGGAGTGCTCTGAAGGATCTGAAACCCTAGGCTACTCCCTCCTCTGAGCTTCCAGGAGCTCACCTCTAAATTCTTTAAACCACATGTGCCCTTAGTTTTTGTTGTTGTTGTTGACACATTTTTTTCAACCTGCCCTAGAGAGTTCCCTTAAGGCTCTGACCCCCTTGATGACTTGGACCAATCACCTGTATCTGCATATCCCCCATTCCCATTGTCATGGCATCCTTCCAATTGGAGGAATTTAATTTCTATCCAGTAAAACAACTATCTGATACTAGATTAGTGGCATGAACCAAAGGATACATTATTCTAATATGCAAAGTAACCTTTTGAATTATAATTTTATTTTCATTAGTAATTTGCTTTAAACTTTCAATTGGTTGGATGAGCCAATGTCAAAAATAAGTTTTCACTTTGTCTAATAAATAGCATCACACAGCCTCCCCAATTTAAGACACTGATAATGCAGGACCTGATTCTGAGAGCAGACTCTTAGTTAAGAGCTGGAGACAAAGGTGGTGATAAATAGATGACACATTCGAAGTCTGACTGTGGCTTTTTAAAAAAATTAAATTAGCCAACATATAGTACACCAAAAACGATGTAGTATTCAATGACTCATTAGTTGCATATAACAACCAGTGCTCATCACATCACATGCCCCCCCCCTTTTTTGGTTTTTCTTTTCTTTTTTGTTTTAAACTTTATTTTATTCTTTCAGTGTTCCAAGATTCGTTGTTTATGCATGCCCTCCTTAATGTCCATCACCTAGGTACCCCATCCTCCCACCCACCCCTCTTTCCACAACCCTCAGTTTGTTTCCTGGAGTCAAGATTGTCTCCTGGCTTGCTCCCTCTCTGATTGTGGCTTTTAACACTCTCCTCATCAACCTCTGCCCCAGGGTAATCTATAACTTCATTGTAATATATTTACATGGTGGTTTCACCCCTCCCACCCCCCATTCCCACACTCCCTGGAGGAAGATGGCCATGACAATCTGGCAAGAGCCTGGTAGGGCCCAAAACTCTCCCTCCCAATCAGTAGGAGTGCCCTAGGTGATTGGAAACAACCTCTGTGGGAGATCACCCTAGCCACGACTCATTGCCTCTGCAAACATAAAAAGAAAAGACATTCTCTAACCATAGTGCAATTGCCAAATCTGGGTCTTTCCACTTTCCCTTCTTCTTCTTCTTTTTTTTTTAAATTTATTTGACAGGCAGAGATCACAAGTAGGCAGAGAGGCAGGCAGAGAGAGAGGGGGAAGCAGGGTCCCCGCCGAGCAGAGAGTCTGATATGGGGCTCGATTCCAGGACCCTGAGATCATGACCCGAGCATAAAGCAGAGGCTTAACAAACTGAGCCACTCAGGTGCCCCCCACTCTCCCTTCTTGAGAGTGTACTGTGCTTAATAAACTGCTTTGTGCTGGCTACTTTCCTTCTATCTTTATTCCAGTATGGATCCTCACATAAATCTTTCCTGGGGAATCCAAGAACAGAGACCTCCGTCCACACAACACATACTCTTCCACCCATAACAAATTCTTCCTGAAAGACTGAATTCAAAAGGGCAGCGGCCAGACCTTATACAAAAATAGAGCTCTGAACCACAACTTCTGCAGCAACCAGTCCAGGAAACCATGTTGCACAGATTAAATGAGAAAATGTGTGCAAAGTCCTTAGCATTAACTTGGTGCATAGTAAATGCATAATACAGGGTTGATGTTGTTTATGCTATTGTTATTTTTAATATATTTATTGTTCACTTACCTCCACTGCCCCAGAGAAGGAGAATAACTAGCTCTCTCTCTTTCATCATTAGGCATTTCTTAGTGAAAAATTTTGAAAGTCACCATACAGGAAATGAATGCACAAGGGAGAGACTCAGTGACAGGAAGGGAGGAAACTTCAGGTGTGCTCTGACTGGAACTTATCGGTGTGGGAAAGCTGGGGGCGGGCTGACCAGAAGTGGACATCTTACGTCATCGGTTAGGGAGATACCTTTGGTCTTCTCTGGTTGGTCCTAAGTTGGAAGCTGGGACAATTGTTGGGGAGGCTGGCATTTATTGATCAAATCCTGGCCGTTTCCATCCCCTTTTTTTCTGGTTATGGACCCTCAATCCATAACCATAGACATGGACACAAAACCCAACCTGGTCAATCATGTTATTCCATTTGTTTGGCAACAGCAGTTGGCTAGAAAGTGACTGTGTGATCCAAGCAGGGTCAATTATATAACTTCTCTAGAATTGAAGTTTGGACACAAAAAGAAAGAAGTTTTTTCTCCTGCAGTAGCTAATTAGACTGTTGATTTGGGGCTGTTGGTGGTCATTTTTTCCCATGTGGAGAGTCTGTTTATGGACTGAAGCTATGTAATAAAGGATTAATCTTACCTGAAGAAGGATCCGGCCTTTGCCCTTTGTTTCTGGGAGCACTGGCATATCCTATCTGATAACAGTGTCTTTGTTTACCTGGGGGACTTGGGCCGCAACAAGTGGTCTAACAATGTGATTATAAGAAGGAAATTTGGATGCAGAGAGGGAGAAAACCATGTGGAGGTGGAGGTTGGAGGGATGCATTTACAAAGCCAAGAAACCCAAGGATTATCAGCAATGTCCAAAAACTAGGAGGAGGCAAGGGAGGGTCCTCCCCTAGAGTCTTCAGAGAGAACCTGGCTCTACCAACATCTTGATTTTGGACTTCTAGCTTCCAGAAGTAGGAGGGACTATCTTTCTATTGATTTAAGCTGACTGAGTTGTGACACTTTGCGCCAGCAGCCCTAGGACACTAATAAAACCACCTAGCTCTCACCTGATTCTGTACTCTTGGGATCCAGGTGGGCTCCTTGTCAGTACAGAGCTGGGAGATCTTATAGAAGCTTCTCATGTTGCCTTTCCAGGAGTCATGAACTGCCACACTGCAATGTTTTACTTCATTTGGAAACTCATCTCATGAAGCTTTGAATCCAGAGACAAAACAAGCATTAGGCATTGCATAGAGAGAACCCCATTTCCCTGCTGCCTTTTCTTAGAGTCTAGACCATGGAGATAGGGCCTGGATGGTATCAGCAACCCAAACTGTCTTATTTACTTTCTGACCACTCTGGCTAACATAGCCCCACATCTGGCGAATATTATTTATGAAATTTCCCTTATATAACTACAGAGGACTTTTCACTGGACTATTGTACACAAAAGGCATTCTAGAAACATTTTCCTACTTCTTCTGCATGTAGTTGAATCAGTATGTCATATGTTGTGGCTTATCTGCAATGACTTTGAATCCCAGCCAACATTCCCTTATGGCTGGCGTACCTCTTGGGGGCCCAGTTTGATAGCGCAAATCAGGGCACATAGATAATTTCTGCATCAGCCTAAGGCCAAGACCACAGAAAGGAAGATGACTGCTTGAGGCACTCTGCTTTTCCCTCCTGGCGCCCCAGTTGTCACTGTTATGTTTGAATTTACCACCAAAGAGTGAACCCAGGAAACCCTAGGCACCCCACCCTCAGCTCCAAAAAAGGCAGAAGCTCAGGTCAGAACTCAATCTCTCTCTACCAGTTACTTCCAAGTGCGACCCCCTGCATGCAGTATTCCTCCCAGGACTCGTGAGTAACCGACCTTGTTTTTTGAAGCTCCCGACGGTTGTTGCTGAACTGCTTCTTGCGGTCATAACAAGAACCACAGGCTTGGTCTAGCCGCCACATAAGCTCCAGTTGGAATGTGTCTGTGGGGGATCAATACAGGTGGTACAGGCTCAGGGAGTCTCCAAGGCATTGCTAGCTGATACCATCACTACTGATAAGCTCAGACAAACCCAAAGCTGGAGGACCAGAAAGGACTCACGGAGGGCATAATGCTTCAGCCCAGCATTCATCCCACCTCTGAGGGAGGTGAGGGAGAGAGGGTGAGGTGTCTAGGAATGAGCATTCTTGCTGGAAGGACTCTCCAGAGTCTGGTCAGACAGTTCTCTTCGTTTTTATATAAACATGTGTTGTCCTCGATTATTCTAGAGAACACATTCCCGAAAACAGCACATTTAGGTTCTGTTGACCAACATATGGAACAACTATCACAAGACCCTGGAGGCTGACTGACTGTTCTCTTTTCAACCTTCCATTTACTCCTCACCCCTATGTAATCTGGCTTCCAGGCATGTGTTGTGGCAACATTTAAGACTGAAGTAAATATGTAAAACCAGCTGTCTTCTATTGAGACTAGGAAAAATCTAAAAATGCTCTTCTCCTCTCTGAGAGACATTTGAGTAAAGACCAAAGAGGGGAGAGGAACTGAAGAGAAAGAAAAAGAGGATTTAAGAATTGCTGCACACAATAGGGCACCTGGGTGACTCAGTCGGCTAAGCATCGAGCTCTTGGTTTTTGCTCAGGTCATAATCTCAGGGTTGTGAGACTGAGTCCCATATTGGGCTCTCCGTTGGGCTCCCTGCTGGGGATGGAGCCTGGTTAGGATTCTCTTTCTCCCTCTCCCTTTGCCCCTCCCCTGCCTCTTTCTCTCTCTCAAAAAAAAAAAAAAAAAAAAAAAAAGAATTGCTGCACACTACGTATTTCTATTTGTTAACTAACATAACATAATAAAAAAAGTATAAAAAATTCCAAATAATCCTAAAAATGCAATTAAAAGTAATTTTTAAAAAACCATTATTCAGTGGTTGGACTGTGTATTTTTGGAAAATACACTGCTCAGAGAAGGGCCAAATGGCAATCTATTCCATTTGGTTGCAGAAGTCTTTTCTGAGTTCCTGATCTTCTTCCTTTACCCCTAAAATACATATATATCTCTCCATTTTTCTACTTATTTTTCCTCATAGAAAATAACACATAAGCATTTATTAAGTTGAAAATGTGAACATATTATTTCCCAAGGAACATTGTTTTATGTGGTAGTTCATTGTAATATTACAGGCATGTAATGTTCACAGTAATACTATCATAGTAGCCCCCAAATGAAAACTCCTCAAATGCCCCTAACATTAGAATAGAAAGATAAATTTTGGTATATTCACATAACAGCATGCTATACAGCAATGAAAAGACCTGCTATTACTTGCCACAGTATAGATGAATCTCACAAACTTTATATTAAGTGAAAAAAGCCAGACAATCAAAGAATGCAAACTGTATGAGTGCATTTATATAAAGCATAAAAATTGGCAAAGCTAATCCATGCTATTCAAAGTCAGCATAATTTATTTTATTTTATTTTATTTTTTTCAGTGTTCCAAAATTCATTTTTTATGCACCACACCCAGTTCTACTTATTTTTTTATTATCTCAGTGGATTAAAAAATAATGGCTCGTAATTATTAGACTATCTCAGTGCAACGCACTTGGCCAGTATAGAGGAGATGCTCTGTGACATGCTGGTGGTGGAGGGTGGTGTGGGGGGAGTGTTCCCACAGTGTATGGAGAATGAATGGGTGCCTGTGTGTGGAGGATTTAAAAACGACAGTGAAATGGAACAAAAGTCAACTGCCTTTACTGATCATCATGAGCTAGTTTTCCTAGACAATATCATGGATAACATGTCCCATCCTTGTTTGACATTCTAGAATTTTTTGTTTTTAAGAGAGAAAGAGCAGGGTGGAAAGGACAGAGAGGGAATCTTTTTTTTTTTTTTAAAGATTTTATTTATTTATTTGAGAGAGCAAGCATGTGCATGCTCATGAGCAGGGATGGGGGAGAAGAGGAGGGAGAGGGACAAGCAGACTCTATGTTGAGCATGGAGCCAGCCCCAGGGCTCAGTCTCACGACCCTGAGATCATTATCTGAGCCAAACCAAAGAGTCAGATATTTAACTGACGGAGACACCCAGGCGCGCCTGGGCTGGACATTCTAAATAATTGTTACATTGACCTGGAGCAGGGTGCTCCTAGTGGCCTGTCCATGACACATCCTGACCATATCTGGTCATTCAGGAGTCCAGGCTCCTCCCACTGAGTGGCTCTGGTGTCTGTAAGGGGCTTAGGGCTCTGCTGGATCTCTGCATTCTGTAGCAGACATTCTGGAAAAGTAAAAACTATGGGGACATTAAAAAAAACAGTGGCTGTTAAGAGCTTGGGAGAGGAGGGAAGGAATAGAGCTTAGATGATTTTTAAGGATGGTGAAACTCTCAGTACTATGGGAGGGGTGGGGGGGGAGATGGTCATCACATAGATTTCACAAAAGGTGTAGACTGTAAAACACCAAGAATGAACCCTAAGGTGAACTATGGACTTTGTGTGATAAGAGTGTGTCCATAGAGGTTCATCCTGTGTAACTGATGTACTACTGCCGCTTCCTGATGGTGCACGGGAGAAGAATGAGGCACAAACAAGTCAGCTACAAGAGAAAGGGAGCAGGGGACAACAGTAGAAAAGACTGTTGCCCAGAACAACTCTTCACTCCTGCTCTTATTAGATAGAAACAGTAATCAACAGAAGAGCCGAAGAAGGCCAAACATTAGTCATATGCCTTGTAGATAAACAAGAAGGAAGGCGAAATATGTCTGGACAAGCAGTATAAAGTTTATAGTTGAACAAGCACACTCAAAGGACTTATCTGATTAGCCACAGGTGCTCTCCGGGGGGAAAGGGGAGATAACGGAAAAATGAAGTAGGCGGTGTTCCCTTTTGCTCAGCTTCAAGGCCGTTTATCGTCCTCTCCCCAGAGGCCTGTTGCCAGTAAGTGTTTTTTTTTTTAAGGTTATATCTAAACGTGCTTGGTAACTAGTAAAATTTCCCATGGGTTATATTTCAAGTAATACATTGTTCTGAGGGACAGTTACATACTACCTGGTGGGGCATGTTGTTGTGAGGGAGGCTGTGTGCGTGTTGAGTAGGAGATATGTGGGAACTCTCTGCGCTTTCTGCTCAGTTTTGCTATATACCTAAAATTACTCTTAAAAAACTCATCAAAGACAAAAAGGAAGGAAAACACATTGAGAATATTCTCTTGGGCACCACACAGAAAACAAATAATCCAATTAAACAATGGGCAGAAGACATTCAGATGGCCAACAGATACATGAAAATATGCTCGATATTCTCATCACCATGGAGATGAACAAAGAAGCTGTGTTCATCACAATACATTTTTTTTGCCTCAGGAAGACAGTTTTTAACTTTGTACTTGAAAATAACTTCAAAGTTACAGAAATGATGCAGTGATATGTGCACTGGATAGAACACCCATGTACTTTTACCTGTAGGAACTTTTGTTGATGTGCTACTCCATTTACTTCACTACAATCCCCTTTCTTTTTTTTTCCCCTCAGTTCTAGAGTCAGTCCTGTCTTCTCAAAGAATCAATCATTGGACGTCCTTCATCTTCCCTTTTTATTGCTCCAGTCCTTCAATTACCTTTATTATCAATTCTTGCTTGAAAATTGGTCTCCTCAATATGTAGACACCTTCAACAAATGGGTCAGTGTTCATCTCTACAGATGCAAATTCCTGCAAATCTGTGTGACTATCTCCAGTTCTGCAGCTGAATGTCTTCCTTTTCCTCTTCTCTTATGGTCCAAAAGTGAGAGAGGGTGGACTGAGGTCCCCATTTTTGAGAGACAGAGAGAGATGGTGTGGCTTCCCTCCCGAGTGAGGATATACCCAGAGCACCGAGAACTGAGCATGGTCCATGTGGTCTTACTAAATAATTGTGGGAAAGCCTGTTCACGAATGTTCAGAGCAGTTTCATTCAAATTCGCCATACACCGGAAACAACCCAAGTGTCCTTCAATGGATAAAAAGTTAAACAATTTGCAGTGCATTTGGGACTACTACTCAGTAATAAAAAGGAGCTAACTATTGATACACACACATGAAAGGAATTCTACTGAATGAAAAAAGCCAATTTCAAAAGCTTAGACACTATAAAATGGTAACGTAAGATTCTAGAATATTCTAGAAATCACAAAATTATAATGCTTGCCAGGGATTAGGAATGGGTTTGACAGAGCCGGTGTGACTATAAGAGAAATGGCTCGAGGCAGACTTTTGGTGAAGAAATGATTCTGTATCTTGGTTATGGTGATGATTCCACGAAGCTACACATGTAATAAAGTTGCATAAAACTATACAGACATGCAAATGAACAGGTGTGAAACTGTGGAAATCTGAGTAAGTGCTTTGTATCAATGACGATTTCTGGGCTTTAATATTGTACTCTAAGTATTTAACATGTTACCATTGAGAGACCAACGCTGAAGGAGGCACAGAACATCTCTGCACATGTTTGTGGCAACTTCGTGTGAAACTATATTTTAAAATAAAAGGGTTAAGGAAATTACAATAAATAAATAAATAAATAAATAAATGTGTGTGTGTGTGTGTGTGTGTGTGTGTGTGTGTAATAGTTGGGAAGTGTTAAGATGTGGGTCTTGGGAGGGTATGTGTTATGGGGAGTGCTGTGAATTGTGTAAGACTGATGATTCACAGACCTGTACTCCTGAAGCAAATAATACATTATATGCTACTAAAAAAAAAAAAAAAAGATGTGGGTCTTGGGCAAGGGTCCGTTTGGCATCACAGACCCTGAGGTGTTTGGGAGAAGGAGAGAGGAGGGAGTTCTTATGGCTTTTGTGAGCCTTATGTACTTTTGGCCAGTGTCCATAAAAACCCAATTAAACATCATAAAACCACATCGGTATAAAGAAGAATACCACGTACCTCCTCTGGAGGGCAGACTTCTCTCATCCACAGACTTCAGTAAGGCGCCTGACCTTTGAGAATACTCACAATGCCTTATTTTCACTGAGGCTGTTTTTATAAAGAATATCTCATTTGGGGATGCCTGGTTGGCTCAGTCAGTTAAGCGTCTGCCTTCAGCTCAGGTCATGATCTCAGGGTCCCGGGATCGAGCCCTGCGGCAGGTTCCTTGCTCAGTGGGGAGCCTGCTTCTCATTCTGCCTCTCCTCCCCTTTGCTCTTCTCTTCCCCCCTGCTTGTTCTCTCTGTCTTTCTCTCTCTCAAATAAAGAAATAAAATATTAAAAAAAGAATATCTCGGGCGCCTGGGTGGCTCAGTGGGTTAAAGCCTCTGCCTTCAGCTCAGGTCATGATCTCAGGGTCCTGGGATCGAGGCCCGCATCGGGCTCTCTGCTCAGCAGGGAGCCTGCTTCCTCCTCTCTCTGCCTACTTGTGATCTCTCTCTCTCTCTCTCTCTGTCAAATAAATAAATAAAATCTTAAAAAAAAGAATATCTCATCTAATTAACTCAATTTCATAAATTCAGTCTATTATAAATCTATGAATTTTTTTTTTAGCTGTTTAGGATTTTTTTCCCCACCGATTCAAAGGATGATGCAAACTATAGAGCAAGTGGTTGGTCAGCAGAGGCAGTGTGAGGGGACGAAATGTGACCAGGTCTGGGCATAAGCAGATGTAAATTCAAATCTTGGAGGCAACACCTAATCAGGAAGTATCCTCGGGCAAGTGTAAGTGCTGCTCATTTCAAGTTTCCTTTTCCTCATTCCTAAAATGAGCAGGAATAATACCACAGCTGGTTTTGCATGAATGACAGACACTCTGTGAAGAGCTTATTCAGGCTTCAAACAAGGTAATTAGGAATAAATGGGAGTTCCATCTATCCACCATCCATCCATCCGCTGTTCCACAGTAACCATGAGCTTCCCCCATGACTGGGGCTGTGCTGTGTGACCCAGATTCAGGTGTTCAACCACGACTTTGACCCTGTGGAGCTCACTTCTCACAAGGGAGACAACAAACAATCCCATAACAGAATGAATGACATCAGAAAGAGTTTGCTGCACAGAAACACAAAACAACCATGATGGGTCATGTCCTGTACAGAGGTCCAGCCCAGCCCCAGGAGGACGGACTTTAAAGCCTGGACGAGTGCAGAATGATATCAAGGGGAAAGTGTAGGAAGGAGCGTTCTTGGCAGAAAGAACAGCAGGTACAGATGCTCTGGGGCACTTGGTATTTGGCAAGATGAGGAAAGCACACACCGTGTTGCCTCTGGGTGTCAAGAGAGACACAGGACAGCCTCAGACTATAGAAATAGAAAAACCACATCAGCTTAAGCAGGGACAATAGGAGGTAATAGCAACAAGAGAAACAATATTGGCTCAAGGTAAGAAAAAGAAAAAGAAATTGATGAGAGAGTCAGAGAGATGAGTTAATTACTCACGAATGCAGTATTTGCTGTTTGGATTATTAGCGACTCATTTCCCTCCATCATTCAGCTGGAGCATAAGTTGCTAAGAACAATACTAATTTAGGAAGAGGCTAGAGATAGGGAAGAAGGTGATGTTCTTATGTGTGTACTTTCCCCCACTTGACCATTGCTGTCAATCTCCATTCCAAAGGCAAACAAAGGACTTTAGTGATGAAATGAGAGACTTTTTGGCTAGGTCTTAATGGGGACTATTCCTGGTGCCTCAGATACTATGGACTTTCCCTATTACCTGTGGGTTCATAGGTCCTGGTAGAAGTTTCTTACTCAGCAAGAAATAAAGTAAAATAAAATAAAATAAAATAAAATAAAATAAAATAAAATAATATCCCACATGATGTACATGGTGCCCACAATAGAGAGGTGTATATTTTTTTTATCTTCATATTTTCTCCAGAGAAGATGATGATCATTCTCAGGTGAATGAACAAGCAGTAAACTCAGCCTGCAAACGACACATTGTCAAGCCAGTGTTGACAAGGAGAAAGAGAAGACACCAATGTCAGGATGCACGTGTAGCTAGCATGATGTTTTCTTTCCCCAAAAGGGGCTCTAAGTCAGGTCCCCAGATGATGCTCAGAAAGTAGAGGAATGAAGGAGCCTTCAGTCTGGGTGTTGGTGCGACACTTATTGATCCCGTACTATGACAGACCACGGTGTGTGGGTGAATTTGTACAGGTACAGATTTTGCCCTGAACAACTTGTGTCATAGGAGAAAGAGAAAGTATGCAGCAAGAGTGAGTTATATTTGGACTGCCCTCAGGCTCACAGAAGACCTGAGATACACTTACATCAAGATTTTGGTCATTGAGCCCTTGCCGTTTTGCATAAAAGTAATAACAGTCAGTCAGAACCATATTTTCTCAGCGATTCATGCATTGACACAAAAGCCTATGAAGTTTTTTTTTTTTGAAATTTAGATGATCTTTAAACATTTCTAAGTTGTAAGTTACTGATATGAATTGGGGACATTTGGGGACAAAATACCCCACATTTTTTTAAATCATTCTGGAAAACCAGTTCTGTCCCTTACCTGCAGGGCTGTTGGGACATTAACCTCAGGCATATTCTTTGGAAGTGAACTTCTTCCTCATTATGATCATGTCAAAGAACTTGGGAAGGGAGGGAGTTACCCAGGCCAGTGGTATTAAGAAAGGACCTGGCCTTGGAGACATCTCGAAGGCAGTGAGATGTTGGTTGTTCACAGTATCTAGGCCATTCCTAGACCAGGCTCACTACCAGCCTTGGGCCAGCCAGCTATGGAGATTTCAAGATTGCATTTCTTTGTACCCTGGGAATAGTCCTGGGATTGTCATAAGTCCTTAGGACTGGGTTGGGCACAGAGCAGGTGCTGTGTACATGGCAGCCGCCAGTGACTCACTTTATACAATTGAGAAAGCTCTTAATGATAAACCTTGAGGGACTACTGGGACTGTCAGAGACCACAGCAAACTTGGTTGAACTTTACATTCTCTGAACGATCTAGAGAAGGTCATGTTGAGATCTGAGGCAAAAGTCCTGTGTGTGATATACAGCACTATATTTTGATCCGTGCTTACTTATACTGTTCTGACTTCTTTTTGGAAGAGTTTTTATTGAGGTATAATTTACATAGCACTTCTCTGTCAAACACATTCCACACACTGTTGGTTTGTAAATCTTCTCAAAGCCCAGCAGCCATGGGTGTTTATCTGTTTTCAAAACGCAATAAAATATGAATGACAAACAATAGTAGAGCGGTCACTGGAGGCAAGGCACTGGTCAAACCTCCTTTAATCTTGTCAACAGCAACCCAGTGTGTGAGGTGATAATAACAGTTATTGGCCTGAAGTGGGTAATTTAGAGTGTGAAAGAGGTCCCAAAAATGAGTGGACTGCCAGGAGAGCAGCATAAACCAGGATTCTCCAGAGACACCTGAGATGTGTGGTCACCCTCCCTCGGTTGGCAACCTCCTCTGCAGCTTCCTGGGTGTAATCTGAAGGCAGCCCCTGTACACAGAGAGTAGGGAGAAATCGAAGAAAAGGCCGGCCACTCCAGTTGGAATGTGGCAGGTTTAATGAGCAAGGGGTCTTACATAAGAAGGTTGTCTTGAGTAAGCCCCAAGATGGGTAGATCTCCACACCAACATGCCAGAATTAGAAAGTGTACAGAGGGGCCTCAAGTTTGTTCAGTCACATTCTCAGTTCAGGTGGTCTCAACACCACATCACTACCTCAGGGCATTGTGCTTGGGGCTGCTTCTGGGAGTGGAGCCGGCAAGAGGAACCTGCATTCCCAGGACAGGGGAGGTGGGTGTGGAGCCTCCAATTGCCTGGGTTCAGCTCACAGTCAACTGGTCACATCCTCTCTCCCAACTCCTCCCCATGAGATGGGCATATCATTTCTTCCCAGATGCAGACAATGGGACAAGAGAGGTCAAGTAAGTTGACCCTCAGGCCATGTTTGTGGGTGGCAGGCAGGGTAAAGACCCAAATGTTCTAGTTGAGAAACCACTCTCAACACTATCGACCTCCTTGTTTGACACTTATGGACTTTCATCTATGGCTCAAATGGATTCTTGTGATCTTGACTCACACGATTGCCCTGTGTGAATTCCAGGTCGATTACTGTGTAGGCCCACCAGTTTTCTGCTGAGGACTTTGCTCCCTGTAGACTCCCCTTGCCACTGTCCTTGCCTCAGTCCCACTGGGTTGAAACTCCTTATTCTTAACCGATGTTACATCAAAGACAACCCTCTTCTTGTGCCCTTTCCTGACTCTGAATCGATAGGGATCTCTCTTTCCAAGACTCCTCGGCTCTGTTTGCAACTCTCTCCTTATTGATCCCATGGTCCTTCCTCCCTGTTATGCTCTTACAGGGTACCACCCATGCACCGTTGGTCTTTGTGTGATGACAGTGATAAGGTAGGTGCTTAATTAATTGTGTAACTGCTTTTCAGGGCAAATTTTGGATTTATATAAAGATTCACTGATTATATTACATGTTTATTATTAGGTCTACTGAGAAAGAGAAGTGCATTTATATTTGGATATTTAGTGAAGTCAGGGATCAAATCCCAAACTAAAACCAGTCACCAGCCTGTCATTGTGGTGCTAACATCACCTTGTTTATGTTCTTGGATGAAGACTTTGGTGTCACATAGGGAGATGGCTGGCAGAAGCAACCATTACCTTGAGCCAATGTAACTTTGATTCGATCTATCCTGGATCCATCTGATGACTTGGGACTGCAAGCCGGATTTGGAAGCCAAGCCAGGACCATGTGTCACCTCCAGTGAAGTCTTGGCTCATTCACCAAAACCCTGAACTTTACACAATGTGACATTGTCAAGAAATGTGTGGTAAAGAATTTAATACTCATTTACCCATGACAGTTCATATGGATCATTAGATATCTATGCCATTATCTTCTGTATTGAGTTAGTATTTTTCCCTCCACTATGTGCCCACCTTTTCTCTCTAATCATGGCATGTATAGTTTTGAAGCTCTGGTCCTCAGGTACATTACAAGATGTATATGGGAGAACTGATATAGTGTTTGCACTATGAAAACTGATTTTTCTACTGAACCTGACTGACTTTCTCCTTCCATTTTATCCTTTTAGGCGTTTGTCAATGTCTGGAGATATTTTGGGTGTCCCCACAGGGTGGGTGGTGTGCTAATGGCATCAAGAGGTTGTTCTTAAACAACTTGGGATGCTCAGGACATTTACTCAAAAAGGACTTTTTCATCCTCAAATGTCAATAGAGCCTTGACAAATAACTAAAAGCATTTTCCCTGTAGCAAAATATCAGTAATGTGCTGGGTAGCCTCCCACTAAGTGGACAGTGAGTGGAGCACCAGTGCAGACAGATTCTGGCAGAAGTGTGGGCATTGTCTGTGTCATTTGGTGCACAGAGCTCATCTTGTTCTTTCTTGTTCACAGACGGCCTTGGTTTCTCCATTCTGTCATCCACATTCTCCCTGTCCTTCAAAGTCCAGCTTAGTCTTCACTTCTTCCCAAAGTCTTCCTTCAGAAAGAATGTTCAGCACCTAAGGGCTTTGTTCTTGGTCAAATGTCTTATGGCCTTTGAATTCTAAAGTAGAATCTCATTCTCAGGGATATATTGATATTTTTTCCACTTCTTTTATGTCTTATCATTTGACATGAAAATTAATTCCTTAAGGAAATCCATTAATTCTTCCAATGAAATACATAAATTGCTCCTATGTTTGGTGCAGTGTAGGTTCATAGTTGACCTGAGATAGTTTGCCACATTATAACATAGTTTTGGCCAAATTTTTTTCTGACCGTTTTTTGTTTTGCTCCTCCTCTTCCCTCTTGTCCTTCCTTTTCATTTCTAACAATTCTTGTATTTTACAAAATTTTCATCTTATTTTATTATTATTATTATTTTTAGGTTTACTTATTTTTAGTAGTATCTATACACAACATAAGGTTGAACTCATGATTTGGAGACCAGGTGTTGCATCCTCTTCTGACTAAGCAAGCCAGGTGCCCCCCAAAATTTTCCTTTTAAAATGGTTATATGGAAGCACTATTGAAAAAGGAAAGTATTGAAAAACAGCTTTCAGTGAGAAGTGCTGGAGCCGTCTCTATTATGATCTACATCACGTGGCCTCATACTCCTCTACTTCTTTCACTGTGTCTCCTGGTTCTGCTATGTTCTTAATATTGTTTTAAATTGTTCTCTACTGATTCATCCATAAAAATCAAAGTTTTATCCTGTGTTGATTGGATTCCATGCCTTATCTTTCCTTATCTACTCCTTCTTTTTGGTAAGGCGTATCTTCCCATACCTTCTGAGAAAAAGCTCACTGAAGATAAAACTTTTGAAGATATGCACTTCCAAAATCTCCATTTAAAATTTATTTATTTATTTATTTAAAAGATTGTATTTATTTATTTGACAGAGAGAGAGAGAACGAGAGAGGGAACACAAGCGGGGGGCGGGGGAAGGGAGAAGCAGGCCTCTCGTTGAGCAGGGACTGTGATGCGGGGCTTGATCCCAGGACCCCTGGATCGTGACCTGAGCCAAAGGCAGACACTTAACGACTGAGCCACCCAGGTGCCTTCCCCAAATTATTTATTTATTTAATTTTATTTTATTATGTTATGTAAGTCACCATACAGTATATCATTTGTTTTTATGTAGTGTTCCATGATTTATTGTTTGCATATAACACCCAGTGCCCCATGTAATACATGCCCTCCTTAATATCCATCACTGGGCTAACCCATCCCCCACCCACTCCCCTGTGAAACACTCAGTTTGTTTCCTGGAGTCCCTAGTCTCTCATGGTTTGTCTTTCCCCCTGGTTTCCTCCCCTTCATTTTTCCCTTCCTTCTCCTAATGTCCTCGATGCTATTCCTTATGTTCCACAAATAAGTGAAACTATATGATAATTGACTTTATCTGCTTGACATATTTCACTTAGCATAATACCCTCCAGTTCTATCCATGTTGATGCAAATGGTGGGTATTCATTCTTTTGATGGCTGAGTAATATTCCATTGTATATATGGACCACATCTTCTTTATCCTTTGTCTGTTGAAGGATATCTTGGCTCCTTCCACAGTTTGGCAATTGTGGACATTGCTGCTATGAACATTGGGGTGCATGTGGCCCTTCTTTTCACTACATCTGTATCTTTGGGGTAAATACCCCGTAGTGCAATTGCTGGGTCATAAGGTAGCTCTATTTTTAACTTCTTGGGGAACCTCCATACTGTTTTCCAAAGTGGCTCTACCAACTTGCATTCCCACCGACAGTGTAAGAGGGTTCCCCTTTCTCTGCATCCTCTCCAACATTTGTTGTTTCCTGCCTTGTCAATTTTTACCATTCTAATTGGGGAAGTTGGAATCTCAATGTAGTTTTGATTTGAATTTCCCTGAATGGTTAATGATGTTGAACATTTTCTTCATGGTTAAGTGATAGTTGGTTTCATATAAAATTCCAGGTTTTAGCCTCTGAATTTTTAAACTAAACTTTGTGTCTTCCAGTCCTGTGTTGAGTCAATTTTTATTCTCCATTCTTGGGTGACCTAGTGTTTCCTTCTGAAAGAAATACCTTTCTTCTGATTGGTGTTCAAAAGAATCACAGAAATGTGTTTTGAGGTGAGGAGCGAGTGGGTTATTCAATTTTGTATTCTTCATTTCTACAAAATATCTTGTCATTTTGCTATGATAGTTTTCTTCCCACTGTGGTCAGTCTCATTCTGCAGTTCTATTAGTTGGGTGTCACGGATTGGTGCTTTAACATGCTTTTCCATTCTCTAATATTTGTATTTTTTAATCCCTTCTACTACATATACATTACTTTTGTTCCACCATTTTGCTTTGTCTTCCAACTCATTATTATTATTTTTTTCCAGAGGTCATATTTTTAATTTTTCCAGAGCTCTTTGTTTTACTTTGAATGGTTGTAAGACCTGAGGAGATGAAGAGATTTTGCTAATCTGGGCTTTCTGAAGAACCATGAAAGGATCCACAGGAGAATGAGTTGCCTGGCCCAGAGAATCTACACTAAATGCAAAAGAATATGAATAAGTTAGGAACTTTCTTGTCTCTTATCTCACATCATTTTAGGCCCTAACTCTGCCAGAAATTGTGGTTAGTAGTGGGGAGAGAAAAAGTGGTAGGAAAGGAGTGAAAGAAAGGAGAAGTCTTAATTTTGAAACAATGTGAGGTTTTGATTATTATACAGGCCTCAATATACTAATTTCCAAATGGAGACATTAGACTTCATATCCTAGGAAACAGCGGACCTTTGAAGGTTTGCTTAAAATAAGCCATGGGAAAAGCATAGCTTTGTGTTTAGAGTGTTGGCTTTTCATAGTGAGCAAGACAGATTCAGGGAAAAGCCACTGGAGGAGGAGTCCCTGGGCAGAGAGTGGTAATCTATATCCAGAGGAACAGTTAGAGGCCTCAAAAACAAAGTCAAAAGACTCTACATACATCCATCCTTCATGCTTGGTTAAACACAGTTGTGAGTTGAAACAGAGTTTCTAGAAAATTAGGCATATGTCAACAAAGAATCTAGGAGGTAACTCAAACAGTGAGTTGATACCAGATGTTGTTTGACTTCAAGGTGTCAACAACTCTGGGGGAATATGTCCAGTGGAGATTGAACTTTAGACCCTGCTCCCATGTAGTTATCTTTCTGCTGTGTCAGGTAACTATAGGCTGAGGAGTGTGTGTGTGTGTGTGTGTGTGTGTGTGTGTGTGTGTGTGTTAAAATACACATGAGATAAAATTTACCATTCAAACTTTTTAAATGTACAATTCCACTGCATTAAGTATATTCACAATGTTGTAATAGCTATGTATTTGCAGAAGTCATCTCAAACAGAAACTCTGCACGCAGTAAACACTTTATAAACTTCTATCCTCCAAGCCCTGACTTTGCAGTCATGCTTTATCTCACCTTGCACTCTCTAGCAGCAGCTCATGAGGGAATATATTCCTATATGAAAACCCCAGTTTATTAGTTTTATAACAGTGGAGCTAATGAGTACCCCTAAAAGGAGTAGGATTGGTGGTTTACAGTAGTAGCTAAGGAAAGGTCTCAAGGCAGGAGGTGGTTGGCAAGCTGAGTGAGAAAAGCATGGAACTCTAGATTTCAGGGTCATGAGTTTGAGCCCCATATTGGATGTAGAGATTACTTAAATAAGAATAAAACTTAAAACCAAAATGTCTCAAGGTGACCACCACAGTGACGCTGGGGATTCCCTGAGTGTCATGGAGATTCTTGTCTTCCTCCCACCATGAACACGTGGCAGCTGCCTCCCCAGCCACTGGTCCACTGCCCCCTAAAGGAAATGGAGATGAAGAAATGAGGATTGCATGGATTCTACCTGCAGAGAGATCTGTATATTGGTGCTGGTGGGGCTGGTGAGCAGTCTGGGCATAAGTTGCTTTTGAAATCTTCCCAATCTATTTTGACACAGAGCTAGGGTGGAGGAACACTTAAGGAAGACATTCTTCATCTCCCCATTCAATGGTGGTAATAATCTTTTACCTTCCTGGCAACTAGTAGGGACTAAGAGAGACAGAACATGTAAACCTTCCAAGATAATGACTAGCACATAAGAGTGTTCAATGAATGTAAGTGCTTGGTATTTTAGAAACAACAATAGTGATTGATCATATTTATTTTTTTATATATTAATTTATCCAAAACCACTCTGTGATATGAATAGTCTATCACAGAAAGGCAAAGTGATAACAGAAGAGTGTGTGTGTGTCTGTGTGTCTGTGTGGGAGTGTGATATTGTGTGTCCCTGGGTTTGTCTATTTGTGATTGTAAAACTCTGTATATGTGTGTGTGTTGTTGAAGGTGAAATGTGTGTCTATGTATAAAAATTTGTCTTAGGGTGTGTGACTCAGAGAACTTCACAGTGGTGGATACATGAAATGGACCTTATAGGTGAGGTTGTAGGCTATCTTATTCAGGGAGGATATAGAGGCAAAGAGGAATGTACCTGTCCTGGTACAATTGAATGATTCAGCACATACATAAGTGAATGACATGTAGACAACTATGGCTGAGCACTGAGTCCTGGGTGATCAGGGATAGAGGCTAAGTTGTGCCCAGGGATGGAGCCATGGATGTCCTTGTGTGCAATGCAAATGGTGGGCCTTGATCCTCCCAGCAGTGTGTCTGCTATTTGAGTATCTCAGAGTTTCCAAGGACTCCATAATCCTTGTGTCCACTGAGCATAATGTGTAACCTGAAAGCGAAGTGTGATTCACAAAAGGGGACCAATTTGAGTGTATGTATTTCCTGAAGTGTTAAAAATACTTATTAAAACTAAAAAATAAAAATTTATTATAAGACATTGTTAATAATTGATAACAGTAGATAGTTGTTACCTTTATTTCTCAGTGAAGAGGTAATATCAGTTGCTGAATATAATTTGAGAGTTAGGTATAAGATTCAAAAAGTCTTCTTACTCAAAGGTGTGGAAACACATAACCTTTAGTAATTCATAGTTTTAGGAGTGAGATCAGATTCACAGTTGGCAGAGAGGGTCACTTTGGTGTCAATGAGGAATATGTATTGCAGGAAGGTATGGCAGAGCCCAGGGAACCGTATAGGTGACTTGGACCCAAGCCAGGCATGATGGGACTGGACAGTGATGATGGCTGTGGGGATGGCAAGGAGGGAAGCTCAGAAATGAGGCTATGGGAGCAGAAGGGGCAGAATTCAGTGAACTTTTGAATGTCAGGGGGATGTGAAAGCGGTAAACTTATAAAGCTCTCTAAAGGATAGCCACATCTTAATACCTGTAATTGCAATGCTATGTTCATGATAGAAAAGGATTTTATCAATGTGATAAAATTAGATTCTGACATGGCCATATTGTCCTGAATTTTTGTGATTGTCCTCTACATGCAGCCACACATATTTTAAAATTATATTATTTATTTATGAGAGAGAGAGAGAGAGAGAATGATCTAGAGCCCAAGTACAGGGGAGGGGGAGTTGCAGAGGGAGAGGGAGAAGCAGGCTCCTGCTGAGGAGGGATCCCAAACCAGGGCTGGATCCCAGGATCCAGAATCATGACCTGAGTGTGTGTGTGTGTAATTATATATATATATATATATATATATATATATATATATATATATAATTTTATTTTTTATTTTTTTAAAATTTTATTTTATTTTTTCAGTGTTCCAAGATTCATTGTTTATGCACCACACCCAGTGCTCCATGCAATATGTGCCCTCCTTAATACCCTCTACCAGGCTCACCTAACCCCCACTCCTTTCCCCTCCAAAACCATCAGTTTGTTTCTTAGAGTCCACAGTGTCTCATGGTTCGTCTCCTCCTCCAATTTCCCCCAACTCACTTTTCCTCTCCTTCTCCCGATGTCCTCCATGTTATTCCTTATGCTCCACAAATAAGTGAAACCATATGATAATTGACTCTCTCTGCTTGACTTATTTCACTCAGCATAATCTCCTCCAGTCCCATCCATGTTGACACAAAAGTTGGGTATTCATCCTTTCTGATGGAGGCATAATATTCCATAGTATATATGGACCATATCTTCTTTATCCATTCATCTGTTGAAGGGCATCTTGGCTCTTTCTACAATTGGCAACTATGGCCATTGCTGCTATGAACATTGGGGTACAAATGGCCCTT
>NW_019154106.1:9220630-9343334 GCF_002288905.1 Enhydra lutris kenyoni
CTATATGATAATTGACTCTCTCTGCTTGACTTATTTCACTCAGCATAATCTCCTCCAGTCCCATCCATGTTGACACAAAAGTTGGGTATTCATCCTTTCTGATGGAGGCATAATATTCCATAGTATATATGGACCATATCTTCTTTATCCATTCATCTGTTGAAGGGCATCTTGGCTCTTTCTACAATTGGCAACTATGGCCATTGCTGCTATGAACATTGGGGTACAAATGGCCCTTCTTTTCATTAAATTTGTATCTTTGGGGTAAATACCCAGTAGTGCAATTGCAGGGTCATAGGGTAATGGTGTCAGGTGGTATCTCAATGTGGTTTTGATTTGAATTTCCCTGATGGCTAATGATGGTGACCATTTTTCATGTGTCTGTTAGCCATTTGTATGTCTTTTTTGGAGAAGTGTCTGTTCATGTCTTCTGCCCATTTTTGATGTACTATCTGTGTTTTGAGTGTTGAGTTTGAGGAGTTCCTTATAGATCTTGGATATCAGCCCTTTGTCTGTAGTGTCATTTGAGAATATCTTCTCCCATTCCGTGGGTTGCCTCTTTGTTTTGTTGACTGTTTCCTTTGCTGTGCAGAAGCTTTTGATCTTGATGAAGTCCCAAAAGTTCATTTTAGCTTTTGTTTCCTTTGTCTTTGGAGACATGTCTTGAAAGACATTGCTGTGGCCGATGTCAAAGAGGTTACGGCCTATGTTCTCCTCTAGGATTTTGATAGATGCCTTTTGATAGAAATGGATAAAAGACAATTTCGAGTTTATCTTTGTGTATGGTGTAAGAGAATGTTCAAGTTTCATTCTTCTATACATAGCTGTCCAAATTTCCCAGCACCATTTATTGAAGAGACTGTCTTTTTTCCACTGTATATTTTTTCCTGCTTTGTTGAAGATTACTTGACCATAGAGTTGTGGGTCCATATCTGAACAACCCCATATATTTTAAATGAAGGAGATAGAGGGAGATTGACAGACACAGAAAAGAAGAAGAGAATGGGACCACATAGGGCAGAGATCAGAGTGATGGGACATAAGACAAGGAATGTTGGTTTCCACCCATCAGCAGCCATGAATAGATTTTCACCTCAGCCTTCCAGAGGGAGCACAATGATTTCAGCAAAGTGTTATAGACTTTGGATTCTGTCATTCAAGCATTGAGAAAATAATTGGTGTAAGCCACTAAATGTATCATAGTGTTTTGCAGCAGCCAATGGAAACTAATCCTAATTTTCTTTTATAAAAGATTTTATTTATTTATTTGACAGAGAGAGAAAGAAAGAGAGAGAGAGCACACAAGCAGGGAGAGTGGCAGGGAGAGGGAGAAGCAGGCTCCTGATGAGCAGAGAGCCTGATGCGGGGCTTGATCCCAGGACCCTGGGATCATGACTTGAGCTGAAGGCAGATGCTTAACTGACTGAGACACCCAGGTACCCCTAATCCAAATTTTCTGCATCAGGTGCCTTATTGCTTGTGGTCTTGGTGAAAAAGGGAGGCTCATGGAAGGTAGAGCAGGTTGCTGCAGGCAGTGCATATAGTTTTCTACATTTCTTTTAAAGTAACTGTGGAGTCTTGAGTGGAGTTTTCCAGATGGCAGCTGGGTGCTGTTTCTGGAGCTCTCAGGAAAATGTGAGGGAAAAGCATTAGCCTGAGGTGTTGAGTGGTCTGGACCTTGATAAGCAATGCGCACATGCAGACTCAAAAAGAGTTAACTTAAGGATGAACCCTGGAGATTCACTAAAAATTGAGAAGTAGATGGAAAACAAATTATATTAGAGAATTCATAGGATCAAATCCAGAGTGAAGGTGTGAGGATGGAGCAGGTTGGTTGTGGTTGTGATAAGGACAGAATACTAGTGGTGCTTCTGGTTGAGAACCATGTGACTGCCAGACAGTTAGGCCATGGGTATCCTCCATACAAAACCATAGCAGGAATATTTGTATCATTTATTACCCTGAAACTTCATTTTCACTCATGGCCATGTGATGGGAAATCTATAAAGTGATGCATGATGATTCTTGAGCAAGTATTTCCTCTTGTGGTCCCTACTCCCCAGAGTGCCATGAGTAACTGGACATTAGTTTTCCAAAATTTATTATTGACAACACCCAGTGACCACTTCATGATAAAGAACACCCTAACTCGAGGCCAGAGACTGTGGGATAATAACAAGATAAATAAAAAAGTGCAGAGAAACTGATTTACTGAAGCAAGATGTTGAAACCTTTACATTTTCCAGAATAGATGATTATTGCAAGACAGATATATTAGTTTATAAGATTCACTGGACATTTCATCAGGATTTCCCCCTGAAACAGATAAAGGAGAGAGAAGTTCAGTCATGATGCTCCTGGGGATGACACCTTAACACAGACTCTACTCATAAGACCTTGTCTGTGAAGTTTCAGCCAACAAAAGGCAAGTAGAGTGGGCACAAGACAGGATACCAGGGAGGATGGTAAACTAAATACACCTGACATAATACAACAATGATGCAAGTCAGGAAAATCCATTTCCATAGTCTGGCAAATTAAAGCCTGGGGTGACCCAAGAGTAAGACTCAGGTTTCTAATGGAAGGAGGAGCAGCCCAGGACTTTTTTCTTTGCTATGCCAGGGGGAAGGACTCCAATTTTTCACTGCAGTGGAGATAGGGAGGTAGAGACTGGAATAGGGGTGGGAGGGGACTTTGGGTATACTGCTTTCAAGAGAGTCCCAGATTCAGGGTGTGGAAAATCAGCCAGATCGCACATGTCTTCTCAGCACTGAACACTCAGTCCCTGTGGGCCTTTGTGACTGAACCTCATGACCTAAATCCAGCAGTGGATGGGCTGAGAGACACCTTCAAGTATCTTATTTCTAGACAAATACACAATTTAAGTGTTTCCCACTCACATGTGACTACAGGAGATAGTGGAAGGAGGTTTGCTGGACATGGGTGTGATAAGGGAGAGAGTTGTAGGCATGGAGTGGTGAAGTAGGCTAAGATATGAGGGTTAGGCCTTGGTCTGCAGAAGCTGGCAGAGTGCCCAGCCATCTGCCCTCCAAGCTGACAGAGGTCTGAGTTCCCTCCTTTCCAGCTGTCTCTCCATTCAACCCTCCCAACATGCCCCTGGGATTCCCCTGTGACTATGTCCACTCAGAGGGGGGATCTTGCCCTCAGGAAAGCTCCCAGGTAAGGAGGCAGCCAGACTTTGGTCCTTCAACATCACTGCTTGGGGCCCCAGGTATCCTCCTCCTCAGGACACTATGGGGAACCTGGTATTCAGGGAAGTGACCTGAGAAGGAAAAACTTCCCAGATTCTCTGTGCAGCCTTTGTATAGCTCCCCAGGTATAATATTGTCTACCCTGGGGCCACTGGTCATCCTATCAGCAGTGAGCAGGGAGGCAGCTACCTCCACTACCTGTGCCCCTGACAGAGCAGCACCTTTATTTCCTTCCTGGCTGCTTAGCTGAGCAGAAGCTCTATACACAAAGAAGAAAGGAATTACCAATGTCTTCTCAACTAGCATTCTGGACACAAGGGACATTTCATCTGTGCAGGCCTTCACTTTCATCTTGGCCTCAATAACTTCTGGAGGTGCGTTATATTTCTGAAGCATTTTCTTGTACACGATTTTGTTTTGAAGAAGGAAGCCTGACATATCAGTTGCTAAGTCTGGACAGGTCATTGCATTGGCTGGTGAAGAAAAAGAAATACAATCAATATAAGGAAAGTCAATTTTCCCCCATGGTTTCCTGATGTTAGAACTAGACAGAAATGGAAAGGTTATATGATCCCCTCCCACCATAGCACCAATGACAATGGGTGAACAGGGAACCTGTGACTTCATATTGAAGAGCACTCAGAGGATCTAGGACTAGAATATAGGCTTACTGATACCTAGTTCAGTTTTTATCTTTTTAAAATCACATTCCCTTCTTTCCAAGACTCTCCTGGTTTTCTGGAATTTACTTTCATTATATTTCAAACAATTAAGTTTTGCCTGAATAGAATGACACCTTGTTTTTGTCTTGGATTTTGGGTTAGAGGAGATTTTAGTAATCAATTGTTAAGTGAATGGTAGAGTCAGGTCTTTCCAGAGAGCAGAGAAGGGGTGGGTTGATCTGGAGAAGAGCAGGTCACACTCTTTATATGGTGGAAGATCCTACTTTGAGACAGAATAATAAGACTGACTTTCTCTGCTTGACTTATTTCACTTGGCATAGTCAATTATCAGACGGTGTCACTTACTTGTGGAACATAAGGAATAGCATGGAGGAGGGGGAGATGAACCATGAGACACTGTGGACTCTGAGAAACAAACTGAGGGTTTTATTTTTTTATTTTATTTTTTTTGAAGATTTTATTTATTTGACAGACAGAAATCACAAGTAGGCAGAGAGGCAGGCAGAGAGAGAGAGGAAGAAGCAGGCTCCCCGCTGAGTAGAGAGCCCGATGCAGGGCTTGATCCCAGGACCCTGGGATCATGACCTGAGCTGAAGGCAGAGGCTTTAACCCACTGAGCCACCCAGGTGCCCTCAAACTGAGGGTTTTAAAGGTGAGGGTACGATGGGGGGATGGATTGGCTTAGTGATGGTTATTAAGGAGGGCATGCATTGCATGGAGCACTGGGTGTTACACGTAAACAATGAATCTTGGAAAACTACATCAAAAACCAATGACATACTGTATGGTGACTAACATAATATAATAATAAAAAAAATTCAGAGCTCAGAAGGCCAAACATCAGGAATGGCCTCTCATTTAGTTAATTATTAGGTATCTCCAGCAAAGGGTCTCTTAATGGATGTCCCTGTACTCATATTTATTTAAATTTTTATTTTTATTTATTTATTTTTAAAAATCTACTTATTTTCTGTGTTTATTTAAAGTAAGTTAAAATAAATCATCTGCTATTAAAAAATAAAGAGTAAGATTATGTTATTGAATGCAGATATGGTTAAAAAGCTAAACACACGCATATAAACACAAACCCCCAGGTAAGCAGTTTGAACACATTTAAAGCTCATACACAAAGCAATGACCAGCTCTGTTATTCTTGTATGGATGTGCAGAATTCCTTAGAGAGGGTGGGAGACAGGGAATGGGGCTCTTTCCTGATCCTTCTGGAATTGTGTGGAGACCTAAAGTGACCACTTTTCCTAGTGTGGATTCTCTACACCTCATGTCTTTGTAACCATGCTGTAGGCAGGGAGGTATCCTGTCAGGATCTGATCTGACCCCTGATCAGATGTCACACCATGCAAAGAATTTGAGAGAGGTTTAAATCAGAGGCAAAGGAGGAAGTAAGAGGATGTTTAGAAAGCCAGATGAAATAGAAAGACTGAAGAAGAGTTGGGTTAGTCTCAAGGTTAAGCAGACATTGTGGAATGGATGGCTAGAATTAATCAAGATAAGCAGAAATTCTGCCCCTCAGAATGAACATGTTCTACTACAAAATACTGGTATCACTCCTAGGAAACCAGGAGGACTGGTAGATACAGTGAAATCTATTCACTAGTAGATACAATGAATGCTGTATATTTCAGAGCCCCCTTGAAGATTCATTATCAGATATTAAAAGAACACTGGCTCTTCTGGAAGTGAAAACTTTCCCCAAACCCTTCCAACTGTATCATTTTATGAGTCTGAATCCATGAGTGAAAAATCTGTGGACTCAACTGGCACCTGAAAAACTCTGGGAAGGAGAATGTCTGGGAAGTACCAGATACTGGCTTGAGCACCAAAGCTAGACCATGACAGACTTAATCTCACTCCACTACTATAGCTTCTCTTGTGGTATCTGTCAAACCCAACCATGACAAAGGACTTGGAGAGATAAAGCATTTTGTTGAAGGTCAAAGGTCTGATAAGTGGCAGAGCCATGATTCACACTTAAATTTATGTTCTCTTGCTTCTGAAACAGAAATCACAGATAAGGAGGGAGGCCTCAGTGGAAATTCTTAAAATTTGTCTGTAATAATTTGCTGTACAACTTCCAGGGGGTTGGCAACTCACAAAATTAACCCTGGGGTTGGGAGTGGGGGCAGGAGGTTAGTTCACAAGTAGAGGAAAAGGAGTAAAGCCACTTAAGGTCACCTAGTTCAGAGAGGGGTACTCACCAGGGCTGGTGCCAGTCTGATGAGAAATGACACTCACCTTCATAGCAGTAAAGAGCCAGAATGACCAGTAGGACACTCAGGGATAGCCTCATGGTGTATTTTCCTTCAAGTTTTCGGCTTTAGTGAGTGGTGAGCAATTAGAAGCTTATATCAGGAGACTGGGGAACCTAGGGCTACTTATACCTAGACAGCCTCCCTGGTGCTGCCCAAATAAACATGTGCTCTGGCCATGGCCCTGGCTTCCAGCCCTAGCTTCCTCACTGAGTGCTCACGCCATCCATCAGTGTCATAGACCCCAATGACTTGGTCAAAGTTCCTGTTCAAAGAGCGAAAACAAACTTTTGGGACTTCATCAAGATTAAAAACCTGCACAGCCAAAGAAACAGTCAACGAAATAGAGGCAACTCATGAATGGGAGAAGATATTTGCAAATGACACTATAGACAAAGGGCTTATATCCAAGATCTATAAAGAACTCCTTAAACTCAGCACCCCAAAAACAGATAATCATGTCAGAAAATGCGGCACCTGGGTGGCTCAGTTGGTTAAATGACTGCTTTTGGCTCAGGTCATGATCCTGGAGTCCTAGGATCGAGTCCCACATTGGGATCCCTGCTCAGTGGGGAGTCTGCTTCTCCCTCTGACCTCTCCCCTCTCATGCTCCCTCTCTCTCATTCTCTTCCTCTCTCTCAAATAAATAAATAAAATCTTTTAAAAAAATCATGTCAGAAAATGGGCAAAAGACATGAACAGACACTTCTCCATAAAGACATACAAGTGGCTAACAGACACATGAAAAAAATGTTCATCATCATTAGCCATCAGGGAAATTCAAATCAAAACCACATTAAGATACCACCTGACATAAGTTAGAATGGCAAAGATTAACAAGACAGGAAACAACAAATGTTGGAGAGGATGTGGAGAAAGGGGAACCCTCTTACACTGTTGGTGGGAATCCAAGTTGGTGCAGCCACTTTGGAAAACAGTGTGGAGATTCCTCAAAAAATTAAAAATAGAGCTACCTTATGACCCAGAATTGCACTACTGGGTATTTACCCCAAAGATACAAATTTAGGGAAAAGAAGGGCCATCTGTACCTCAGTGTTCATAGAAGCAATGCCCACAATTGCCAAACTGTGGAAAGAGCCAAGATGCCCTTCAACAGATGAATGGATAAAGAAGATGTGGTCCATATATACAATGGAGTATTATGCCTCTATCAGAAAGGATGAATACCCAACTTTCGTATCAACAGGGACAGGACTGGAGGAGATTAAGCTGAGTGAAATTAGTCAAGCAGAGAGAGTCAGTTATCATATGGTTTCACTTACTTGTGGAGCATAAGGAATAACATGGAGGACATTAGGAGAAGAAAGGAAAAGTGAGTTGGGAGAAATTAGAGGGGGAGACGAACCGTGAGACACTGTGGACTCTGAGAAACAAACTGATGGTTTTGGAGGGGAGGGGAGTGGGGGTTAGGTGAGGCTGGTGGTGGGTATTAAGGAGGGCACATATTGCATGGAGCACTGGGTGTGGTGCATAAACAATGAATCTTGGAACACCGAAAAGATAAAACAAACAAACAAACAAAATCCTCCCAAAGTTCCTGTTCATAAGCATTGCTGGCAACACGCACCTCCCCTTTGTAGCAAAATCTGAGGTTGTACTTGTACAAAAATATAATCAATTAATTGATGCAAGCCCCTCCTGGATGTTAGGTCCTGTACTGCAGGAGCAGTTTCTGGTTTTGCTCATCTTTATTTAGCATAGTGCCTGGCACACAGGAAAGGAAAATTAAATATTCTTGGGATAAATGATTGAATATGAATCAGCAAACCATGAAACCTGGTTAGGGTGCATCTTCAGTGTAAATAGATACCTGCTATGCCAACTATCCCCTTGGGAATAGGGAGAAAGATTAGTACTATGGCGACCCTAGTGGGAGGAATGAGTGGTTTTTGTATCCCAAGAGAAGACAATGAGAAGAGGAAGACTACCTCCCTAATACTACTTTCCTATTCTAAGCTAATATTTTAAAAAAATATCACCTACTTATGGAGCATAAGGAATAACAAGGAGGACATTAGGAGAAGGAAAGGATAAGTGAATTGGGGGAAATTGGAAAGGGGAGAGGAACCATGAGAGACTGTGGACTCAGAAAAAAACTGAGGGTTTTGGAGGGGAGGGGAGTGGGGGGTTGGGTGAACCTGGTGGTGAGCTTGTATTGCATTGAGCAATGGGTGTGATGCATAAACAATGAATCTTCAAACACTGAAGAAATAAAATTTTAAAAATATCAAGGTATTTCAAGTCAAATCAGGCCCTACATGGAGAAGAAGAAGCTCCTTCTTAGTTTTACTTGTCACCTGGAAGGGTCACATCTCAGAGTCATCAGGATCCAGGCAATAGAGCTTCCCACAGGGGCTCTTCCTCTGCCTGTGTCCAATTATGAGCATCTTGCTCTATGGAAACACAGGCAAGGTGTTGGAAATTCTTACTAAAGGCATTGGGAAGTCACTCTGGTTATCCAGAGGAGGATATGGGAGAGCCATGCAAGGGTAAATAGAATTCTGACTGGAGGAAATGGCTGGAGGAGGGATCCCAAGGACACAGCATGAGGGGAGATGAGAGGGCACAAACCAAGTTTCATGGGAGTATCAGGTACCTAGTTTACCCTGAAATACATATTACATACGACAGTGCATGGTGGCAGAGGGAAGGGTTTGTGACTGCAGAGACGGGATAGGTCAAACCAAGTAGGGTTTGCATTGTACTCTGTGAGATGTGGGGGCAGAATGGTGGGTGGGGTGAGACACATCTAGGTTTATTTGGCACTAGTGCTTCCATGCTGGGTTTCAGATCTCATGTCAAAATCACATGGGCTTTTCACACCCATCATGACAGCTAATGTAAAAAGAAAAAAAGAGAGAGAGAGAGAGAGAACAAATGTTGGTAGGGATGTGGAGCAATAAGAACCCTTGTGCATTTAGGTGGGAATGGAAAATGGTGGAGCCTCTGAGGAAAAGAGCCTGTAAATCCCTCCAAAAATTAAAGGGAAAGTTAATATGATTAATTGAGTTCACCTCTTAGTCCCTGTGCAAAATAATTGAAAGGAGAGTCTCAAACACATTTTTGCATACTCATGTTTATAGCAGCATTATCCACAATAACCAAGAGGGGAAAGAACCCAAGGTTTATGGGCTGATGACTAGATAAAGGAAATGTGGTACATATATGTAATGTAGGGTTATTCACATTCAGATGTATAAAACAAGGGAAGCCTGTCACGTGCTACAACATAGGTAAACCTTGAGGACAGTGCACTAAGGGACAGAAGCCAGTAAAAAGAGAAAATACTGTATGATTCCACTAATATGAGGTTCCTAAAGTAGTCAATTTCATAGAAATAGAGAGTAAATGGTGGTTGCCAGGGGCTGTGGGAAGTAAAATATCATGCAATAAAAATCCCGTCATCACAATAAGAGAGGGCTGATGATAGCTGGAAACATACCATTGTAGTCCTCCCTACAGGTCCTTTGGTTAGATAGTTGGTCAAGGCAAGAAAATATAAGATGATCTACTGGAAAAAAGTATTAGAACTGGTAAAAGCTCATTATGTAGCTGAATATAAGATCAGCATGTAAACATCAATGACTTTCTTATAAACCTGTGAATACCACTCAACATCATGAAAAAAATGATGCCACTGTCAACAGAACAATAGCAGCAGCAAGAATACATTGGAATGACCTAAGTGGAAATATGCAAAACCTTAAGGATCAAATCATGAAATTTTACTTATAGATCTAAAAAAGAATCTTAAAAAACCACAGTCGCCAAACTGTGGAAAGAACCAAGATGCCCTTCAATGGACGAATGGATAAGGAAGATGTGGTCCATATACACTATGGAGTATTATGCCTCCATCAGAAAGGATGAATACCCAACTTTTGTAGCAACATGGACGGGACTGGAAGAGATGATGCTGAGTGAAATAAGTCAAGCAGAGAGAGTCAATTATCATATGGTTTCACTTATTTGTGGAGCATAACAAATAGCATGGAGGACAAGGGGAGATGGAGAGGAGAAGGGAGTTGAGGGAAATTGGAAGGGGAGATGAACCACGAGAGACTATGGACTCTGAAAAACAATCTGAGGGTTTTGAAGGGGCGGGGGGTGGGAGGTTGGGGGATCCAGGTGGTGGGTATTGTAGAGGGCATGGATTGCGTGGAGCACTGGGTGTGGTGCAAAAATAATGAATACTGTTATGCTGAAAAAATAAAAAATTAAAAAAAAACTAAAAAAAAAAAAATAGAGGCACACACTTTGTTCCCGAAGGAAATAGCAGAACATTTAAGGAAGTCTACTTTTCTCAAATTACTTTACAAATCTGATCCAGCTCACATCAGAGTCCTCACTGGGAAGTTTTACACTGTGTGTTAGATCTTGAAGTGCTGGGTGTTTCAAAGCAGAATGTATTCATTCATTGAATAGTGCGAGCAGTGTGTAAGGGCCCAACTTTAGGGTCTGATTACTGGGTTCAAGCTCAGCTGTTGTACTTTCTACTTGTGGGCACATCAGCAAGATGCTGACCCTCTTAGCCTGGTTCCTCGTCTACAAAATAAGTTAATCACAACAGTGCCTACCTCATAGGATTTATGTTAGGATAAATGAATTACTACAGGAAAAACGCTCATAACACCATCTGGCAGTAAGGTCAGTTGTCACGCTTATGTAACAAAAGGAAAATATACAAGGAAAATGTCAAACAAAATAAATCAGCTCTCTCCCAAATCAAATCTCAACCTGAATGTACCTGACTCTACCAATGAGGAATGTTTATTTATCCTAAATGGGAACACAGTGTGCTTCAGAATTTGGCTTTAGTCTCTTTGAGATTTCTCTCACGTTAAAATGGAGTTTCTCTTGGTTAAAAATTTTCCCACAATACTTTTCAGTCACTTAATTTGTTGTTTTATTATCACATTGAAGTGGCTTTTGTAATTTTAAACTCCTAAACACTGAGTACTGGAACTAAAGGTATAGGAGAGTGGTGGGTGGGGATAGATATTAGTTATCCCCAAGCCACACAAGGTCTCTGGGCTCCTGTTCACAGCAGGAGACACTAGTCACATGTGTCCTTTTGGGTGAAATCCCAGGGTTCTCTGGGGCTAAGTCTTTAAGCACCTAACATACACATGGGACATGAAAGATTTAAGACAGCACTTCTGGATCATAAGGTCCACAAATAGTGTCACAAGGGCTATATCATGTGTTCACACTGGTTATCATGTCCCAATTCCCCTGTAATAAACATTCTTGTTCCAATTTATAAGGACAGAGGCTTCTCTGTCACCCCTCAGATCTTACACAGCATTGACACTGTGTGTACAAATCTCTAGACTCCAAAAAACAACTGAAAGTAATATTTTGTGGTCCACATATTTTTCTATAGGAAGAGGTTTCCTTTTTTTCCTTTTTTTTAAATTTAATTTCTTTTCAGTGTAACAGAATTCATTGTTTATGCACCACACCCAGTGCTCCATGTAATATGTGCCCTCCCTAATACCCACCACCTGGCTCCCCCAACCTCCCACCCCCCGCCCCTTCGAAACCCTCAGATTGTTTTTCAGAGTCCATAGTCTCTCATGGTTCATCTCCCCTTTATAGGAAGAGGTTTCTAATTCCTTGCTTTGGATACCATCAAATGACTTGATTTAGCTGGGGATGATAAATCATTAAAAATAATTTGGAGTGGCCATAACCCCACCCCCCCTCTCCTATACCTCTGGGGATAAAAATACATTATATGTTTATAAAAAAATAAAAAAAATTTAATAAAAATAATTTGGAGTGGGATGCCTGGGTGACTCTATGGGTTAAGTCTCTGCCTTCAGCTCAGGCCATGATCTCAGGGTCCTGGGATCGAGCCCCGCATTGGGCTCTCTGGTCAGCGGGGACCCTGCTTCCCCCACACCCCCCCTTCTGCTGCTCTGCCTACTCGTGATATCTCTCCCTCTCTGTCAAATAAATAAATAAAATCTTTAAAAAAATAATTCATAGCGAGACACCAAAATGTCATTTTTAGTTGGTACTTAGGGGAATTCAAAGAATCAAGTGACATCACTGCCATAGACTCACTCTTTTTCCATCTGTACATTCATGTGAGGAGTATTTTTAGGGTTTGCAACTATAAAGAGGAAAAACCTGAATAATACTGTCTCAATTTAGCAACAACTTATATTCACGATATACAAAACCAAAAAGGGCCTCATTCAGCTCTTGAAAGGATATATTTATCAATAACATTTTATATCATAGATTTAAGAAGTATCAAAAATCAAAATATATCTATCTTTATCCAAAGCTGCAAGCATCTTTGAAGGCACCCAAATCACCACTGTGCCTTATCTTACACACTCCACAAAACCATTTTATTATTCCTTCCCTTGTCCTTGTGCACTGTTGAGCCTCTGAGGTTTTTGCTCTGAGGGTCCTCAGGGAAATGTGTGAGCTGACCAAGCCATCCACTACCCCCACCCATCATCTGCCAGCAACCTTCATACCCATAACACATGCTCAGACTCTTGCTATAAGCTGTGAGCTGCTAAAAGAAGCTCATATCATGGAAAAGGCCACTGGGCATCAGAGATTGTTTCTGACACCTGTTTGCCAAATGTTGCCATAACACGATGGTCCGAAAGTATCTAAATCTCTTTTCTGTGTCATATATGAGATAAGGAATGAAGAAAAAATCAGAAACGCTTGGTTACTCCAGAATTTTCCATAACAGTTTCTCATTGTATGCACTGCCCTACTTGTGCATTTCATAATGCTGGGAATCCAATCCAGGGGTCATTTCAGACACAAGGCAGAGTTTGAGGACCCTTCATCCAACTGCACATTGACTTCATATATCATCACCCATCACTGGGGTCCTCCCATGGCCCAGCTGTATCAGGTACTCTCCCAGAATGATTTGACCCTTCCTTCCTGGGAAGGGAGAAGTTTGTTCATCCCATTTTGCCTCAGCAATACAAGCGTTAACTTTGTCTTTGAAAATAACTAGAAATTTATAAGGATTATGCAATGTTATGTACCCTAGTAGAAGATATGTTCACATTTACCCAGACCCACCTATCACTGGCGAGTTACTCCATTTGCTCCTGTATTCAGACTCTTTGTGAGAATTCTGTTCCAATATAGAATAAGACAAAGAGTCTTAATGTATGAGACAAATTTTCTGGCAGATTTGCAAAGACTTAAACATCAAATTACAATCACATCTTGTACCCAAATCCCTGGGCTCTGAGAAGGTCATACCTAATTTGAGTGACAAATTACAGACTAAATAAATCACAACTAAGAAGCTACAGTGGCTTAAACCTTCTTAAAAAATTACAGGCTGCATTAAAATGAGCTGTGAAGCACTGTACATATGAAATTATCATGGGCTCAGGAGATTTCCATGTAGGACTCCAGCAGTTTTCTTCTGCCATGAGAAGACACTTAAATGTCAGGGACTCTCCTCTCACCCCAAGCTCCTTTTAAGCTGGAGTCAAGGCTAGTGAGACTCTGTCACAATTGATGTGTTCTGTCTGAGTAATAGATGTTACAGCGAGCAGTTCCAGAGGGGCTGCCTTGTAGCACTCAAGCCAGGTGCTAACAACTCTTTGACCATCCCCACAGTCAGACAGGTGTGCTGGTCCATCCCTGAGGTATGTGCTCCTCATTATAAGTCAGCCTCACACATGAAAGAGAAACTTGGGGAAAGGAAGCTACAACCTCATCAAAGGTACCTCCCCCAAAGTGGGCATTTGAGTCCTCTGCAGACACTTAAATAAATGGTACTCAGATGCCACTTAGATTTTCTCCATCTTTGGCCCAGGGAGGAAAGCAGTTACCCTGTGGTATCATCAACAGATTGGGTAAAGTTATTTCTAAATTTTGGAAGAGTTGCACCAATTAGAAGCCAAATAACCTCTGGGCTTATGAGATGTTCCAGGAAATGGATGAAATAATACTCACTGTAGTATTCTCAAGACCTTTTAGTTTGCTGACCTTTATATGTTGCTTACCACAAAGACCTAACTTCTTGAATAGTCTTTTGTAGTGAAGTGGACAAGAAAAATAGTTTGTGCTATTGATCTTCTTATTCTCCATTATGCTCTAATATTTATGTACATGCTGTTTTAACATCTTCCCCAAATCTCTCATTGTAGATCTGCCACTCTGGGTGTAAGACATAAGACATAAGACCTCAGGGGACTTTTCTTATCCCAGCATTACCTAGTACATAGGTATTGACCAATAAAGCTTATCAGTGCAATAGCTGATTATGCCAATAGGTCATGTTTATTATGTTGTAGGCAAGAAACTTACCAGCTATTCATTTTTCTATAGGTCAGACAAGTGGTCTCTATGAGGCTGAATTATAATACCCAGGGTCTGTAGATTAAATCACTATGTGCCAGATACACTCTATGTTTTCTTAGTTCCAGAGTTGCTTTGTTCCACTCATGTCTCTATAGCTAAACTGAAGGTCTGTGAGTTACACGTCCCAGATTCTTTTGCCAGTAATGCCTGGTGTATTGCTCCAGTGGAAGGCACTGATGTGAGATTAAAGGTGGGCAGAAGGCAGAAGTCATGTTTTCTCAGCTTTTGACGTCACCTCTTGCTGTGGTTGTAGAAGTAGTGTCTTTAGGACCCACAGAAGCCCAGCAAAGACAGTGCTTTATGTGTTATGGGAACATGGAAAATGACCCCCTCTGCTGGGGACATTCAGGGAAGCTTCTTGGGGGGTATGAAATGAAGATGAAAAATGTAACCATGCTAGAGTAACAGTCAACCTTCAAAAACTTTGCACAGGGTCAAAACAGAGGAAGGCTGTGCTGGAACTGTACAGCATGAACAACATGGACTTCTGGGGCAGGGACTAAAAGTGCAACCAGGTGAAACCCAGATTGGGTGAAGCTATATACAGGCACTTTGGACCAGTTTCTTCTACTCCAACTCCTGGGTTCCTTGAGCCCATGACAGAAATCCTCTCTGGAAGTGACCTCAAAGTGTCTCTGGGGATTTCTTTTCTTTTCTCTCTCTCTTTTTTTAAGATTTTATTTATTTATTTGACAGACAGAGATCACGAGTAGGCAGAGAGGCAGGCAGAGAGAGAGGAAGGGAAGCAGGCTCCATGTAGAGCAGAGAGCCTGATGTGGGGCTTGATTCCAGGAACCTGGGATCGTGACCTGAGCCAAAGGCAGAGGCTTTAACCCACTGAGCCACCCAGGCGCCCCTGGGGATTTCTTTAATTCCACACCTCTTTTGTCTCATTCCCTAGGTAGGAGATGCAAGGATCAGAGTCCCAGTTCTTTTTTTTTTTTAAATATCTAGGAAGAATGAGTGGTTAGTGAGAGAGATCAACCATCTCCAGCTAGGGAATGTAACGTCCTAATTTCTTCTTACAGAACTGATTGTCCAAATTGATTCTATTAATTAATCATGATTGAGCACATAATCTATGCTGACTAGGTTCATGAAAAAAAGTGATTAAATATTAAGCATCTTCCACTCAAGATGTGCAGAGTGGGATGGTTAAAAAAGACAAATGGAGAGAAGCTTGTGAAATTAGGTCAATTTTAGTAACATAAATGAGATTTAAACCAGGACTAGGCGTTTTTTTTTTTTTTTTTTTTGAAATAGAGGGGTGACAAGGCCTTTAATAAAATGTTTTCCCTCTGAACTGGGCAAACACACTTAGAATGGGAGAGAATGTTCGACGAATACTTTGCTGAGGTTTGAATGTGGTGATTATTTAAGTGGTTTCTTTGGTCCCTTGATTTCTCCAAGCACAGCCTTGGAGCATATGCCATGGACCATGAGGGCTTAGAGTAAACACTGTGAAAGCAATCACAACTCCCCCTTTAATCTCCCATTACTTCATTTCTTGAGTGCTTTGATACCAAAATTGTGTATGCCTCCTCTCTGCTTGTTACATATTCTAGTAAACACCAGGAGTCAAAAAGGAGAGGGAATTGAAGAGAGAGGGGACTATACTAATGTTTGTAGGAAGTTCAATCCCAGGTTCCTAAACAAGATGTCAGGTCATCAATGAGACTTGAAGGGTGAACAGAAGTTGTCCAGGTGATCAAGGTGGATGCAGTCAACCAGAAGAAGGATGTGGAGCTTAGGTCATTGTCCCTGGAAGGGAGATATCTTGTTCCATAAGAGCACACTTATTCCATAAGAGCTGAGCATCCATATCTGCCCTTACTCCTCTGTGGCCATAACCCTAAACTTCAGGAAAAACACTTGCTTTTCTGTGTTCCCATGAGTATGCTCATTTAAATGTCAACTGATGAACAGGATGCAGCATCTGTTTCATCCATTTGACACTCCCACATCTATCCCTTCTCCACCCATGTTGGCTTTTAAGTGAAATTCCATAATTCTTTTCTTTATCATAAGCCATGGGGAATCTCCATTCCCAAGAACTTGGGACACAAGTTCTTTTTGGAGTAATATTGCTAAGAGCCTTAGGGTAAGTTGGATTGTTATGATTTTTTAAAAATTTATTTTATTTTTTCAGTGTTCCAGTTTCATGTTAAGCATTTTTCTTGACACCGAGTATATCTCAGTAAAGATAACAGGCAAAAATCTGTGCTGTCTTAAAGCTTATATTCTATCAAGGGGGGAGAAAGAATAAATCAAATAACAAGGCAAAATAGATGGTATATTAGAAGGTAGTAAGTGCCATGGAGAAAAAAATCAAGTGCCAAGGAGATAAATTAAAAATGGTTTAAGTAGGGTGGACAGGAGGAGGTGGACCTCAGGTGGATACTGAGTAGATAACCTTTCATCACTGATCTGAAGGAGGTGAGGGAGAGAGGTGTAATTTGGAGGGGATTATGCTAAGTGAAATAAGTCAAGCAGGGAAAGACAATTATCATATGGTTTCACTTATATGTGGAACATAAGGAATAGCATGGAAGATGTTAGAGGAAGGAAGGGAAGATGGAGGGGGGGGAAATCAGACAGGGAGATGAACCATGAGACACTATGAACTCTGGGAAAAAACCTGAGGGTTTCATAGGGGAGAGGATGGGGGGACACATGTTGCAACACGCACTGGTTGTTAAATGCAAATAATGAATCATGGAACACTACATCAAGAACCAAGATGTCCTTCAAAGGACGAATGGATAAAGAAGATATGGTCCATATATACTATGGCGTACTATGCCTCCATCAGAAAGGATGAATATCCAACTTTTGTATCAATATGGACGGGAGTGGAAGAGATTATGCTGAGTGAAATAAGTCAAGCAGAGAGAGTCAATTATCACATGGTTTTATTTATTTGTGGAGCATAAGGAATAACATGGAGGACATGGGGAGATGGAGAGGAGAAGGTAGTTGGGGGAAATTGGAGGGGGAGACGAACCATGAGAGACTGTGGACACTGAGAAACAAACTGATGGTCTTGGAGGGGAAGAGGGTGGGAGTTTGTGTGAGCCTGGTGGTGGATATTATGGAGGGCACGTATTGCATGGAGCACTGGGTGTGGTGCATAAACAATGAATTCTGGAACACTGAAAAGAAATAAAAAATTTAAAAAAAACTAATGATATACCATATGGTGACTAACATAACATAATAAAAAAATAAAATAAAATAAAGGTAAGGGGGAGAGATATATGTCAAAATCTATTAAATCATGGGGAGATAGGAGAAGGCATTTGGGGGAAATTGGAAGGGGAGGTGAACAATGAGAGACTATGGACTTTGAAAAACAATCTGAAGGGTTTGAAGAGGTGGGGGTGGTGGGAGGTTGGGGGAACCAGGTGGTGGGTATTAGAGAGGGCACAGACTGCATGGAGCACTGGGTGTGGTACAAAAACAATGAATACTGTTATGCTGAAAATAAAAAAAAATCTATTAAATCAAACACTTTAAATATGTGCAGTTTATTCTATGTCAATTATACCTCAATAAAGCTGTTAAAACAAAATAAATAATTCTAGGGAACAATCTTCCAGGAAATAGCACAACTGTTCTGCTCTGTTGACCAACATATTGTACAACTATCACAAGGTCCTGGAGAGTGTTGACTTTTCACCTTCCATTCACTCCTCATGCGGAAGCAATCTGGCTTCCACTCCAACTATTTAGCTGAAGTTCCTAAGGTCTTACATTTTAATCTTAAAGCCAGTTTCAATTTTTTTTTCATATTCATATAGGTCGAAGTAATGTTTTCTTTCTTCCAGATGCTTATTAGCAATGTCTGCCCCAAAGATAGTTTCTTTAACTACTGAATGCTGTTGTTCGTGTTATATATTCAGTTCCCTATATACATGGGTCCATTTTGTGTGTACATTGATCAAACTATAAATTCAATGGGTTGACATTCTATCTAGATTGGTTTTCATATTTGAAAAAATGACACAAAGTTCCCCAAGAAAAATATGCCTATTATTCGCAAAACAGCATTTTGCAAAAAGTAGAATGAATGAGGTAGAAGCAGCCTTATGTAGTATGTAAACCACTAATGGAACTGCACTCCCTGAAACAGCTTAAAAATAGGGGGTCAATAGCTTATATGAGAATGTCCCCTGATTCTCCATATCAGAGATAATGGTGAGATTTAAATCATTGGGAAAAGAGAGCTTATTCACTAAGTGAGGTTGGGAAAATGTGGATCCATTTTTGAGTTCTCCATTATGTTCCACATTATGGTGTCTATTTCTGTCCCAACACTAATCTGGATCAAGGTGAATTCTTTTTCAGTTAGTTTCAGTATCTGATCCAGCAAGTCACCATTCAGTGGTCTTCCTAATCTTCATGACCATTTTCAGATGCATATTCTTCCATTATGTTAAAATAATTGTGTCTAGTTCCTGCTAAGCTCCAAGGGAATCCAATTTAAAGTGTATTACTTTTATATATCATTTTTGGAAAGGTTGGCATTTGTATAATTACTGTCCAGAGACACTGTATGTATCCTACTTATTAGATTTGTTCTTAGGTATTTTATGATTTTGCTACTTTTGCAAATGGGATATATCTTCTTCCCTGTAAAATTCTCACTGGCTCTCTCATACAGCATATTGGCTGTTCTATTTGTATAGATTAAGCAAGTATCTAACCATTTACAAAGTATCTCATCATATTATTTTAATACTTCCAGTGGTACTTTGTGAGCATGTCTCATGTCTCCTGGTGAAAGAATTGCACTGTCTGCAAATGAAAGTGTTTTATCTCAACTTTGGAAATATTAATGCTCATTTTGTCTTCTTATTTTAATGTGACACTTAGGATTTACAAATCAATGTTGACAAACAACGAATATATCAGGCATTTTTGTTTCCCTGATTTTCATGGAAGTATCTTTTAACACTCGTTATTTTGGAGTATTGTTTGCTGTTGACTTTGGAATTGAATTTTTTGGGGGTTCTAGCTAGTTTTTTCTCTCTTTACTTAGAATTTTTAATAAGAGCTATCACCAGATTTTATCAAATAACTTTATTCATATAACCATGAGGTTTTCTCTATTCATTTGTTGAAGTAATAATCATGATGTTAAGTAATGGTTTTGGTCTTTCTGGAATCCCCTACATGTGTTTAACCTTCGAAGTTAAGAGTCTTCTTTGAGTTTCATCTTTTTCATATGCAGAGGAGAAATTTTACTATATATACACACATATATACATACTGCAGTGGTTCCAGGGACTGCTGAGGGGACCCCCCAAGACTTTTCCAGGGGTCCTGGGAAGAAAACCTATTTTAATAATAATATTAAGATTTTTCTCCCAGGTTACTCTCATTCTCTCACAAATGTACAGTGAAATTTTTCAGAGTTTATATGACATGGGATGTTGCAACGTTTAAGACTGAAACAAATATGTAAAACCAGCTGTCTTCTAATAAGAAAATCTAAAAACCCTACTTTTCTCCCTGAGAAAGATATTTGAGTAAGAACCACAAAGGTAGAGAAACTGAAGAGAGAGGAAAACAGGATTTGAGAATTGCTGCACACTGCATATTCCTATGTGTAAAAAAATGCAATTAAAAGTAATTGTTTGAAAAATCATTATTCAGTTATTGGACTGTGCATTTTTGGATAATACACTGCTCAGAGATAGGACCAAGTAGCAATCTATTCCATTTGGTTGAAGAAGTCATTTCTGAGTCTCCGAACTTCTTCCTTTATCTCTAAAATACATGTATATCTCCAATTTTCTTTTCATATGTGTCTTTATTTTTCTTCATCTCAGTGGATGAAAAAAATAATAGCTTATTGTTAGTATATCTCAGTGCAATGCAGTTGGCCAGGACATGGGAGATGCTCTTTGACATGTTGGGGGGTTGAGAGAGGCATGGGGGGAGGAGTGTTCTCACAGAGTATTGGCAAAGAATGTGTGCCTCTTTGTGGAGGATTTAAAAATGACAACAAAATGGAATAAAAGTCAACTGCTTTGAATGATCACCTTGAGCTAGTTTTTCTACAATATCACAGATAACATGCCCCTCCTTGCTGGACATTTTAAATAATTGTTACATTGACCCTGAGCAGGGTGCTCCCAGTGGTCTGTCAATGACACATCCTGACCACATCCAGTCATTCAGGAGCCCAGGCTTCTCCCATTGAGTGACTCAGGTGACTCGAAGGGATTTCAAAGGCTCTACTGGATCTCTGGATTCAATGACAGCCATTCTGGAGAAGTCAAAACAATGAGGACATTAAAAATAGCAATTGTTGTCAAGGTCTGGGGAGAGGAAGGAACCAATAGACAAAACTCAGATGATTTTAAGGGTGTCAAATTCTTCTGTACTATGAGGGGGTGTGCTCATCACATAGATTTCACAAAAGGCATAGACTGGAGAACACCAAGAATGAACCCTAAGGTAAACTATGGACTTTGGGTGATAAGAATGTCTGTAGAGGTTCATCCTGTGTAACTAAGTACCATCTGGTGGAGGATATTGATCATGGAGAAGGCTGTCCATCTGTGTGATTTTAGTAGATGTATGGAGACTCTCTGCACTTCTTGCTCAATTTTGCTGTGAACCTAAAACTGCTCTTAAAAAAATCTCTATTTAATCTATTTGTTTAAAGACAAAAAAGAAGAAAAACTTGTTATTAAGAATATCCTTTTGGAAAACATCTGAGGGGTTTGAAGCAGCGGGGGGGGGGAGGTTGGGGGAACCAGGTGGTGGGTATTAGAGAGGGCACGGATTGCATGGAGCACTGGGTGTGGTGCAAAAACAAGGAATACTGTTATGCTGAAAATAAAAAAAAATGTATTGCAAAAAAAAAAGAATATCCTTTTGGACACAATAAAAATAAAATAATCCAATTAAAAAATGGGCAGAAGACATCCAGATGGCCGACAGACGCATGAGAATATGCTCAACATTACTCATCATCAGGGACATGAATGAAGAAGCTGTGTTCAGCACAATCAATTTTTGCCTAAGGAATACAGTTTTTAACTTCGTACTTGGAAGTAACTGCACAGTTACAGAAGTGGATTGAACTAGGGTGTATTATTCTAAGTGAAATAAGTCAATCAGGAAAGGACAAATACCATATGATTTCATTCATATGTGCAATTTAAGAAAGAAAACAGATGAACATAGGGGAAGAGAAGGAAAAATAAAATAAGATAAAAACAAAGAGGGAGGCAAACCATAAGAGACTCTGAACTATAGAGGAGAAACTGAGGGTTGCTGGGAGGAAGGTGGGTGGGGGATGTGTTAAATGTGTGATGGACATTAAGGAGGGCACTTGTGAGTGCTAGGTATTATATGGAAGTGATGAATCACTGAATTCTACTCCTGAAACTAATACTATACTATATATTAACAATCTCAAATTTAAATAAAATCTTGGAAGAAGAAAAATCCAAGAAACTCCCCACAAAGTTACAGAAATGATGCAGTAATATATATAGTAGAACAGCCATGTACCTTTACTCAGAGGCACTTTTGCTGATATATTACTCCATTTACTTTAGTATACAATCTCCCCCCCCCACACTTTTCTAGAATCAGAACTGTATTTTCAAATGATCAATCATTGGGTATAATTCATCTTCCCCCTTTACTGCTTCAGTCCTTCAAAACCTCTATTACCAATTCTTGCATGAAATTTGGTCCATTCAATATGTAGACACCTTCATCAAATGGGCCAGTGCTCACCTCAACAGATGCATATTACTGCATATCTGTGTGTCCATCTCCGGTTCTGCAGCTGAATTTCTTCCTTTACCTCTCCTCTTATGGTCCAAAAGTGGGAGAGGGTGGACTGAGGTCCCCACTTTTGAGAGACAGAGGGAGATGGTGCGGCCTCCCTCTCCGGTGAGGATGCACCCAGAGCACTGCGAATTGAATATTGTCCATGAGTTCTTAATGAATGTGTGTGTTTGTATGTTTGTGTGTGTGTGTGTGTGTGTGTGTGTGTGTGTGTGTGTGTGTGTGTTTGTGTTGTTTGTGTATAGTAAGAGGGATCTTTTAAGATGTGGGTCCTGGGCAAGGGTCCTTTTGCTTGGGCCTGATGGCATCACAGACCCTGAGGTGTTTGGGAGAAGGTGGAGAGGAGTCTGTTGTGAATCTCAGGTAATTTGGGCCAGTTTCCATAAAAAGCATATTAAATACCTTATTTTACAACAGCATCTGTATAAAAGCGAATATACTCTGCCGCTTCCAGTTGGCGACGGGAGAAGAATTACGCACAAACAAGTCAGCTGCAAGAGACTGGGAGCAGGGGACAACGGTCGAATAGACTGCTGCCCCGAACAACTCCACAGTCTCACTTCTATTAGATAGAAACAATAGCCAACAGAAGGACCGATGAAGGTCAAACCTTAGTCACAGGTCTTGTGGACAAGCAAGAAGGAGGATAAAGTTGATAGTTAACCAAGCACATTCAAAGGGCTCATCTAACTAACAACGGGCGCTTCTGGGAAAAGGGAAGCAGGCCGTATTTCGTTCCACCCTGAGCTGACCGCGCGTTCCCGGGTGCTCGGCTTCCCTGAAGCAGGCGGCGTTCCAGGTTGTCTGGCTTCTGCGAAGGGGCGGCCTTCCGCCCTGAGCAAGCCAGGCATCCCCAGCTGCCCAGATTCTGTGAAGGGGCGGTGTTCCGCACTGAGCGAGCCGGGCGTCCCCAGCTGCCCAGCTTCACGGTCGTATATCGTCCTTCTCCCCAAAGACCTGTTGCTAGTATATGTTTTTCTTAAGGCCATATCTAAATGTGCTTGGCAACTAGTAAAATCCTCCAGGGGTTATAGTTTAAGTAACAAATTGTTCCGAGGGGCAGTAGCAATACTCCACACTGGTTTATGGTGTATATTCATTATTACTACAGTCATTTTTTGGTTAATATTTTTTTAAGAAGTATAACTTGTGAAAGTATCATGTGACTGATTCTCTGTATGTGTTTTGCCTGGTGGCAGTCAGCCATCGTGGAAGCTGAGAAACAGTCCTGAGGAAGGTCTGGGCTCTCCTGGGATGACAGGATAGGCCCAGAAGGAAGAGGAATGAGCAGACAGGGTGATAACTTAACTCTTGTTACAGGAATGTGGGAACAAGTAAAAGTAAGAAGAGGTATGGTTCAGTATAAAAACTGTTGGCTTTGTCTTATTCCTACAGAACACGCACATTTCCCACAATCTATCTGATTTTGTAGATCATCGTGGTGGAGACTGGACCACATTGTCACTTGCACAGAGAGGACTAGGGGCACACACAGAATTTTGGGGGGCAACCCCAATATCAGTAATTAGGGCCAATCACATTTTAATGAAATGTTTCAAAAATAAAAGTGAATGCCACATATTAAAATTTAAAATCAAGTCAGGATTCACCCCTGCTTTATATGAGTTATGTCTCTCCCCAGCACTAGTCCTGGCCCCACACTCCTGGGTCAAGGGCAGAGCTGAGGGAGGCCTAGTCAGCTGGGCTTGAGGCACAGACAAAGGCTACTGTATCTCAGGGACCTGCACACTGTCCAAACACCAGAACCTAAGTCTTGAGAGCTTCCCACATGGTCCCAAGGGAAGTGGGAGCTGGCAGGGTGGAAAAGCACATTGTCAGAGAGAGGACTGTGTTGGGCTACACATGGGGGAGAACTAAGTGCTTTTCAGCTTCCTTGGTCTTTCATCCATGTGCTCTCCAATGAATTATGCATGAGCGTGTGTGTACCTGTACATGTGGGCACATACATATGCGAGAGAAGAGGCTCTTTAGAGTGTCCGTTTGGCTTAGATAACATAAGAAGAACTTTGATTTGCAGATACTTATTTATTTATTTATGTTATGTCAGTCACCATGCAGTACTTCATTAGTTTTTGATGTAGTGTTCCATGATTCATTGTTTGTATTTAACACCCAGTGATCCAAGCTATACATGTCCTCATTAATACCCATCACTGGGATAACCCAGCCCTGCACCCTCTCCCCTCTGAAACCCTCAGTTTTTTCCCTGTAGTCCATAGTCTCTCATGGTTCATCTCCCCCCTTTCATTTACTCCCCTTTATTTTTCCCTTCCTTCTCCTAATGTCCTCTATGTTATTCCTTATGTTCCACATATAAGTGAAACCACATGATAATTGTCTTTCTCTGCTTGACTTATTTCACTTAGCATAATCCTCTCCAGTTCCATCCATGTCAACACAAATGGTTGGTATTCATCCTTTCTGATGGAGGCATAATATTGTATGGTATATATGGCCCATATCTTCTTTACCCATTCATCTGTTGAAGGACATCTTGGCTCCTTCCACAGTTTGGCTATTGTGGATATTGTTGCTGTGAACATTGGGGTGCATGTGGTCCTTCTTTTCACTACATCTGTATCTTTGGGGTAAATACCCAGTAAAGCAATTGCTGGGTCATAGGGTAGCTGTATTTTTAACTTTTTGAGGAACCTCTATACTGCTTTCCAAAGTATCTGTACCAACTTGCATTCCTACCAACAGTGTAAGAGGGTTCCCCTTCCTCTGCATCCTCTCCAACATTTGTTGTTTCCTGCCTTGTCAATTTTTGCCATTCTAACTGGTGTAAGGTGGTATCTCAGTGTGGTTTTGATTTGAATTTTCCTGATGGCTTAATGATAGTGAACATTTTTTCATGTGTCTGTTAGCCATTTGTGTCTTCTATGGAGAAGAGTCCATGTCTTCTGCCCATTTTTTGACTTGATTATTTGTTTTTTTGGGTGTTGAGTTTGAGAAGTCCTTTATAGACGTTGGATACCAGCCCTTTATCTGCAATGTCATTTGCAAATATCTTCTCCCATTCTGTGGGTTGCCTTTTCATTTTGTTCACTGTTTCCTTTGCTGTGCAGAAGCTTTTGATCTTGATGAAGTCCCAAAAGTTCATTTTTGTTTTTGTTTCCTTTGCCTTTGGAGATGTGTCTTGAAAGAATTTGCTGTGGCCATGGTTGAAGAGGTTACTGCCTATGTTCTTCTCTAGGATTTTGATGGGTTCCAGTCTCACACTGAGGTCTTTCATCCATTTAGAATTTATCTTTGTGTATGGTGTAAGAGAATGTTGAGTCCCTCCCTTTGCAGATGACATGATACTCTATGTGGGAAACTGAAAAGGATCTATGCCCAAATTACTAGAACTCATACAGCAATTCAGTAATGTGGCAGGATAAAAATCAATGCACAGAAATCAGTTGCTTTTCTATGCATGAACTATGTAACTGTAGAAAGAGAAATTAGGGAATTGATTCTATTTAAAATAGCACCCAGCGCACCTGGGTGGTTCAGTGGGTTGGGGCCTCTGCCTTCGGCTCGGGTCATGATTCCGGGATCCTGGGATCAAGTCCCTCGTCGGGCTCTCTGCTCCGCAGGGAGCCTGCTTCCTCCTCTCTCTCTATCTCTCTCTCTCTGCCTGCCTCTCTGCCTACTTGTGATCTCTGTCAAATAAATAAATAAAATCTTAAAAAAAAAAAAGCACCCAAAACCGTAAGATACCTTGGAATAAACCTAAGAAAAGAGGTAAAGTAGGTATATTCTAGAAACTACAAAACACTTATGAAAGAAACAAGAAGACACAAAGGATAGAAAAACATTCCATGCTTGGGGATCAGAAGAGTGAACATTTAAAAAATGTCTACTGGGGGTGCCTGGGTGGATCAATCATTAAGCAGCTGCCTTCGGCTCAGGTCATGATCCCTGGGTCTTGGGGTTGAGCCCCACCTCAGGCTCCCTGCTCAGTGGGAAGCCTGCTTCTCCCTCTCCCACTTCCCCTGCTTTTGTTCCTTCTCTTGCTGTCTCTTTTTCTGTTAAATAAATAAATAAATAAATAAATAAATCTTAAAAAAAAAAGTCTATGCTGCTCAGAGCAATCTATACTTTTAACACCATCCCAATCAAAATACCAATGACATTTTTCAAAGTGCTGGAACAAACAACCCTAACATGTGTATGGAACCAGAAAGGACCCTGAATTGCCAAGGAAATGTTGAAAAAGAAAAACAAAGCTGGGAGCATCATGTTGTCTGATTTCGAGCTCTATTACAAGGCTGTAATCACCAAGATAGCATGGTACTGGTTCAAAAGCAGACACACAGATCAATGAAACAGAATAGAGAGCCCAGTTATAGACCCTCAACTCTATGGTCAACTAACCTTGGACAAAGCAGGAAAAAATATCCAATGGAAAAAAGACAGTCTGTTCAATAAATGGTGCTGGGAAAATTGGACAGGTATATAGAGAAGAATGAAACTCGACCATTCTCTTATACCATACACAATGATGTGCAGATACTTTATTGAAAGAAAATGTGCTTGAGTTTTCAAAAACTGTCTTGCAGTTTATAGGTCAAAAGACAAAAAGGAAAGGAAAGTTGTGGTTCATATTAATCTGCAGTCAGTTTCTGCCCATTCTCTTTAGTCTTCAGTCCCAGGACTTGAGGAAGTTTAAAACAGAGCACACCACGTACTTTGATATATTCTTTTTTTATTTTTAATTTTTTATTTCTTTTCAGCGAAACAGTATTCATTGTTTTTGTACCACACCCAGTGCTCCATGCAATCCGTGCCCTCTCCAATACCCACCACCTGGTTCCCCTAACCTCCCACCCCTTGCCCCTTCAAAACCCTCAGATTGTTTTTCAGAGTTCATAGTCTCTCATGGTTCACCTCCCCTTCCAATTTCCCTCAACTCCTTTCTCCTCTCCATCTCCCCTTGTCCTCCATGCTATTTGTTATGCTCCACAAATAAGTGAAACCATATGATAATTGACTCTCTCTGCTTGACTTATTTTACTCAGCATAATCTCTTCCAGTCCCATCCATGTTGTTGCAAAAGTTGGGTATTCATCCTTTCTGATGGAGGCATAATACTCCATAGTGTATATGGACCACATCTTTCTTATCCATTCATCCGTTGAAGGGCATCTTGGTTCTTTCCACAGTTTGGAGACCATGGCCATTGCTGCTATAAACACTGGGGGTACAGATGGCCCTTCTTTTCACTACATCTTTATCTTTGGGGTAAATACCCAATAGTGGAATTGCAGGGTCATAGGGAAGCTCTATTTTTAATTTCTTGAGGAATCTCCATACTGTTCTCCAAAGTGGCTGCACTAACTTGCATTCCACCAACAGTGTAAGAGGGTTCCCCTTTCTCCACAACCTCTCCAACACATGTTGTTTCCTATCTTGTTAATTTTGGCCATTCTAAGTGGTGTAAGGTGATATCTCAATGTGGTTTTAATTTGAATCTCCCTGATGGCTAGTGATGATGAACATTTTTTTCCTGTGTCTGATAGACATTTGTATGTCTTCATTGGAGAAGTGTCTGTTCATATCTTCTGCCCATTTTTTGATATGATTGTCTGTTTTGTGTGTGTTGAGTTTGAGGAGTTCTTTATAGATCCTGGATATCAACCTTTTGTCTGTACTGTCATTTGCAAATATATTCTCCCATTCCGTGGGTTGCCTCTTTGTTTTGTTGACTGTTTCCTTTGCTGTGCAGAAGCTTTTGATCTTGATGAAGTCCCAAAAGTTCATCTTTGCTTTTGTTTCCTTTGCCTTTGGAGACATATCTTGAAAGAAGTTGCTGTGGCTGATATCAAAGATGTTATTGCTTATGTTCTCCTCTAGGATTCTGATGGATTCCTATCTCACGGTGAGGTCTTTTATCCATTTTGAGTTTATCTTTGTGTACGGTGTAAGAGAATGGTTGAGTTTCCTTCTTCTACATATAGCTGTCCAGTTTTCCCAGCACCATTTATTGACGAGACTGTCTTTTTTCCACTGTATATATTTTCCTGTTTTGTCGAAGATTACTTGCCAATAGGGTTGAGGGTCCATATCTGGGCTCTCTACTCTGTTCCACTGGTCTATGTGTCTGTTTTTATGCCAGTACCATGCTGTCTTGGTGATCACATCTTTGTAGTAAAGCTTGAAATCAGGTAACGTGATGCCCCCAATTTTTTTTTTATTTTATTTTTTATAAACATATAATATATTTTTATCCCCAGGGGTACAGGTCTGTGAATCGCCAGGTTTACACACTTCATAGCACTCACCATAGCACATACCCTCCCCAATGTCCATAATCCCACCCCCCCAACCCCCCTCCCCCCATTAACCCTCAGTTTGTTTTGTGAGAGATGCCCCCAGTTTTATTTTTGTTTTTCAAAATTTCCTTAGCGATTCGGGGTCTCTTCTGATTTCATACAAATTTTTGGATTATTTGCTCCAGCTCTTTGAAAAATACTGGTGGAATTTTGATCGGAATGGCATTAAAAGTATAGATTGCTCTAGGCAGTATAGACATTTTAACAATGTTTATTCTTCTGATCCAAGAGAGCATGGAATGGTCTTCCATCTTTTGTATCTTCTTCAATTTCTTTCATGAGTGTTCTGTAGTTCCTCGAGTACAAACCGATACCAAAAGACTGAGATTATTCTCTGCATATTCTCAGATCACAATGCTTTGAAACTGGAGCTCAATCACAAGGAAAAGTTCAGAAGGAACTCAAACACCTGGAAGCTAAAGACCACCTTGCTTAAGAATGCTTGGATCAACCAGGAGATCAAAGAACAACTTAAACAATTCATGGAAACCAATGAGAATGAAGACACTTCAGTCCAAAACCTATGGGATACAGCAAGAACGGCCCTAAGGGGGAAACACATAGCCATCCAAGCCTCCCTCAAAAAAAAGAAAACTGAAAAATCCAGAATACACCAGCTGTCTCTACACCTTAAAGAACTGGAGAATCAACAACAAATCAAACCAACTCCACACATAAGAAGGGAAATAATCAAGATTAGAGCAGAGATCAATGAGGTAGAAACCAGAGATACAGTAGAACGTATCAGTGAAACTAGAAGCTGGTTTTTTGAAAGAATCAATAAGATCGATAAACCATTGGCCACACTAGTCCAAAAGAAAAGAGAGAAAGCCCAAATTAATAAAATTATGAATGAAAAGGGAGAAATCACAACTAACACCAAGGAAGTAGAAACAATCATCAGAAGTTATTATCAACAGTTATATGCCAATAAGCTAAGCAACCTAGATGAAATGGATGCATTCCTGGAAAACTATAAACTCCCAAAATTGAACCAGGAAGAAATTGACAACCTGAATAGACCGATATCTAGTAACAAGATTGAAGCAGTGATCAAAACCTCCCCAAAAACAAGAGCCCAGGACCTGATGGATTCCCTGGGGAATTCTACCAAACTTTCAAAGAAGAAATAACACCTATTCTTCTGAAGCTGTTTCAAAAAATTGAAGCAGAAGGAAAACTTCCAGACTCTTTCTATGAAGCCAGCATTACCTGGATCCCCAAACCAGGTAAAGACCCTACCAAAAAGGAGAATTTCAGACCAATATCCCTGATGAACATGGATGCTAAGATTCTCAACAAGATCCTAGCAAACAGGATCCAACAGCACATTAAAAAGATGATCCACCATGACCAGGTGGGATTCATCCCTGGGCTGCTTTGATATATTCTATTCTAGAAAATAAAAACAAAGACAGCACTCAGATTTTCAGCTCTCTGTTAGAAAGGAACATGTTGAAAAACAAACATTCCTACTCCTTGGCTTCCTGGGTTTGTCCACACACATCCGGTGTCCAAGAGAGCTGGTGCTTTGAATTAATATCAGAATGATCTTGTTTCTCATCCTATCAGAAGACTTTATTGATGCCAGAGAGGTGCTGCTGTTTCCAGACCTCTTCCCCATCAGGGATCCTAATTTCCAGAACATTTTCATTTTGCTATGGTGAAACTCTATATCCACCAATAGTTTCAATTTCTAGAAGATTGGCTACTCTAGAAAATGGATGTAAATGACCCCACGCAACAGTTGTCTCTTTTGCTGGCTTATTTTCTTTATCATAATGTGCTCGAGGTTCACCTATGTTGTGCCCTGTGTCAGCATCTCAGTGAAGGACACTTTTACCTTTTGCTTTGAAAATTTCTACATTGTCTACCCTGGAAAGTCTTCAATGGCATATAAGGATAGGGAAAAAATATAGAGAACAAACACTACTGATTGCTGTTTTACACAGTTCCACCCCCCATGGCTGATTCATACCCATGACCTCTACTTGTCATTCATGGGGTCTTAAATTAATGGTCAAGGAATCCAATCATATGTACTAACACACTGAGATTTCTTGAAAGTGCATTTTAAATTCTTTTAGTAAGATGTGCAGAATGTTCTTCAAGTGGGTTCTTTTGGATTAAAATCTTCTTCAAATGGGTTCTTCTGGATTAAAATAAAAAATTCTTACGAACATTTTCCTCTTTATTTCTAAGAAGAAGGGGATCTTTTTTGCTGATCACTTCTATAAGTGGGGTCCTTCTTGAGAAACAGATGTTTTTTACTTTGATAGAAAATGTGTGTGTGTGTGTGAGTGTGTGTGTGTGTGTGTGTGTGTGTATTGTCTTCCAGCTTTGGGTTTTTTTCATTAATCATTTTGTAATTACCATCATCCCTGCAACATTGCTCAGTTTCATCTGACTGGCTGAGAAAACAGTACATCAATTGTGCTATTGCAGGTCAGTGGCAGCACTAGATATGAATTTTTGAAGAAATTCTCAGTATTCATCCATGGCCACTTGAGGTTCAACTGTTTTGTTAACTGCTTGTTCTAGAAACGAGCATCCAGAACCTGGAAGAAAACACGCTAAAGTGGTCTCACTTATGTAGGTATGAAGCTATTTTTGGGATCCCTAGGATGCTGGTCATCTTCTTGTACCCCAGTAGACACATATTTGGAAAGATTATGGTGAATGGTCTTGAGTTCTCAATTCTAGCAGAGTAAGGCAGGATCTAGGTTTTCTTTTAAACTTGAAAACCCGTGTGTCCCCTCCCCATCCCAAACTACTCCATCGTCCAGAGAAGCCAAACACTAGTAACCATGAAACATGAAGACACTGGAGAAATGAGATGCTCCGTGCTGGAGTTTGGGGAACAGGAGGTCTCTCAGAGGGCCCTGACACAATCTTCTCTCCAAAGCCTGTCCTCCCTGCACAGAACTTACCTGCAAAGTAGTAAACCAGGGAGGGCAATCAGCACAAGGACTCTCAGCAGCTTCATGGTTAATGGAAGTTCTGGTCAGCTGGTCAGACAGGAAGGAAGGAACTGACTTCAGCCAGCCTGTGCTCTGTTTGTAGAAACCAAGGAGACAGATCTTGTTGGACCCCAAACAATTTTGGAACTGCAGTAATGATACATGATTTTTTTTTTAAATTTTATTTATTTATTTGACAGACAGAGATCACAAGTAGGCAGAGAAGCAGGCAGGGGGGCGGGGAAGCAGGCTCCCCGCTGAGCAGAGAGCCCGATGCGGGGCTCGATCCCAGGACTCCGAGATCACGACCCCAGCCGAAGGCAGAGGCTTAAACCACTGAGCCACCCAGGCACCCCAATGACACATGATTTTAGATGAAATTAATGCAAAAGTGCTTGCTGACTAATCAGATTACAGCAAATCGAGCCTGTGTTGTCATCCATGTTGTTTTATTATTAGTGTGGTCTTCATATTCTTCTCACAACCCTCCCTCCTCCTTCTTTAAGGTCCATAAAGCTTCCTATCCTTTTTGCCTGTTCCTGTTGGTTTTCCACGCATCGGGGTTCAGTGCAATACCACATTTGTCCTCTGGAGGGAAGACTTCCTTAGCCTGTAGACTCTGGTAAGGTCCTTGATGTTTGAGAAATACTCACGAGGTCTCATTCTCTCTGAAGGCTCTTTTTTCAAATAATATCTCATTTAATTAACTCAATTTCATAAATTCAGTCTATTATAAATCTATGATTTTTTTTTTAGCTGTTTAGGATTTTTCCCCAAGAATTCAAAGGATGATGCAAACTGTAGACCAAGAGGTTGTTCAGCAGAGACAGTGCTGAGGGTGGAACCAGGTCTGGGCTCAGGCAGACATGGCTTCAAATCTTGGAGGCAACACCTAATCACAAAGTGTCCTCGGGCAAGTGAAAGTGCTGGTCACTTCAAGCTTCCTTTTCCTCATTTCTAAAATGAGCAGGAATAATACCACACCTGGTTTTGCATGAATGACAGACACTCTGTGAAGAGCTTATCCAGGCTTCAAACAAGGTAATTAGGAGTAAATGGGAGGTTCCATCCATCCATCCATCCATCCATCCATCCATCCATCCATCCATCTACTCATTCACTCCTCAACAGTACCCAAGAGCTTCCCCATGACTGGGGCCTGTGCTATGTGCCCAGATTCAGTTGTTTGACTAAGACTTCAACTCTGTGATGTTTACTTCTTAAGGGAGGCAAAACAAAAACAAAAACAAAAACAAAAACAAACCATGCTCATAACTGAATGAGTGACACAGAAAGTGATGGCTACAGAACTATAAAAACAATCATTAGGGGCAGTGTCCTGTACAGGGGTCCAGGCCAGCTCCAGGAGGATGGACTTTAAATCCTGGACAAGTGGACAATGATATCAAGGGGAAGATATGGGAAAGAGTGTTCTAGGCAGAGGGAACAGCAGGCACAGAGGCACTTGGTATTTGGCAAGATAAGGAAAGTACACACAGTGTGCCGTTGGGTGTCAAGAGAGACACACGACAGCCTCATACTATAGAAATAGAAAAACCACATCGGCTTAAGCTAGGGCAATAAGGGGGTAATAGGAACAAGAGAAACAAAGTTGGCTCAAGTTAAAAGAAAGAAAATGAAAATCTTGAGAGAGCCAGAGAGATGAGTTAACTACTTGTGAAGGCAGTATCTTAGATTATTTGGGTCATTGCTTCCCATCACTCAGCTGGAGTGTAAGTTGCCAAGATGAATACTAATTTAGGGAGAGGCTAGAAGTAGGAAAAGGTGATGTTCTTATGTGTGTACTTTCTCCAGTTGACCATTGCTGCCAATCTCCATTTCAAGATTTCAAGACAAATGAAGGAAGAACTTCAGTGATGGAAAGAGAGACTTTTTGACTAAGTCTTTTTTTTTTTTTTTACGTTTTTAAAAAAATTTTTTAATTTCTTTTCAGTGTAACAGTATTCATTGTTTTTGCACCACACCCAGTGCTCCATGCAATCTGTGCCCTCTCCAATATCCACCACCTGGTTCCCCCAATCTCCCACCCCTTGCCCCTTCAAAACCCTCAGATTGTTTTTCAGAGTCCATAGTCTCTCATGGTTCATCTCCCCTTCCAATTTCCCTCAACTCCCTTCTCCTCTCCATCTCCCCTTGTCCTCCATGCTATTTGTTATGCTCCACAAATAAGTGAAACCGTATGATAATTGACTCTCTCTGCTTGACTTATTTCACTCAGCATAATCTCTTCCAGTCCCGTCCATGTTGCTACAAAAGTTGGGTATTCATCCTTTCTGATGGAGGCATAATACTCCATAGTGTATATGGAGTATACACATATCTTCCTTATCCATTCATCTGTTGAAGGGCATCTTGGTTCTTTCCACAGTTTGGCGACCGTGGCCATTGCTGCTATAAACATTGGGGTACAGATGGCACTTCTTTTCACTACATCTGTATCTTTGGGGTAAAGTGGAGTGGGAATGTCGGACTGATATCGGAAGATAAACAAAAGGGGGAGGGAGCCACCAGAGGCGACCGATTGGAAAGTAATACCCCTAATATGAGAGTGCCCTGCATCTGGGGACCAGCATTAACTTGGAGATTGGCTAAGTCTTAATGGGGACTCCGGCGTGTGCCCCAGGTCTGATGGACTTGCCCTCTTACCTGCTGGGCCACGGGTCCCTTCAGAGTTTTCTTATTCAGGAAAAAAATAAAATAAAATAAAGCAAGATAAAATAATAAAAATAAAAGAAAATCATATGAAATAATAAAATCCCACATCATTTACATGGTGCCCACAATAAAAGTTGTATTATTTTTACCCTCATATTTTCTCCATTGCAGGTGATGATCATTCTCAGGTGAATGAACAGTAAACTCAGCCCACAAAGGACTCAGCCTAGTGTTGACAAGGAGAGATAGAAGAAACCAAAAGGTCAGGATGCACGTGTAGCTGGCATGTTTTCTCTTCCCAAATGAGGCTTTAAGTCAGGTCCCCAGATGATGCTCAGAAAGTAGAAGTATGAAGGAGCCTTCAGTCTGGGTGTTGGTGTGTCACTTATTGATCCCCTATTTAGACAAACCAAGGTGTTCAGATGAACTTGCGCGGATACAGATTTTGCCCCGAATACCCTGAGAGAGAGAAAGCACGAGGCAAGAGAGAGTTCTATTTGTCCTGTTCTCAAGCAAGACCTGAGATATACTTGCAGCAATATTTTGTCATTGAACTTTACCATCATTCATAAAAGTAATAACAGTCAGTGAGAACCTCTTTTCTCAGTGATTCATGCATCAGTACAAAAACCCATGAAGGAGGTCTTTGAAATTTAGATGATCTTTAAGTGTTTTTAAATTGTAAGTTACTGATATGGATCAACTTCGCAGTGTTTGGGAGAAGATACCCACATGTTTTTTCACTCATTCTGTAAAACCGGTTCTGACCTCACCTGCAGGGCTATTGGGACATTAACCTCAGGCATGTTCTTTGGAAGTGAACTTCTTCCTCATTAAGATCATGCCAAAGTCAGGATGCCTGGGTGGCTCAGTCATTAAGTGTCTGCCTTCAGCTCAGGTCACGGTCCCAGGGTCCTGGGATTGAGCCCTGCCATCGGGCTCCCTGCTCAGTGGGAAGCCTGCTTCACTCTCTCCCACTCCCCCTGCTTGTGTTGCCTCTCTTGCTGTCTCTTTCTGTCAAATGAATAAATAAAATATTAAAAAAAAAGAGATCATGCCAAAGTCTAGAAATTGGGAAGGGAGGAACTTAACTGGCTGGCAACATCAGGAAAGGCCCTGGCCTTGGAGACATCTTGAAGGCCATGAGGTGTTGATTGTTCACAATATCTAGTCCATTCCTAGACCAGGCTTACTACCAGCCATGGGCCAAGCCTGCTAGGAGATATCAAGGCTGTGTCTCTTTGTATCCTGGGCATAGTCCTGGGATTGTCATAAGTCCTCAGGACTGGGTTGGGCACAGAGCAGATGCTGCATACATGGCAGCTGCTAGTGATTCACTTTGTAAAGTTGAGAAAGCTCTTATGATAAACCTTGAAGGACTAGTAGGACTGTCAAAGACCACAGCAAACTTGGTTGAACTTCACATTGTCTGAACGATCTAGAGAAGGTCATGTTGAGATCTGAGGTAAAAGTCCTGTGTTTGAATAAACAGCACTGTATTTTGATCCATGCATACTGTTCTGACTTCTCTTTGGAAAAGTTTTATTGAGATATAGTTTACATAGAACTTCTCTGTCACACATATTCCACATACTGTTTGTTTGTTAATCTTCTCAAAGCGCAGCAGCCATGGGTATTTATCTGTTTTCAATATTCAATAAAACATGAATGGCAAACAATGATAGAGTGGTCACTGGAGGCAAGACCCTGGAGCAAATCTCTTTTATTTTGACAACAACAACTGAATACGAGGGATGGTCATGACATTTATTGGCCCAAAGTGGGTAATTTTGAGTGTGAAAGAGGTCCCAAAGTGGATGGCATGCCAGGAGAGCAACATAAACCAGGATTCTCCTGAAAAAAAGTGACATGTGTGGTCACCTTCCCTTGGTTGGCAACCCCCTCTGCAGCTTCCCAGGTGTAATCTGAAGGCAGCCCCACTGCACAGAGGGTAGGGAGGGACTGAAGAAAAGGCCAGCCACTCAGGGTTGGTATGTGGCAGGTTTAATGAACAAGGGGTCTTACATAAGAAGGTTGTCTTGGGTAGCCACAAGATGGGTAAATCTCCACACCCACCTGCCAGAATCAGAAAGTTTACAGAGAGCCCTTAAATGGCTTCAGCCACATAACCAGTTCAGATGGTCTCAACACTACCTCACTATCTCAAGGCGTTGTGCTTGGGGCCACTTCTGGGAGTGGAGCCGGCAAGTGGAACCTGCATTCCAAGGAAAGGGGATGTGGGTGAGGAGTCTCTAATTGCCTGGATCCAGCTGTGGGTTAACTGAGGTCATGTCCTTTCCCCCAACACCTTTCCATGAGGTGGCACATCATTTCTCCCCACCTGCAGACAGTGGGACAAGAGAAGTCAAGTAATTTTTGACCATCAGCCCATGCTTATAGGTGGCAGCCAAGGTAAGGACCCAAGTGTTCTGGCTGAGAAACAGTTCTCAACACTGTTGACCTCCTTAGTTTGAGACTTATGGACTTCCATCTTATGGCTCAAATGGATTCTTGTGATCTTGACTCACACGACTGCCCTATGTGAACTCCAGGCTGATTTCTGTGTAGGCCCACCAGTTTTCTGCTGAGGCTTTTGCTCCCTGTGGACTCCCCTTGCCACTATCTTTGCTTCAGTCCCACTGGGTTGAAACTCCTTATTCCTTCCCAATGTCCCATCTCAGACAACCTTCTTCTTGTGCCCTTTCCAGACTCTGCATCTCTAGGGATCTCTCTTTTTATCTAGGGATCTCTCTTGCCAAGACTCTGTGCATAGCTCTCTCCTGACATCTCCAGGGTGCTGATCCCATGGTCCTTCCTCCCTGTTATGCTCCTACAGGGTACCTCCTGTGCACCTCTGGTCTTTGTGTGATGGCGGTGATACAGTAGGTACTTAATTAATTGTTGTGTAATTGTTTTTCAGTACAGATTTTGAATGTATAGAAAGATTTCACTGATAATATTACATGTTTTATTATTAGGTCTATTTAGAAAGAGAAGTGCATTTAAATTTGAGTCTTTAGTGAAGTCAGGGATCAAACCCGAAATTAAAAACAGTCACCAGCCTGTCATTTTGGTGCTAACACCACCTTGTTTATGTTCCTTGATGTGGACTTTGGTGTCATAATAGGGAGACTGGGTCACCTCAGACTCCCTGTTCTCCAGATATAACCATTACCTTGAGCCAATGTAACTTTGATCCAATCTATCCCGGATGCATCTGATGACTTGGGGCCACAAGCCGGATTTGGAAGCCAAGCCAGGATCAGTTGTCACCTCCAGTAAATTCTCCTTGGCTTATTCACCAAAACCGTGAACTTTACACAATATGGCATTAACAAGAAATGTGTGATTTGGTATTTAATCCCCATTTACCCGTGACAGTTGATATGGTTCAGTAGATATCTACCCCATTATCTTCTATCTGAGTTAGTAAATTTCCCTCCACTATGTGCCCAACTTTTCTTGCTACCTGTAGGAATGCACAGTTGTAAACCTCTGGTCCTCAGGGACATTACAAGGATGTAGATGGGAGAACTGACATAATGTATTTGCACTGTGAGAACAATGATTTTCTATGAAATCTGACTGACTCTCTCCTTCCATCTATACTTGTAGGCACTTTTCAAAGCTTGGAGATATTTTGGGTCCCTACAGGGAGGGTGGTGTGCTAGTGGTATCAAGTGGTAGAGACTAGTGCTCTTCTTAAGCAACCTGGGGTGCTCAAGACATTTACTCAAAAAAGACTTTTTCATCCTCAAAGTCAATAAAGCCTTGGTTGAGAACAGTGCTAGAGAAATCACTAAAAGCATTTGTCCTGTGGCAAAAGATCAGTAGTGCTATGTCACCTCCCACTAAGTGGACAGTGAGTGGAGTTCCAGCGCAGACAGGTGTCAGCAGGGGTGTGGGCATCTGTGTCATTTGGTGCACAGAGCCCATCTTGATCTTGTTCACAGAGGGCCTTGGTTTCTCCATTCTGCCATCCACATTCTCCCTGTCCTTCAAAGTCCAACTGAGTCTTCACCTCCTCCCAAAGTTTTCCTTCATAGAGAATACACAGCTCATAAGTCTTTCTTCTTGGCTGAATGTCTTATGGCCTTTGAATTCTATGGTAAAATCTCATTTTTAGGGGTATATTGATATCTTTTTCACTTCTTTTTTTTTCTTCCATTTAAAAAATTTTATTTTATTTTTTCAGTTTTTCAAGATTCATTGTTTATGCACCATACCCAGTGCTCCATGCAATAAGTGCCCTCCTTAATATCCACCACCAGGCTTAGCCAACCTCCACCCACCTCCCCTCCAAAATCCTCAGTTTGTTTCTCACAGTCCACAGTTTCTCATGGTTCATCTCCCCCTCCGATTTCCCCCAATTTACTTTTCCTCTCCTTCTCCTAATGTCCTCCATGTTATTTGTTATGCTCCACAAGTAAGTGAAACCATATGATAATTGACTCTGTCTGCTTGACTTATTTCACTTAGCATAATCTTTTCCAGTCCCGTCTATGTTGATACAAAAGTTGGGTATTCATCGTTTCTGTTGGAGGCATAATATCCCATTGTATATATGGACCATAAAATATTCATCATCATTAGCCATGAGGGAGATTCAAATAAAAACCACACTGAGATAACACCTTACACCAGTTAGAATGACCAAAATTCACTTCTCTTTTTAAAGATTTATTTATTTATTTGATAGAGAGAAACACAGTGAAAGAGGGAACACAACCAGGGGGAGTGGGAGAGGGAGAAGCAAGCTTCCCACTGAGCAGGGAACCCAATGCAGGGCTCAATCCCTGGACCATGGGATCATGACCCGAGCCAAAGGCAGAAGTTTAATGACTCAGCCACCCAGGCACCCCAAGCCAGTTTCTTCATCTCTCTCTCCAGTTCTCTTCTTCTTTACTTTTTTAAAATTAATTTTAAATTTCATTTTGTGTGCTTTTGATGTCATATTTAAGAAACCATTACCCAATCCAAAGTTATAAATGTTACCTCATGTTTTCTCCTAAAATTTTTACAGCTTTCACTTTTACATTAAGGCTTTAATCCATTTTGAGTTAACTTTTTAAAAAAAGATTTTATTTATTTTTTTGACAGACAGAGATCATAGGTAGGCAGAGCAGCAGGTAGAGAGAGAGGCGGAAGCAGGCCCCCTGCCGAGTAGAGAGCCCAATTCAGGGCTTGATCCCAGGACCCCGGGAACATGACCTGAGCTGAAGGCAAAGGCTTTAACCCACTGAGCCACCCAGGTGCCCCGAGTTAACTTTTATATGTGGTATGAGGTAGGGGTTCAATTTCTTTCATTTGCATGTAGATATCCACAATAGCCAAAATAATCTTTAGAGGAAAAACAATGTCAGACAACTCACATTTCCCAATTTCAAAACTTACTACAGTGTAGAGATTCCTTAAGAAATTAAAAATAGGGGCACCTGGGTGGCTCAGTGGGTTAAAACCTTTGCCTTCAGCTCAGGTCATGATCCTGGGGTCCTGGGATCAAGCCCCACATTGGGCTTTCTGCTCAGCAAGGAGCCTGCTTCCTCCTCTCTCTGCCTGCTTCTCTGCCTACTTGTGATCTCTGTCTGTCAAATAAATAAATAAAATCAACAAAAAGAAATTAAAAATAGAGCTACCCTATGACCCTGCAATTGCACTACTGGGTATTTACCCCAAAGATACAGATGTAGTGAAAAGAAGGGCCATCTGTACCCCAATGTTTATAGCAGCAATAGCCACGGTCGCCAAACTGTGGAAAGAACCAAGATGCCCTTCAACGGACGAATGGATAAGGAAGATGTGGTCCATATACACTATGGAGTATTATGCCTCCATCAGAAAGGATGAATACCCGGGGCGCCTGGGTGGCTCAGTGGGTTAAAGCCTTCACCTTCAGCTCGGATCATGATCTTAGGGTCCTGGGATCGAGTCCTGCATCGGGCTTTCTGCTCGGAAAGGAGCCTGCTTCCTCCTCTCTCTCTGCCTGCCTCTGCCTACTTGTGATCTCTGTCTGTCAAATAAATAAAAAAATCTTTAAAAAAAAAAAAGAAAGGATGAATACCCAACTTTTGTAGCAACATGGACGGGACTGGAAGAGATTATGCTGAGTGAAATAAGTCAAGCAGAGAGAGTCAATATCATATGGTTTCACTTATTTGTGGAGCATAACAAATAACATGGAGGACATAGGGAGATGGAGAGGAGAAGGGAGTTGAGGGAAATTGGAAGGGGAGATGAACCATGAGAGACTATGGAATCTGAAAAACAATCTGAAGGTTTTGAAGGGGCGGGGGTGGGAGGGTAGGGGAGCCTGGTGGTGGGTATTATGGAGGGCACATATTGCATGGAGCACTGGGTGTGGTGCATGAATAATAAATTCTTTTACAATGAAAAGAAATTAAATTAAAAAAACTTACTACAAAGCTACAGTAATCAAGACAGTGAGGTATGGGGATAAGGAAAGGCATATAGATCAATGGAATAGATGAGAGTGTGGAAATAAGCTCTCACATTTGTGGTTAGTTGATTATTGATAAAGGTATCAAGCTAATTCAATGGGCAAAAAACCAGTCCTTTCCACAAACTGTACTAAGACAACTGGATATTCTTTTACTTTTCAAAAAAGATAATTTACTACAACACCAAATGCTGCTGGGGATGTGGAGCAACAGGAGCTCTCGTTTGCTGCCCGTGGGAATGCAGAATGGTACCGCTACTTTGGAAAAGAGTTTAGCAGTTTCTTAGAAAAGTAAAGATAGTCTTACAACATGATCCAGCAATTGTGTTTCTTTTTATTTATGTGAGGGAGCTAAAAACACATCTACACAAAATCTGCACATGATGTTCATGGCACTTGCATCCACAGTTGCCCAAATTCAGATGCAATCAAGATTTTCTCCAGTAGGTCTATCAATAAAGAAACTGTGGTACCTTCAGACAATGGAATATAGTTCTAACATTTTATGGAAGTGATCTCTTAAAGAGGAGCTGTAAGCCATGGAAAGGCATGGAAGAAACTTACATAAATATTATCAAATAAGAAAAGCCAACCTGAAGAGCTGGGTAATATATGATTACAACTCTTTGACCTCCTGGGAAAGCAAAATTATGGAGACATTAAAAATCAGTGGCTACAGTGGGCTGGGGAAGAAAGAAGAAGGAATATGCAGAGTGCAGAGAATTTGCAGGCTGGAAACACTACTCTGTATGAGACTATGATGTCTGATACCTGTCATTATCTATCTCTCAAAACCCATCAAATGTAAGACCTGAGTGGTCCATATATACAATGGAATATTACACAGCCATTAGAAAGGATGAATACCCAATTTTTGTATCAACATGGATGGGACTGGAGGAGATTATGCTGAGTGAATAAGTCAAGCAGAGAAAATCAATTATCATATGTTTCACTTACTTGTGGAGCATAAGGAATAACATGGAGGACATTAGGAGAAGGAAAGGAATAGTGAATTGGGGGAAATCAGAGGGGGAGATGAACTATGAGAGACTGTGGATTTTGAGAAACAAACTGAGGGTTTTAGAGGAGAGAGGGGTGGGGTGATGGGTGAGCCTGGTGGTGGGTATTAAGGAGGACACATATTGCATGGAGCACTGGGTGTGGTACATAGACAGTGAATCTTGGAACACTGAAAAAATAAAGTAAAAAATTAAAAATTAAAAAAAAGAAATCTAATGTAAATTACTGACCTTGAGTGATAAGGATGTGTTAGTATAAGTTCACCAGTTTTGAGAAATGTACCATAAGGTGTGGTATGTTGATGGCGTGGGTGGCTGTGCATGTGTGGAAGTGACAGGCACCTTGGGACTCCATATGCTCTGCTTGATTTTTCTGTGAACCTAACACTTCTCTAAAACAATAAATGGTATTTAAAAAAAAAAGAAACATCCTGTTAAAACATTCTCTTTCAGCAAGAAAGCAATCAAAAGAACATTAATCAATGGAATTGTCGCCACATATAGATTGTTGATCAAGGCAAGAAAATATAAGATGATCTACTGAAAAAAAAAGTATTACAACAATAAAAGTTCATTATGTAGCTGAATATAAGATCACCTTGTAAACACCAATGACTTTTTATAAACCTGCTAACACCACTTGGTATCATGGAAAAAAAGATGTGATTGGAATCTCTAGACTCAAAAATATGTTGGAATAACCTAAGTGGAAATATGCAAAACGTTAAGGATCATGTAATGAAATTTTACTTACAGATCTAAAAGAAATCTTAAAAAAATAGAGGCACACACTTTGTTCCTGAAGAAAATAGTAGAACATTTAAGGATGTCTCTTCTCAAATTACTTTACAAATCCAATCCAGCCCCACTCATTATCCTCTTTGGGCAGTTTTACACTGTGTGTTGAATTCTGAAGTGCTGGATATTTCAGAGTAGAATGTGTTCACCCATTGAGCACTGTGAGCAGTGTGTAAGGACCCAACTTTAGGGTCTGATTACTGGGTTCAAGCTCAGCTATTGTACTTTCTACTTGTGGGCACATCAGCAAGATGATGACCCTCTTAGCCTGATGTCTCATTTGCAAAATAAATGATAACAACAGTGCCTACATTATAGGATTTATGTTAGGATAAATGAATTACTACAGGAAAAATGCTCAGCTCAGTATCTGGTAGTAACATCAGCTATCACGCTTATGTAACAAAGAGGAAAATATACAAGTAAAATGTCAAACAAAATAAATAGGCTCACTGCCAAGTCAAATCTCAACCTGCATGTAACTGACTCCATCAATGAGGAATGTTTATTTATCCTAAATGGGAACAAAGTGTGCCTTAGAATTTGGCTTTAGTTTCTTTGGGATTTCTTTCCATTTAAAATGGGGTTTCTCTCAGTTAAATTTTTTCCTACAGTACTTTACAGTCACCTAATTTTGTATATGATCACATTGAAATGGTTGTTGTGATTTTAAATTCCTAAACTTTGAGTACTGGAACCAAAGGTATAGGAGAGTGATGGGTGGGGATAGATACTAGTTATCCCCGAGCCATACAGGTTCTCTGGGCTCCTGTTCATAGCAGGAGACACTGTTCAGATGAATCCTTTTGGGTGAAATCCCAGGGATTCTCTAGGGCTTAACATATACATGAGACATGGAAAGATTTAAGACATCACTTCTGGATCATAAGGTCCAGAAATAGTGTTACAATGGATATATCATGTGCTCAGAATGGTTTTCATGTTCCATTTCCCTTACAATGAACATTTTTGTTCCAATTTATAAAGACAGAGGCATGCATGTCACTGCTCAGATCTTATACAGCATGACCCTGTGTACAAATCTCTAGACTCAAAAAAAATAATTGAAAGTAATATTTTGTGGTACATCTTTCTATAGGAAGTGGCTTCTGATTCCTTGCTTTGGACAATATCCAAGGACCTAATTTAGCTGGGGATGACAAATCATTAAAAATGATTTGAAGGGACAGGTCACAGTGTCATTTTTAGCTGGTACCAAGGGGAAGTCAAAGAATCAAGTGACATCACTGCCATCGACTCACTCTTTTTCCTTCTACACATTCATATGAGGAGAATTTTCAGGGTTTACAACTATAAAGATGAAAAATATGAATAATACTGTTTCACTTTAGCAATAAATGATGTTCGTGGATATGCAAAATTAGAAAGGGTCTCATTCAGCTCTTAAAGAGATGTATTTATCAATAATACTTTACATCATAGATTTAAGAAATATCAAAAATTGAAATATATCTGTCTTTATCCAAAACTGTCAGTGTCTTTGATGGCAGCCAAATCAACACTGTGCCTTATCTTACACACTCTACAAAGCTATTTTATTTCTTCCCTTGTCATTGTGCACTGTTGAGCCTCAGATTTTTAACCCGGAGGTTCCTCAGGGAAATGTGTGAATTGATCAAGCCATCTACTACTCCCACTTATCATCTGCCACAACTATAATACCCCAACGCATACTCAGACTCTTGTTATAAGCTGTGAGCTGCAAAAAACTCATATCATGGAAAAGACCATTGTGCATCAGAGATTGTTTCTTTCACCTGTTTGCCAAATATTGCCATGACACAATGGTGCTATGGTGTCTAAATATCTCTTCTGAGTCATAAAAAGGGAAAAGAATGAAGAAAAAAAACCCCTCAGAAATGCTTGATCGCTGCAGAATTTTCCATAACCATTTCTTATTGTGTGTATTGCCCTACTCATGTATTTCATTATACCAGGAATCCAGTTCAGGTGCCATTTTAGTCACAACCTGGAGTTTAAGGACCCTTCATCTAACTGCACATTAACTTCATATAGTATCACCCTTCACTGGGGTCCTTTCATGGCCCAGCTGTATCAGGTACTCTCCTGGGATGACCTGACCTTTCCTTCCTGAGAAGGCAGAGGTTTATTCATCCCATTTTGTCTCAGCAATACAACTGTTAACTTTGTGTTTGAAAATAACTAAACACTTTTAGGAATTACGCAATGCTATGTACTGTAGAAGAACATATGTCACATTCAACCAGATCCACCTATTGATGAGTTACTGGATGTAGACTTTTTTTGGGGGAATTCTGTTAAAAAATACACTAAAAAAGAGACAATTTCTTCAACAAATGGTGTTGGGAAAATTGGACAACTAGATGCAGAAGAATGAAACTGAAACATTTCCTTATACCACACACAAAAATAGACTCAAAATGGATGAGAGACCTAAATGTAAGAAAGGAATCCATCAAAGTCTTTGAGATGAGCACAGGCAGCAACTTCTTCTATCTCAGGCCCAGTAACTTTTTCCAAGACACATCACCAAAGGCAAAGGAAGCAAGGACAAAAATGAACTATTAAGACTTCGTCAAGATAAAAAGCTTTTGCACAGCAAAGGAAACAGTCAAAAAACAACCAAAAGACAACCAAAAGAATGGGAGAAGATATTTGCAAACGACACATCAGATAAAGGACTAGTACCCAAAATCTATAAAGAACTTATCAAACTCAACACCCAAAGAATAAATAACACAATCGTGAAATGGGCAGAAGTTTATCATTGTGTATGATGTAAGAGAATGGTCAAGTTTCTTTCTTCTATACATAGCTGTCCAATTTCCTCAGCATCATTTATGAAGAGACTTTTTCACTGGATATTTTTTCCTGCTTTGTCGAAGATTATTTGACCATAGAGTTGAGGGTCCATATCTGGGCTCTCTACTCTGTTCCACTGGTCTATTTGTCTGTTTTTGTGCCAGTACCATGCTGCCTTGGTGATCACAGCTTTGTAATAAAGCTTGAAATCAGGCAACATGATGCTCCCAGCTTTGTTTTTCTTTTTCAAGATTTCCTTAGTGATTCAGGGTCTTTTCTGATCACATTCAAATTTTAGGATTGTTTGTTCCAGCACTTTGAAAAATGCTGGTGGAATTTTGATCGGGATGGCATTGAGAGTATAGATTGCTCTGGGCAGTATAGATATTTTAACGATGTTTATTCTTGCAATCCATGAGCATGGAATGTTTTTCCATCTTTTTGTGTCTTCTTCAATTTCTTTCATGAGTATTCTGTAGTTCCTTGAGTACAGATCCTTTATCTCTTTGGTTAGGTTTATTCCAAGGTATCTTATGGAGGCATAATACTCCATAGTGTATATGGACCTCATCTTCCTTATCCATTCGTCCGTTGAAGGGCATCTTGGTTCTTTCCACAGTTTGGCGACCGTGGCCATTGCTGCCATAAACATTGGGGTACAGATGGCCCTTCTTTTCACTACATCTGTATCTTTGGGGTAAATACACAGTAGTGCAATGGCAGGGTCATAGGGAAGCTCTATTTTTAATTTCTTGAGGAATCTCCACGCTGTTTTCCAAAGTGGTTGCACCAACTTGCATTCCCACCAACAGTGTAAAAGAGGGTTCCCCTTTCTCCACATCCCCTCCAACACATGTTGTTTCCTGTCTTGCTAATTTTGGCCATTCTAAGTGGTGTAAGGTGATACCCAATGTGGTTTTAATTTGAATCTCCCTGATGGCTAGTGATGATGAACATTTTTTCATGTGTCTGATAGCCATTTGTATGTCTTCATTGGAAAAGTGTATGTTCATATCTTCTGCCCACTTTTTTGATATGATTATTTGTTTTGTGTGTGTTGAGTTTGAGGAGTTCTTTATAGATCCTAGATATCAACCTTTTGTCTGTACTGTCATTTGCAAATATCTTCTCCCATTCTGTGGGTTGCCTCTTTGTTTTGTTGACTGTTTCCTTTGCTGTGCAGAAGCTTTTGATTTTGATTAAGTCCCAAAAGTTTATTTTTGCTTTTGTTTCCTTTGCCTTTGGAGACATATCTTGAAAGATTTTGAGTTTATCTTTGTGTACGGTGTAAGAGAATGGTCGAGTTTCCTTCTTCTACATATAACTGTCCAGTTTTCCCAGCACCATTATGGTTCTTGGTGCTATAGTAAATGGAAATTCAAAAGGATGAAAGACCTCAACATGAGACAAGAATCCATCAAAATCCTAGAGGAGAACATAGGCAGTAACCTCTTCAACATTGGCCACAGCAACTTCTTTCAAGACATGTATCCAAAGGGAAAGGAAACAAAAGCAAAAATGAACTTTTGGGACTTCATCAAGATAAAAACTTCTACACAGCAAAGAAAACAGTGAACAAAACAAAGAGGTAGCTCACAGAGTTGGAGAAGATATTCTCAAATGAAACTACAGACAAAGGGCTGATATCCAAGATCTATAAAGAACTCCTCAAACTCAACACCCAAAAAACAGAAAATCATGTCAAAAAATGGGCAGAAGACATGAACAGACACTTCTCCAAAGAAGACATATAAATGGCTAACAGACACATGAAAAAATGTTCATCATCATTAGCCATCAGGGAGATTCAAATCAAAATCACATTGAGATACCACCTTACACCACTTAGAATGGCAAAGATTAACAAGACAGGAAACAATAAATGTTGGAGAGGATGTGGAGAAAGGGGAACCCTCTTACACTGTTGGTGGGAATGCAAGTTGATGCAGCCACTTTGGAGTGGCTCAAAAAATGTGTGGAGATTCCTCAAAAAATTAAAAATAGAGCTTCCCTGTGACCCTGTGATTGCACTACTGGGTATTTACCCCAAAAATATGGATGTAGTGTAAAGAAAGACCATCTGTACCCCAATGTTCATAGCTGCAATGGCCACAGTCACCAAACTGTGGAAAGAACCAAGATGCCCTTCAACAGATGAATTGATAAAGAAGATGTGGTCCATATATACAATGGAATATTACACAGCCATCAGAAAGAAGGAATACCCAAATTTTATATCAACAAGGGCAGGACTGGAGGAGATTATGCTAAGTGAAATAAATCAAGCAGAGAAAATCAATTATCATATGGTTTCACTTACTTGTGGAACATAAGGAATAACATGGAGGTCATTAGGAGAAGGAAAGGAAAAGTGAATTGGGGGAAATCGGAGGGGGAGATGAACCATGAGAGATTATGGACTATGAGAAACAAACTGAGGGTTTTAGAGGGGACAGGGGTAGGGAGATAGGTAAGGCTGATACTGGCTATTAAGGAGGGTACATATTTCATGGAGTACTGGGTATGGTACATAAACATTGAATTTTGGAACACTGAAAAAAGAAAAAAGAAATGGGCAGAGGACATGAACAGACACTTCTGCAAAAAAGACACCCAAATGGCCAACAGACACATGAAAAATTACTCCACATCACCAGCATCAGGGAAATAAAAATCAAAACTTCAATGAGATACTACCTCACATGAGTCAGAATGGCTAAAATTAACCAGTCAGGGAAGGATAGATGTTGGTGACGATGTGGAGAAAGGGGAACCCTCCTACATTGTTGGTGGGAATGCAAGCTGCTGCAGCCACCCTGGAAAACAGTGTGGAGGTTCCACAAAAAGTAAAAAATAGAGCTACCCTGTAACCCAGCAATTGCACTACTTGGTATTTACCCCAAAGATACAAATGTAGTGATCCAAAGAGGCATCTACACCCCAGGGTTTATAGCAGCAATGTTCACAATAGCCAAACTATGGAAAGAGTCTAGATGTCCATCAACAGATGAATGGATAAAGATGTGGTATATATATATATATATATATATATATATATATATATATACACACACACACACACACACACAATGGAATATTATGCAGTCTTCAAAAAATGAAATCTTGCCATTTGCAATGACATGGATGGAGCTAGAAGGTATTATGTAAGCAAAATAAGTCAATAGGAGAAAGACAATTATCATATCTCACTGATAATTGGAATTTGAGAAACAAGGCAGGGGATCAAAGGGGAAGAAAGGAAAAAATGAAACAAGATGAAACCAGAGAAGGAGACAAATCACAAGGGACTCTAAATCTCAGGAAACAAACTGAGGGTTGCTGGAATGGAGGGGAGTGGGAGGGATGGAGTTGCTGGGTGATGGACATTGGGGAGGATATGTGCTATGGTGAGCACTGTGAATTGTATAAGTCTGATGTCACAGATCTGTACCCCTGAAACAAATAATACATTATGTGTTAATTAAAAATACACTAAGACAAAGAATCTCAGCTTATGAGACAAATTTTCCTACAGATTTGCAGGGACTGAAGCATCAGATTACAACCACATCTTGTGCCCCAATCCTAGAGCTCTGACAAGGGTGTATGTAAATCAAGTAACAAGTTACAGACTAAATAAATCACAGCTGTTGAACCTACATTGGCCTACAGCCTTCTCAATGATACAAAAAACATACAGACTGCATTTAAATCAGGAGCGAAGCATTTTATATATGAAATTGTCATGGGCCCAAGTGATCTCCACATAGAAATCTAGCAATTCTTTCTGCCATGAGAAAACACTTGGATGTCAAGGACTCTCTTTTCATTCCAAGCTCCTTTTAAGTTGGAGTCAAAGCTACCAGAGCAAGGTGAGACTCTGTCACAATTGATGTATTCTGTCTGAGTAACAGATGTTACAGAAGGCAATTCCAGAGGGGCTGCCTTGTAGCACTCAAACCAGGTGTTAACAACTCCTTGACCATCCCCACAGTCAGGCAGGTGTGCTGGTCCATCCCTGAGGTACATGCTCCTCATTTTAAGTCAGCCTCACACATGAGCAAGAACTTCAGGACAGCAAGTCACACCTCATCAAAGGTACCTCCCCAAAAGGGGGCATTTGGGTTCCCTGCAAACACTTTTGTACATGGCACTCAGATGCCACTTAGATATTCTCCATCTTGAGCCTAGGAAGGAAAGCAGTTACCCAATGGCATCAACAACAGGTTGAGTAAAGTTGTTTCTAAATTTTGGAAGAACTGTGTAAATTAGAGGCCAAACAGCCTCAGAACTTATGAGGTGTGCCAGGAAACTGAAGAATAATATTCAGTGTAGGATTCTTAAGACTGTTTACCTTGCTGACCTTTAATACTTCGTTTACCACAAAGACCTTTCTTCTTGAATAGTCTTTTGTAGAGAAGCGGACAAGAAAAGTAACTTGTGCCTTCTGGGTATTGATCCTTTTTAATCTCCATTCTGCTCTAATATTTATGTACATGTAGCTTTAGGTACTTCCCCAATCTCTCATTGTAGATCTGCCACTCTGGGTGTAAACAGAAAAGATAAGACCTCAGGGGACTTTTCCTACTTTACCTGGCACACAGGTATTGACCAATAAAGCTTATGGCCACATTAGTTGATGTACTTATTATGCAAATAATTTGTATTTATTATGTTGTAGGCAACAAACTTACCAGCTTTTAATTTTTCTATAGTTCAGACAAGTGGTCTCCATGAGGCTGAAATATAACACCCAGGCTCTGTGGGTTAAATCACTGTGTGCCAGATTCGCTCTATGTTTTCTTAGTTCCAGAGTTGTTTTGTCCTACTCATGTCTCTATCGCTAGAACTGAAGGCCTGTGAGTTACATTTACCAGACTCTCTTACCAGTACTGCCTTGTGCGGTTCTCCAATGGGAGGCACTGATGTGAGTTTAAAGATGGGACTTCTCAGCTTTTGACGTCACCTCTTGCTGTGGTTGTAGAAGTAGTGTCTCCAGGACCCACAGAAGCCCAGCAAAAACAGTGCTTTACAAGTTATGGGAGCATGGAAAAAGACCCCCTTACTGGGGACATTCAGGGAAGCTTCTTGGGGGGTACGACATGAAGATAAAAAAGTACCCTTCAACAGTCAACCTTCAACCTTCAACAACTTCGCAAAACAGAGGCGGTCAAAACAGAGGAAAGCCGATCTCAATGCATGCTGGAACTGTACAGCATGAGCAACATGGACTTCGGGGGCAGGGGGTGAAAGTGTAAACAGGTGAAACCCAGATTGGATGAGGTTTTTTGTAGGTGCTCTGAACCGTTTCCTTCTACCACAATGCCCAGGTTCTTTCAACCCATGAACAGGAATCCTCTTTGAAAGTGACCTCAAACTGTCCTCGGGGATTTTTTATTCCATTCCTCTTTTGTTTCATTCCCTGGGTGGGAGATGCAAGCATCAGAGTCACAGTTTTTATTGAATGTCTAGGAATAATGAGTAGTCAGTGAGAGAGATGAACCATTCCTAGTTAGAGCATGCAACTCCACAATTTCTACCAGCAGAACTAATTCTGCCAATTGATTCTATTGATTTCGTGTGTTTGAGCACGTAATATGTACTTACTCAGGGCAGTTAAAAAGGTAATGAAAATATTAAGCATTATCCACTCAAGATGTGCAGAGTTGAATGATTTAAAGAAAAAAATGGAGAGGAACTGGTGAAAATTAGATCCATTTTAGTAACACAAATGAGATTTAAACCAACACTGAGTCATTTTTTTTTGAAATGAGGGGTGACAGGGCCTTTAACAAAATGTTTGCCTCTCAGCTGGACAAACACATTTGGAATGGGAGAGAATGTTCAATGAATACTTTGCTGAGGTTTAATGTGGTGATGATATAGTTGGTTTCTTTGGTCCCTCAATTTCTCCAAGCACAGCCTTGGAGCATCTCCCATGGACTTTGAGAGCTTAAACACTGTGAAAGCAATCCTAATTCCCCCTTTAACCTCCCATTGCTTCATTTCTTGAGTGCTTTGATACCAAAATTGTGTCTGCCTTTTCCTCTACCTGTCTCCTTCTCTAGTAAACACCAGGATTCAGGAAGGAGAGGGAGTTGGATAGAGAGTGACTGTACTAATGTTTGCAGGGAGTTCAGGAGTCAGCAAGAAGAGGTACTTGAGGAAAAAGTGTGACTGTACAAATTCTCACAGCAAGTTCAGTCCCGGATTCCTAAACAAGGTGTTAGGTGATCAACTGAGACTTGAAGTATCAACAGGAGGTGTCCAGGTGATCAAGGTGCATGCAGCCTCATGGGGACAAGGATGTGGAGCCTAAGTCCTTGCTACAGGAAGTGAGACATCTTGTGGGCCTCTTTTATAATCACATCTATTCTATGAAAGCTGAGCATCCACATCTGCCCTACTCCTCTGTGCCCATAACCCTAAATTTCAGAAAAACAATTGCTTGTTTGTATTCTCATTAGCATGCTCATTTATGTGCCAAGAGATGAACAGGAATCTTCAGTTTCTGTTTCATCCTACTGACACACCCACGCCTATTACTTCTCCACCCATGGCAGCTTTTAAGTGAAATTCCATAATTTCTTCCTTTATTATAAGCCATGGAGAATCTGCATTCCCAGTGGGGCACAAGTTATTTTACTTCTTTTTTTTTTTTTTTGTATATAGCTTAGAGCCTCAGGGATTGGTAAGTACATTTATAGAGATGCTTTGGTTCCCCATTGAAGGGAATAATTCATATGCTTCTGGTTGCCACTCCCCCACCCCCATTTTATAGTAATCTTTAGTACCCAAGACAGTAAATCCATGTTGCATTACAAGATAGATCATGCTGGAGCCTCCATTTCTTTGCTGATGGTTCTTTTTTTGTACTGTCATCTGTAATGGTCATTGGGGGAAATTGGAAGGGGAGGTGAACAATGAGAGACTATGGACTCTGAAAAACAATCTGAAGGGTTTGAAGAGGTGGGGGGGTGGGAGGTTGGGGGAACCAGGTGGTGGGTATTAGAGAGGGCACAGATTGCACGGAGTACTGGGTGTGGTACAAAAACAATGAATACTGTTATGTTGAAAATAAATTAAAAAAATGATTTAAAAAAATGGTCATTTCTTCAATTCCATTTCCACTTCCTTATCATCTCTAATCCGGACTTTTCTGGGAACCCATTTCTCTCTTTGATTGTCCCTTGACTGGGTGCTTCCACTGACTGATTCTTACATCTAGGTCATTCACTCACAAACCTCTTGTGGAACTTGAGTTTTGTAGGGGCCAAGGGCAGACTGCCCAGAAATGTGCTACTTTGGCATGTTGATTATTTTCAGTAAAAATTAAAAGGCAACCCACAGAATGGGAGACGATATTTGCAAATGACAGTACAGACAAAAGGTTGATATCCAGGATCTATAAAGAACTTCTCAAACTCAACACACACAAAACAGACAATCATATCAAAAAATGGGCAGAAGATATGAACAGACACTTCTCCAATGAAGACATACAAATGGCTATCAGACTCATGAAAATACGTTCATCATCACTAGCCATCAGGGAGATTCAAATTAAAACCACATTGAGATACCACCTTACACCACTTAGAATGGCCAAAATTATCAAGATAGGAAACAACGTGTGTTGGAGAGGATGTGGAGAAAGGGGAACCCTTCTACACTGTTGGTGGGAATGCAAGTTGGTGCAGCTACTTTGGAGAACACTGTGAAGATTCCTCAAGAAATTAAAAACAGATCTTTGCTATGGCTCTGCAATTGTACTACTGGGTATTTACCCCAAAGATACAGATATAGTGAAAAGAAGGGCCATCTGTACCCCAATGTTTATAGCAGCAATGGCTGTGTGGTGCAAAAACAATGAATATTGTTATACTGAAAAGAAAAAAAAAAGTAAAAACAACAACAACAACAACAAAAAAGAAGCAACAAGTGCATAAGGACACTCAGACAATCTTCTGTTGCCCTGAAAGCAGGAAATAAATCTCCCTGTGTAAGGTACCCTTCCTCTACCAAGAAGCAGACATCCTAATCACCAGAGATAAAATATGTTGAGCCATGAAGGCTGTATGAACAATTCTTATTACTTTTTTTTAAAAAAGATTTTATTTATTTATTTGACAGAGGGAGAGAGGGATCAGAAGTAGGCAGAGAGGCAGACAGAGAGAGAGAGGGGAAGCAGGCTTCCCGCTGAGCAGAGAGCCTGATGCAGGGCTTGATCCCAGGACCCTGAGATCATGACCCGAGCTGAAGGCAGAGGCTTAACCCACTGAGCCACCCAGGCGCCCCTCTTATTACTTTTTTAAGATTTCTTTTCAGTGTAACAGAATTCATTGTTTATGCACCACACCCAGTGCTCCATGCAATACGTGCCCTCCATAATACCCACCACCTGGATCCCCCAACCTCCCACCCCCCGCCCCTTCAAAACCTTCAGATTGTTTTTCAGAGTCCATAGTCTCTCATGGTTCACCACCCCTTCCAATTTCCCTCAATTCCCTTCTCCTTTCCATCTCCCCATGTCTTCCATGTTATTTGTTATGCTCCACAAATAAGTGAAACCATATGATAATTGACTCTCTCTGCTGACTTATTTCACTCAGCATAATCTCTTCCAGTCCCGTCCATGTTGATGCAAAAGTTGGGTATTCATCCTTTCTGGTGGAGGCATCATACTCCATAGTGTATATGGACCACATCTTCCTTATCCATTCGTCTGTTGAAGGGCATCTTGGTTCTTTCCACAGTTTGGCAACTGTGGCCATTGCTGCTATAAACATTGGGGTACAGATGGCCCTTCTTTTCACGACATCTGTATCTTTGGGGTAAATACCCAGTAGTGCAATTGCAGGGTCATAGGGAAGCTGTATTTTTAATTTCTTGAGGAATCTCCACACTGTTCTCCAAAGTGGCTGCACCAACTTGCATTCCCACCAACAGTGTAAGAGGGTTCCTCTTTCTCCACATCCTCTCCAACTCACGTTGTTTCCTGTCTTGCTAATTTTGGCAATCCTTATTACTTTTACTAGTTTATGACTGTAGCCCAATTTTGTTTAGAATTCCTTACTAATCATAGCTCCCAAAGTTAACTATTCTCTGTCCTGTCAATTCCTCATTGATTTATTGTCTCTTTGTCTGAAAGTATAAAAACTGCCTGCCTTGGTCATTTCTTTAGGTCTCAATTTAATATTGGGATTTATTTATTATGCATATATATTAAATTTTGTGTGATTTTCCTCTTGTTAATCTCTCTTAAGTAAATTTAATTATCAGTCCCACTAAAAGACCTTGAAGTGTAGAGTAAAAAGATTTCATGCCCTTCAGTTTCATGTCAAGCACCATTCTTGGCACGGAGGATACATCAGTAAGGAAAATAGGCACCAGGCAAATACAAATAAAAAACCACAATGAAATAACCTGTCACACCAGTCAGAATGGCTAAAAATGATTCAAGAAACAACAGGTGTTGATAAGGATGCGGCAAAAGGGGAACTCTCTTACACTTAAAGTAGGGATGCAAACTGGTGCAACCTTTCCAGAAAACAGTATGGAGGGTCTCAAAACATTAACAATAAAGCTACCCTGTAACCCAGAAATTGTACTACTAGGTGTTTATCCAGGAATAGTATTTCAAAGAGGCACCTGCATCCCAATGTCTATAGCAGCAATGTCCACGATAGCTAAACTATAGAAAAAGCCCAGATGTCCACCGACAGATAAATGGATTAAGAAGATGTGGTATATATGTTGTGGTATATATATATATATATATATATATATATATATATATATATATATATACACATATATGTATAAACACACACACACACACACAATGGAATATTACTCAGCCATCAAAAAGAATGAAATCTTGTGATTTACAATGACATGGTAGGAGTGAAAGCGTGTTATACTAAGTGAAATAAGTCACTCAGAGAAAGAGAAACCATATGATTTCACTCATGTGTGGAATATAAGAAAGAAAAACAGAAGTACATATAGGAAAGGAAGGAAAAATAAAATAGGATGAAAATTGAGAGGGAGGCAAAACATAAGAGATTCTGAACTATAGGAAACAAACAGAGGGTTGCTGGAGGGGAGGTGGGTGAGTGATGGAGTATCTGTGTGATGGGCATTAAGGAGGGCACATGATGTGATGAGCACTGGGTGTTCATTGAGTCATTAAAATCTACCTCTGAAACCTATCATACACTATATTTTAATTCAATTGAATTTAAATAAATAAATAAATAAATAAATAAATAAAAAAAAAGACGGAGACATATATGTAACACCAGATGTCTTCTATTGAGCCAGACACTGAGACTCGGAAAAATCTAAAAATTCTACTCTTCTCAGTGAAAAAAGAGATATTTGAGTAGAGACCAAAGGGGTGAGAGAAGTTAAAGAGAGTAGAAAATCAGATTTAAGAATTGCTGCATAACAATGAATATTGGAACACTGAAAAAATAAAATTAAATTAATTAAAAAAATAAATTCAATTAACCAAGGTATAGTAAAAAGAAAAAAAAAAAAAGAATTGTTGCACACATCATATTTCTACTTGTTAAAAATGCAATTAAAGTAATTCTTTGAGGGATGCCTGGGTGGCTCAGTTGGTTAAGCATCTGCCTTAGGCTCAGGTAATGATCCCAGGATCCTGGGATCAAGTCCTGCTTCTCCCTCTCCCTCTGCCTGCCACTCTGCCTGCTTGTGCTCTCTCTGTCAAATAAATAAATAAAACCTTAAAAAAGTAATTCTTTGAAAAACCATTATTCAGTTGTTGGACTCTGTATTTTTGGAAAATATGCTGCTCAGAAATAGGGCCAAGCAGCAATCTATTCCATTTGGTTGAAGTCAATTCTGAGTCTCTGATCTTCTTCCTTTACCTCTAAAATGCATATATAGCTCCAATTTTTTTTCATATGTGTTTTCATTTTTCATCATCTTAGTGGATGAAAAAATAATGGCTTATTATTAGTATATCTCAGTGCAATGCAGTTGGCCAGGACAGAGGAGATGATCCTTAACATGCCAGAGGTCGAGGGTGGTGTGAGGGGAGTCTTCCCATGGGATATGGGCAATCAATGTGTGCCTGTTTGTGGAGGACTTAACAATGACAAAAATGGAATAGAAGTCAACTGTTTTGGATGACACTCATCAGTTAGTTTTTCTATGCAGTATCATGGATAACATGCCCTTCCAAGTTAGAAATTTCAAATAATTGTTATATCAACCTGCAGAAAAGTGCTCCTAGTGGCCTATCCATGACACATCCTGACCATACCCAGTCATTCAGGAGCCCAGGCTCCTCCCATTGAGTGACTCACGTGACTCGAAGGGACTTTGAGGGCTCCGCTGGATCTTTGCATTCAGGGGCAGATATTCTGGAAAAGTCAAAACAATGGGGATATTAAAAAACCACATTGAGATACCATCATCACTAGCCATCAGGGAGATTCAAATTAAAACCACGTTGAGATACCACCTTACACCACTTAGAATGGCCAAAATTAGCAAGACAGGAAACAACATGTGTTGGAGGGGATATGGAGAAAGGGGAACCCTCTTACACTGTTGGTGGCAATGCAAGTTGGTGCAGCCACTTTGGAGAACAGTGTGGAGATTCCTCAAGAAATTAAAAATAGAGCTTCCCTATGACCCTGCCATTGCACTACTGCATATTTACCCCAAAGACACAGATGTAGTGAAAAGAAGGGCCATCTGTACCCCAATGTTTATAGCAGCAATGGCCACGGTCGCCAAACTGTGGAAAGAACCAAGATGTCCTTCAATGGATGAATGGATAAGGAAGATGTGGTCCATATATGCTATGGAGTATGATGCCTCCATCAGAAATGATGAATACCCAACTTTTGTAGCAACATGGACAGGACTGGAAGAGATTATGCTGAGTGAAATAAGTCAAGCAGAGAGGGTCAATTATCATATGGTTTCACTTATTTGTGGAGCATAACAAATAACATGGAGGACAAGGGGGTTAGAGAGGAGAAGGGAGTTGGGGGAAATTGGAAGGGGAGGTGAACCATGAGAGACTATGGACTCTGAAAAACAATCTGAGGGGTTTGAAGCGGCAGGGAGTGGGAGGTGGGGGGAACCAGGTGGTGGGTATTAGAGAGGGCATGGATTGCATGGAGCACTGGGTGTGGTGCAAAAACAAGGAATACTGTTATCCTGAAAATAAAAAAAATAAAAAAAAATAGAGCTTCCCTATGACCCTGCCATTGCACTACTGGGTATTTACCCCAAAGATACAGATGTAGTGAAAACAAGGGCCATCTGTACCCCAATGTTTATAGCAGGAATGGCCACAGTCTCCAAACTGTGGAAAGAACCAAGATGCCCTTCAATGGATGAATGGATAAGGAAGATGTGGCCCATATACGCTATGGAGTATGATGCCTCCACAGAAAGGATGAATACCCAACTTTTGCATCAACATGGACGGGACTGGAAGAGATTATGCTGAGTGAAATAAGTCAGCAGAGAGAGTCAATTATCATATGGTTTCACTTATTTGTGGAGCATAACAAATAACATGGAGGACATGGGGAGATGGAGAGGAGAAGGGAGCTGAGGGAAATTGGAGGAGGAGAAGAACCATGAAAGACTATGGACTCTGAAAAATAATCTGAAGGTTTTGAAGGGGCTGGGGGTGGGAGGTTGGGGGATCCAGATAGTGGGTATTATGGAGGGCACGTATTGCATGGAGCACTGGGTGTGGTGCATAAACAATGAATTCTGTTATGCTGAAAAGAAATAAATTTAAAAAATAGCAATTGTTGTCAGGGTTTGGGGAGAGGAAGGAACCAATAGACAGAGCTCAGATTAATTTAAAGGCAGTGTAACTATTCGATGCTATAAGTGGGGGTATTTATCACATACATTTTACAAAATGCTCAGACTGTAAACCACCAAGAATGAACCCTAAGGTAAATATGAACCTTGGGTAATAAGAATGCCTAGAGAGTTTCATTCTGTGTAACCAATGTATCATCTGGTGGGGGATGTTGATAGTGGGGAAGGCTATGCATGTGTGTGATTTTAGATGTGTGGAAACTGAACTCTCTGACCAATTTTGCTGTGAACTTAATACTACTCTTAAAAAAACTCTACTAAAGACAAAGAGAAGGAAGACTCATTGTTGCGAATATTATTTTGGACATTATAAAAATAAAATAATCCAATTAAAAACTGGGCAGAACACATCCAGATGGCCGACAGACGCATGAGAGTATGCTCAACACCACTCATCATCAGGAACATGAATGAAGAAGCTGTGTTAAGCACAACCCATTTATGGCTCAGGAATACAGTTTTTAACTTTGTACTTGGAAATAACTTCACAGTTACAGAAATGCATGGAACTAGGGTGTATTATTCTAAGTGAAATAAGTCAATCAGAGAAAGACAAATACCATATGATTTCACTCATATGTGGAATTTAAGAAAAAAAAAAGATGAACATGGGGAGGAAAAGGAAAAATAAAATAAGATAAAAACAAAGAGGGAATGGTCTTCCATCTTTTTGTGTCTTCTTCAATTTCTTTCATGAGTGTTCTGTAGTTCCTCAAGTACAGATCCTTTACCTCTTTGGTTAGGTTTATTCCCAGGTATCTTATGGTTCTTGGTGCTATAGTAAATGGAATCGATTCTCTAATTTCCCTTTCTGTATTTTCATTGTTAGTGTATAAGAAAGCCACTGATTTCTGTACATTGACTTTGTATCCTGCCACGTTGCTAAACTGTTGTATGAGTTCTAGTAGTTTGGGGGTGGAGTCTTTTGGGTTTTCCATATAAAGAATCATGTCATCTGTGACGAGAGAGAGTTTGACTTCTTCATTGCCAATTTGAATACCTTTTATTTCTCTTTGTTGTCTGATTGCTGTTGCTAGGACTTCTAATACTATGTTGAACAAGAGTGGTGAGAGTGGGCATCCTTGTCGTGTTCCTGATCTCAATGGGAAGGTTGCAAGCTTTTTCCCATTGAGGATGATATTTGCTGTGGGTCTTTCATAGATAGATTTTATTAAGTTCAGGAATGTTCCCTCTATCCCTATACTTTGAAGCGTTTTAATAAGGAACGGATGCTGGATTTTGTCAAATGCTTTTTCTGCATCAATTGAGAGGACCATGTGGTTCTTCTCTCTTCTCTTATTGATTTGTTCTATCACATTGATTGATTTGCGAATGTTGAACCATCCTTGTAACCCAGGGATGAATCCCCCCTGGTCATGGTGGATCATCTTTTTAATGTGCTGCTGGATCCTGTTTGCTAGGATCTTGTTGAGAATCTTAGCATCCATATTCATCAGGGATATTGGTCTGAAATTCTCCTTTTTGGTAGGGTCTTTGCCTGGTTTGGGGATCCAGGTAATGCTGGCTTCATAGAAAGAGTCTGGAAGTTTTCCTTCTGCTTCAATTTTTTGAAACAGCTTCAGGAGAATAGGTGTTATTTCTTCTTTGAAAGTTTGGTAGAATTCCCCAGGGAATCCATCAGGTCCTGGGCTCTTGTTTTTGGGGAGGTTTTGATCACTGCTTCAATCTTGTTACTAGATATCAGTATATTCAGGTCATCAATTTCTTCCTGGTTCAATTTTGGGAGTTTATAGTTTTCCAGGAATGCATCCATTTCATCTAGGTTGCTTAGCTTATTGGCATATAACTGTTGATAATAACTTCTGATGATTGTTTCTACTTCCTTGGTGTTAGTTGTGATTTCTCCCTTTTCATTCATAATTTTATTAATTTGGGCTTTCTCTCTTTTCTTTTGGATTAGTGTGGCCAATGGTTTATCGATCTTATTGATTCTTTCAAAAAACCAGCTTCTAGTTTCACTGATACGTTCTACTGTATCTCTGGTTTCTACCTCATTGATCTCTGCTCTAATCTTGATTATTTCCCTTCTTATGTGTGGAGTTGGTTTGATTTGTTGTCGATTCTCCAGTTCTTTATGGTGTAGAGACAGCTGGTGTATTCTGGATTTTTCAGTTTTCTTTTTTTTGAGGGAGGCTTGGATGGCTATGTATTTCCCCCTTAGGGCTGCTCTTGCTGTATCCCATAGGTTTTGGACTGAAGTGTCTTCATTCTCATTGGTTTCCATGAATTGTTTAAGTTGTTCTTTGATCTCCTGGTTGATCCAAGCATTCTTAAGCAAGGTGGTCTTTAGCTTCCAGGTGTTTGAGTTCCTTCTGAACTTTTCCTTGTGATTGAGCTCCAGTTTCAAAGCATTGTGATCTGAGAATATGCAGAGAATAATCTCAGTCTTTTGGTATCGGTTTGTACTCAAGGAACTACAGAACACTCATGAAAGAAATTGAAGAAGGTACAAAAGATGGAAGACCATTCCATGCTCTCTTGGATCAGAAGAATAAACATTGTTAAAATGTCTATACTGCCTAGAGCAATCTATACTTTTAATGCCATTCCGATCAAAATTCCACCGGTAATTTTCAAAGAGCTGGAGCAAATAATCCAAAAATTTGTATGGAATCAGAAGAGACCCCGAATCGCTAAGGAAATGTTGAAAAACAAAAATAAAACTGGGGGCATCACGTTACCTGATTTCAAGCTTTACTACAAAGCTGTGATCACCAAGACAGCATGGTACTGGCATAAAAAACAGACACATAGACCAGTGGAACAGAGTAGAGAGCCCAGATATGGACCCTCAACCCTATTGGCAAGTAATCTTCGACAAAACAGGAAAATATATACAGTGGAAAAAAGACAGTCTCTTCAATAAATGGTGCTGGGAAAACTGGACAGCTATATGTAGAAGAAGGAAACTCGACCATTCTCTTACACCGTACACAAAAATAAACTCAAAATGGATAAAAGACCTCAATGTGAGACAGGAATCCATCAGAATCCTAAAGGAGAATATAGGCAGTAACCTCTTCGATATCAGCCACAGCAACTTCTTTCAAGATATGTCTCCAAAGGCAAAGGAAACAAAAGCGAAAATAAACTTTTGGGACTTAATCAAAATCAAAAGCTTCTGCACAGCAAAGGCAATAGTCAACAAAACAAAGAGGCAACCCACGGAATGGGAGAAGATATTTGCAAATGACAGTACAGACAAAAGGTTGATATCCAGGATCTATAAAGAACTCCTCAAACTCAACACACACAAAACAGACAATCATATCAAAAAATGGGCAGAAGATATGAACAGACACTTCTCCAATGAAGACATACAAATGTCTATCAGACACATAAAAAAATGTTCATCATCACTAGCCATCAGGGAGATTCAAATTAAAACCACATTGAGATACTACCTTACACCAGTCAGAATGGCCAAAATTAGCAAGACAGTAAACAACAAGTGTTGGAGAGGATGTGGAGAAAGGAGAACCCTCTTACACTGTTGGTGGGAATGCAAGTTGGTGCAGCCACTTTGGAGAACAGTGTGGAGATTCCTTAAGAAATTAAAAATACAGCTTCCCTATGACCCTACAATTGCACTAATGGGTGTTTACCCCAAAGATACAGATGTAGTGAAAAGAAGGGCCATTTGTACCCCTACATTCATAGCAGCAATGGCCACCATCGCCAAACTGTGGAAAGAACCAAGATGCCCTTCAACGGACGAATGGATAAGGAAGATGTGGTCCATATACACTATGGAGTATTATGCCTCCATCAGAAAGGATGAATACCCAACTTTTCTATCAACATGGACAGGACTGGAAGAGATTATGCTGAGTGAAATAAGTCAGCAGAGAGAGTCAATTATCATATGGTTTCACTTATTTTCACTTATATCATATGGTTTCACTTATTTATATAACAAATAGCATGGAGGACAAGGGGAGTTAGAGAGGAGAAGGGAGTTGAGGGAAATTGGAAGGGGAGGTGAACCATGAGAGACTATGGACTCTGAAAGACAATCTGAAGGTTTTGAAGTGGCAGGGTATGGGAGGTTGGGGGAACCAGGTGGTGGGTATTGGAGAGGGCACGGATTGCATGGAACACTGGGTGTGGTGCAAAAACAATGAATACTGTTACGCTGAAAATAAATGTAAAGAATTAAAAAAAATAAATCATTGAAAAAAAAAACCCAAAGAGGGAAGCAAACCAGAAGAGACTCTGAATTGTAGAGAACAAACCGAGGGATGCTGGAGGGGAGGTGGGTGGTGGATGGGCTAAATGGGTGATAGGCATCAAGGAGGACACTTGTGATGAGCATTAGGTTTTATATGTAAGGGATAAATAACTGAATTCTACTTCTGAAACTAATACTATGCTATATGTTAAGTATCTTTAATTTAAATAAAACCTTGGGAAAAAACCCAAGAAACCCCCCACAAAGTGACAGAAATGATGCAGTAATATTTGTAGTAGAACACCCATATATCTTTATTCAGGCACTCTTGCTGATGTGCTACTCAATTTATTTTATTATACAACCTCCTTTATTTTCTCCCAGTTCTAGAGTCAGTACTATCTCTTCAAATGATCAGTCATTAGGCATCCTCATCTTCCCTTTCCTTTTTAAAATTTGAATTCAGTAGCTAACATATAATACATAATTAGTTTTTTATTATATTCAATTAGCTAACACATAATACATCATTAGTTTTTGTTGTAGTGTTCAGTGATTCATTAGTTGCATTTAACACCCAGTGCTCATCATGATGTGATGCCCATCACCCAGATATCCCTCCCCTCCACCTCCCTTTATACAACCCTCAATTTTTTTCCTGAAGTCAAGAGTCTTTCATGATTTGTCTCCCTCTCTGATTTCTTTCCATTCTGTTTTCCTTCTCTTGCCCTATTATCTACTGCACTATTTCTTATATTCCACATATGAGTGAAACCATATGATAACTGTCTTTCTCTGCTTGACTTATTTCATTAGTATAATACCCTCCAGTTCCATCCATCTTGATGTAAATGGTAGGCATTCATCCTTTTTTTAAAAAAAGATTTTATTTATTAATTTGACAGAGAGAGAGAGAGAGAGAGAGAGAGACAATGAGAGAAGGAGTACAAGCAGCGGGAGTGGGAGAGGGAGAAGCAGGTTTCCTGCTGAGCAAGGAGCCTAATGTGGGGCTTGATCCCAGGACCCTGGGATCATGACCGGAGCTGAAAGCACACACATAATGACTGGGCCACCCAGGTGCCCCAAGCATTCATCCTTTCTGATGGCTGAGTAATATTCCATTGTATATGAACCACATTTTCTTTAGCGATTCATCTGTTGAAGGAATCTTGTGTCTTTTTTTCTTTTTTTTTTTACTGCTCCAGTCCTTCAATAAACTTTATTACCAATTCTTGCATGAGATTTGCTCTGTTCAATATATAGACACCTTTATCAAATAGGTCAGGGCTCATCTCAACAGATACAATTTTCTGCATATGTGTGTCCATCTCCAGTTCCTGCAACTGAATCTCTTCCTTTTCCTCTCTGATGGTCTCTTGGGTTTTTTCCCCAAGACCTCTCTGACGGTCTCTGATGAGACAGCGTTGACTGACCCATTTTTGAGAGGTGGAGAGAGATGGTATGACCTCCCTCCCCAGTGAAGATGCACCTAGTGCACTGAGAACTGTGTATGGTCCTTGAGTTTTTAACAAATAAGTGTGTGCGTGTGTGTGTGTAATGGTGGGGGGAACTTTCAAGATGTGGGTCCTGGGCAAGGGTCCTTTTGCCTGGGCTTAAAGGCATCACAGACCCTGAGGTGTTGGGAGAAGGAAGAGAAGAGGGACTCATTATGATTTTTGTAAGTCTTATGTAGTTTGGGTCAGTTTCCATAAAAAGCATATTAAATACCATATATTACAACTGCGTCAGTATAAAGGCGAACATACTCCACTCTGGTTCATTGGTATCTATTCATTATTACTACAGTCACTTTTGGTTAATATTTTAAAATAATGTGTAACATTTTTGTAGAATCCTAAAAGTATTGTCAGCCTAATTCTGTGTATGTGTTATGCCTGGTAGAAGTCATCCCTGGTTGAAGCTGAGAAACAATCCTGAGGAAGGACCTGGGGTCTCCTAGGGTGACAGGATAGCCCATGAAGGAATACAAAAGCGACCCCTGAGCAGTGAGCAGAAGGGGTGGCAATAACTTATCCCTGGTGACAGGAATGCGGGGATCGATAAAAATAGGGTATAGTATAAACAGTAAGTATAAAAACTGCTGGCTTTGCCTTATTCCTACAGAACACACACATTTCCTGCAACCTACCTGGCTGGGTTGGTCATGTAGTGGAGAGACTGGACCACATTGTCACTTGCAGGGACAGGACTAGGGGCACCCACACAATTTCAGGGGGCAGACCCTATATTAGTAATTAGGCCAAGTTATGTTTTAATGAAATATTTCAAAACTCAAAATGAATGCTGAGACACAGATGAAGACTACAGTATCTCAGGGACCTGCATGCTGCCCAAACTCTGGAACGTAAGTCCTGAGATTTTCACACATGGTCCCGAGGGAAATGGGGGCCAGGAAGGTGAAAGATCACATTTTTCAGAGAAAGGATCGTGTTGGGCTACACATGGGGAGGACCAAAGTGCTTTTCACATTCCTCAGTCCTTCATCCATGTGCTCTCCAATGAATTATGTATGAGCGTGTGTGTACATGTGCATGTGGGCACATGCATGTGTGAGTGAAGAGGCTCCCTAAAGCAGCTATTTTGATCAGACAATACAAGAAGATTTTTCCATTTGCAGATACTTTATTGAAATGAAAATGTACTTGAGGTTTCAACAATCGTCTTGCAGTTAATAGATCAAAAGACAAAAAAGGAAAAGAAAGTTGTGGTTCCTATTAATCAGAAGTCAGTTTCTGTCCATTCTCTATGGTCCTCAGTGCCCAAGGTCATGTGCAAGGTTAAAATGCAGCACACCACTTACTTTCATATATTATGTTCTGGAAATCAAAAACAGAGATGTGCATCATCAGTTTCAACAAAGAATTGTAAGTCTCCTCTCAAATACATGGAAATGTGATGTTTTTAAGGTCAGGTGTGACTTTACATGTTAGAGATACCCCAAACAGTCTGATACCAAAACTATTACCTTTGAGACCCAGAAAAGAATGGATATGTGCACTCCAATTGATGAATCTAATCAAAGTTTTTAAAGAAAAAATTCCATTATCCTTGGTTGCAAGGGTTTTCAGGCTTTAAACTGTTTAAACTCATGGTAAATACACATAAACTGATGGTAAACACACATAACATAAAATTGACCATTTCATCATCTTAAGTATACAGTTCAGCAGTGTTAAGTATACTGGCGTTGTGGTGCAACCAGTCTCCTAAACATTTTCATCTTGCTTTGGTGAGACTCTATACCCACTGAATAATCCCCATTTCCCATACCACCCTGCTCCTAGGAAGTACTATTCTACCTCCTGTCTCTAGGAGATTGGGTACTTTAGAAAATGGATATAAATGACCTCATGCAATAGTTGTCTTCTTTTACTGGCTTATTTCCTTTACCGTAATGTGCTCAAGGCTCATCCATGTTGTGCCCTGTGTCAGCATCTCAGTGAAGGACACTTTAACCTTTTGCTTTGGCTATATTTCTCCATTGTCTACCCTGGAAGGTTTTCAATGGCATATTAGGATAGGGAATAAAATATAGAGAACCAACACAGGACTGATACTTGTTTTACACAAGTCCACCCCCATGGCTGATTCATACTCTTGACCTCTCTACTTGTCATTCATGGTATCTTAAAGTAATAGTCAAGGAATCCAATCACTTATACTAGCACATTGGGATTTCTTGAAAGTGCATTTAAAATTTTTTTAATAAGAAGTACAGGATTTTTTCACCTGGGTTCTTCTGGATTCTCTTAAAAATTCTTATGAATAGTTTCCTCTTTGTTTCTAAGAATAAGGGTATCTTTTTTGCTGATGACTTCAAGTGGGGTCCTTATTGAGAATCAGATGTTTTTTACCTTGATAGAAAATGTGTGCATGTGTGTGTGTATGCATGTGTGTATGCATGTGTGTGTTTTTCCCCTGCTTTGGCCTTTTTCATTAATTTTTCCCTAAAGAGTCCACAAAGTGAAGAGACAAGTCAGCATTGGGACCTTGGCTGACTTTCTGGATGCACCCACAATTTCACATGCACCCACTATTTCACATGCACCCACAATTAAATTCACTGAAATAAAATAAGGCCTGTGTAACACTTGCTGTGGCACAATGAGTGACAAACTTAGAGCCTGCTTGTCCCTGTCCAGTGGTTTGAAAGTTCATTAAAAGAAGCCATCAGCTCTCCAACCTTGCTCAGAGTTTCGTTTGACTGGGTGAGAAAACATCCTTTCAGTTGTGCTATGGCCTTATCAGTGCTAGGACCATCTGAGAAGGGTTTCAGGAAAGTTTGGTATTCATCCGTGCTCACTTGAGAATCGATTGTTTTGTTAATCACCTCTTCTACAAGTGGGCATCCAGAACCTGGAAGAAAACTTGCAAGTGAGGTCTCAATTATGTAAGTGTGAAGCTCTTTTTGGGAGTCCCGAGGACATCAGTCATCTTTTCCCATCTAAATAGACACATACATTTAGAAAGATTACACTGAATGGTCTTGAGTTCCCAATTCTAGCCGACTGAACTCAGGATCTAAGATTTCCTTTAAGCCCCAAAACATGTATGCCCCCTCCCCACCCACACACTATTCCAAAGTCCAGAGAAGCAAAACGCTGGTAATCATGAAACACGAAGACACTGGAGAAATGAGATGTTCTGCACTGGAGTTTGGGGGAACAGGAGGTCTTCCAGAGGGACCTGACACGATCTTCACCCTAAAAGTTGCCCTCCCCACACAGGACTTACCTGCAAAGCAGTAAAGGGGGAGGGCAATCAGCACAAGGACTCTCAGCAACTTCATAGTTGAGCACATGGTTGGCTGATCAGACAGGGAGGATAGAACTAACTCTGGTAGTGAGCACCTAGGAGTCCTCCTTCCATTCTCCTGTTCACCACTTTAATACCTCCCATAAATGAGGAAATGAGTCACACCTGAACCTGGCTCTGGACCAGGAAAACAGCAGGAAGAATCAACTGCAATCCAGCCAGCCTGTGCTCTGTTTGTAGAAACCAAGGAGACAGAGCTTTTTGGACCCCAAACCATTCTGACACTCAATAATGCTACGTGGCTTTAGATGAAATGAATGCAAAAATGTTTGCTAACTAATCAGATTACAGCAAGGCGAGTCTGTGTTGTTATCCATGTTGTTTTATTATTAGTGTGGTCTTCATATCCTTCTCACATTCCTCCCTCCTCCTTCAAGGTCCATATACCTTCCTATCCTGTGTGTCTGCTCATGCTGGCTTACCACACCTCTGGGCTCAGGGCAATACCACATACATCCTCATTTGGAAGACTTCCTCACCCACAGACACTTCAGTAAGGTGCTTGATGTTTGAGAAACACTCACAATGTCTCACTCTCTCTGAAGGTTTTTTTTCTTTTTACAAAGAATATCTCATTTAATTAACTCAATATCATAAATTCAGTCTATGAATTTTTTTAGCTCTTTAGGATTTTTTCCTACCGACTCAAAGGATGATGTGAAGCAGTAGAACAAGTGGTTGCTCAGCAGAGGCAGTGCCGAGGGTGGAACAGTGACCAGGTCTGGGCTCAAGTAGATGTGGATTGAAACCTTGGATGCAACACTTAATCACAAAGTGTTCTTGGACAAGTGAAACTGCGGGTCATGTCAAGCTTCCTTTTCCTCATTTCTAAAATGAGCAGGAATAAATCTAGGCCTGGTTTTACAGGAATGCCAGACACTCTGTAAAGAGCTTATTCAGGGCTTCAAATAAGGTAATCATGAATAAATGGGAGGTTTCATCAATTCATTACTCCATCCATCACACAAACATCCACCCCCATCCATCATTCCATTCATCCATCCATCCATCCACCCATCCATCCACTGCTCAACAGTAACCATGAGCTTCCCCCATGACAGGTCCTGTCCTACGTGACCCAGATTCAGGACTTTGACTCTGTGGAACATACTTCTCACAAGGGAGGCAACAAACAATCCCACAAGTGAATGAGTGACATCAGTAAGCATTTGCTCTATGGAACAACAAAACAACCATGAGGAGCAGTGTCTTGTACAGAGGTCCAGGCCAGCTACAGGAGCACGGACTTTAAAGCCTGGACAAGTGGACAATGATATCAAGGGGAAGATCTAGGAAAGAGTGTTCTAGGCAGAGTGAACAGCAAGTACAGAGGCTCTGGAGCACTTGGTATTTGGCAGGATAAAGAATTCTGGAATACTGAAAAGAAATTTAAAAAATAAATAAAAATTTAAAAAAGGGGGCTTTAAGTCAGGCCCCCAGATGATGCTCAGAAACTAGAAAAATCAAGGAGCCTTCAGTTTGGGTGTTTGTGTGACACTAATTGATCCCCTATCAAGAAAAATCATGGCGTATGGGTGAATTTGTACAAGTACAGATTTTGCCCTGATTACTTTGTATCATGGGAGAGAGAGAAAGTAGTGGCAAGAGAGAGTTATATTTGGCCTGTCTTCAAGGACATGGAAGACCTGATATATACTCATACCAATATTTTGGTCATTTGAGGACTTACCATATGTCATAAAAGTAGTAACAGTCAGTGAGAGCCATCTTTTCTCAGTGTATCATGCATTGGAACAAAAGCCTATGAAGGAGTTATTTTATTTGTTTTACTTTTTATTTTATTTTATTTTTTCAGTGTTCCAAGATTCATTGTTTATGCATCACACCCAGTGCTCCATGCAATACGTGCCCTCCTTAATACCCATCACTAGGCTTGTCCATCCGCCCACCCCTATCCCCTCCCAAACCCTCAGTTTGTTTCTCACAGTCCACAGTCTCTCATGCTTTGTCTCTTCCTCTGATTTTCCCCAATTCACTTTTCCTTTCCTTCTCCTAATGTTCTCCATGTTATTGCTTATGTTCCACAAGTAAGTGAAATCATATATTGATTGACTTTGTCTGCTTGACTTTTTTCACTCACCATAATCTCCAGTCCTGTCCCTGTTGATACAAAAGTTGGGTATTCATCCTTTCTGATGGAGGCATAATATTCTATTGTATATATGTCCCATATCTTCTTTATCCATTCATCTGTTGAAGGGCATCTTGGCTCTTTCCACAGTTTGGTGATTGTGGACATTGCTGCTATGAACATTGGGGTACAGATGGCCCTTCTTTTCACTACATCTGTATCTTTGGGGTAAATACCCGGTAGTATAATTGGAGGGTCATAGGGAAGCTCTATTTTTAATTTCTTAAGGAATCTTCACACTGTTTTCCAAAGTGGCTGCACCAACTTGGATTCCCACCAACAGTGTAAGAGGGTTCCCCTTTCTCCACATCCTCTTCAACACTTGTTGTTTACTGTCTTGTTAATTTTGGCCATTCTAAGTGGTGTAAGGTGGTATCTCAATGTGGTTTTGATTTGAATTTCCCTGATGGCTAATGATGATGAACATTTTTTAATATGTCTATTAGCCATTTGCATGTCTTCTTTGGAGAAGTGTCTGTTCACGTCTTCTGCCCATTTTTTGACATGCTTATCTGTTTTTTTTGGGTGTTGAGTTTGAGGAGTTCTTTATAGATCTTGGATATCAGCCCTTTGTCTGTACTGTCATTTTCGAATATCTTCTCCCACTCTGTGGGTTGCCTCTTTGTTTTGTTTACTGTTTCTTTTGGTTTTCGGAAGCTTTTGATCTTGATGAAGTCCCAAAAGTTCATTTTTGTGTTTGTTTCCTTTGCCTTTGGAGATGTGTCTTGAAAGAAGTTGCTGTGACCAATGTTGAAGAAGTTACTGCCTATGTTCTCCTCTAGGATTTTGATAGATTCCTGCCTCACATTAAGGTCTTTCATCTATTTCGAGGTTATTTTTGTGTATGGTATAAGAGAATGGTCAAGTTTCATTCTTCTACATCTAGCTGTCCAATTTTCCCAGCACCGTTTATTGAAGAGACTGTCTTTTTCCCACTGTATATTTTTTCCTGCTTTGTCGAAGATTATTTGACCATAAAGTGGAGGGTCCATATCTGGGCTCTCTACTCTGTTCCACTGGTCTATGTGTCTGTTTTTGTGCCAGTACTACACTGTCTTAGTTTTCACAGCTTTGCAATATAGCTTGAAATCAGGCAACGTGATGCCCCCAGGTTTGTTTTTCTTTTTCAACATTTTGAAGGAGTTATTTCAAAATTTAGATATTCTTAAGTGGTTTTAAATTGTAAGTTAGTGATAAGGATCAACCTTGCAGTATTTGAGAAGATACCCTACATGTTTTTTCACTAATTCTGTAGAACCGGTTCTGCCCCTCACCTGCAGGATTGTAGGGACATTAACCTCAGGTGTGTTCTTTGGAAGTGAACTTCTTCCTCATTAAGATAATGCCAAAGTCTAGAACTTGGGGAGGGAGGAAGTTACACAGGCCAGCAATGTTAGGAAGTGCCTAGCCTTGGAAACATCTTGAAGGCAGTGAGATATTGGTGGTTCACAGTATATGGGCCATTCCTAAACCAGGCTCATTACTTGCCATGGGCCAAGTGTGCTATGGAGATTTCAAGGCTGTATCTCTTTGTATACTGGGAATAGTCCTGGGATTGTAATAAGTCCTCAGGACTAGATTGGGCACAGAGCAGGTGCTGTGTACATGGCAGCCACTAGTGATTCATTTTATAAAACTGAGAAAGCTCTTATGATATACCTTGAAGAGTAGTAGGACCATCAGAGACCACTGGAAACTCTGTTGAACTTCACATTCTCTTGAATGATCTAGAGAAGGTCATTTTGAGATTTGAGGTTAAAATCCTATGTTTGAATAAACAGCACAGTATTTTGATCCATGCTTACTTGGTACTGTTCTGACTTCTTTTTGGAAGAGTTTTCCTGAGATATAATTTACATAGAACTTCTCTGTCAAACATATTTCACACACTATTGGTTTGTTAATCTTCTCAAAGCCCAGCAACCATGGGTGTTTATGCATTTCCAATGTTCAATAAAACATGAATGGCAAACAATAGTAGAGCAGTCACTCAAGACAAGGTACTGAAGCAAACCTTTAATCTTGTCATATGCATAGGAAGAAGATGACATTTATTTTTCTGGAGGGGATACTTTAGAGTGCGAAAGAGGTGACAAAATGGATAGCATGCCAGGAGATCAGCACAAACCAGATTCTACTGAGAAATTTATATAACATGTGTGTTCACCCTCCCTTGGTTGGCAACCTCCTCTGCTGCTTCCCAGGTGTAATCTGGATGCAGCCTCTTTACACAGAAGATTAGGAGAGACTGAAGAAAAGGCCAGGCACTCTGGGTTGATATGTGGTAGGTTTAATAACATAGGGAGTTTACATACAAGGGTTGTTTTGGGTATCCACAAGATGGGTAGATATCTACACCCACTTGCCAGAATCAGAAGGTTTACAGAGAAGCTTTAAGTGGGTTCAGTCACATACCCAGTTCAGATGGTTTCAACAACACATTGGTATCTCAAGGCATTGGTTTGTGGCAGATTCTGGGAGTGGACCAAGCAAGTGGAACCTACATCTCCAGGATAGGGGAAGTGGGTGAGGAGCCTCCAATTGCCTGGGTTCAACTATGTGTCAACTAGAATTCATGTCCTGTCCCCCAACACATCACCATGATGTGAGCATATCATTTCTCCCTAGCTGCAGACAACAGGATGAGAGAGGTGAAGTAAGTTGACCAACAGCCCATGCTTGTAGGTGGCAGCTGGGGTAAGGAGTCTGGTGTTGTGGCTGAGAAACAGCTCTCAACACTATTGACCTCCTTAGTTTGACCCTTACGGACGTTCCCCTTATGACTCAAATACATTCTTGTGATCTTGACACACAGCTGCACATGTGAACTCCAGGTTGATTTCTGTGTAAGCCTGCCAGTTTTATGTGGATGCCTTGTTCCCCATGGACTCCCCTCAACACTGTCCCTGCCTTAGTTCCATAGGACTGAAACTCTTTATTCTTTCCCAATATCATATTAAAGACAGCCTTCTTCTTGTGCCCTTCATGACTCCAAATCTCTAGATCTCTCTTGCCAAGACTTGGCTCTCTGTGTGTAGCTATTTCCTGACATCTCTAGTGTCCTGATCTCATGGTCCTTCCTCCCTGTTATGGTCCTACATGGTACCGCCTGTGTACCTCTGGTCTTTGTGTGATGATAGTGATACAGTAGGTGCTTAATTAATTGTTGTGTAACTGCTTTTCAGGACAGATTTTGGATTTATACAAAGATTTCACTGATTATATTATGTGTTTTATTATTAGGTCCATTTAGAAAGAGAAGCACATTTAAATTTGAGTCTTTAGTGAAGTCACGGATCAAACCCCACACTAAAACCAGTCACCAGCCTGTCATTCTGGTGCTAACACCACCTTGTTTATGTTACTTGATGAGGACTTTGGTGCCACAATAGGGAGAGGGAAGGTGAGGCAGGAGAAAGTGGGAGCCCATGCCATTCGTGGACTGGGCCACCTCAGACTCCCTGTTCCCCAGATATAACCACTACCTTGAGCCAATGTAACTTTGATTCAATCTATCCCGGATGCATCTGATGACTTGGGGCCACAAGCCGGATTTGGAAGCCAAGCCAAGATCAGTTGTCACCTCCAGTAAATTCTCCTTGGCTTATTCACCAAAACCATGAACTTTATATAACATTGCAGTGCCAAGAAATGTGGGGCTAGTTATTTAATCCCCACAGACATGTGACAGTTCATATGGATCACTAGATAACTACCCCATTGTCTTCTATACTGAGTTAGTAAATTTCCCTCCACTATGTGCCCAACTTTTCTTGCCACCTGTAGTCATGCACAATTGTGAACCTCTGGCTCTCAGGAGCATTACAAAGGGTATATGGGAGAACTGATAATATGCATTTGCACTGTGAGAACAGTGATTTTTTACTGAAGCTGTCTGACTCTCTCCTTTCATCTATACCTGTAGACACTTGTCAATGTCTGGAGATGTTTTGGGTGTCCCCACAGGGTGGGTCAGGCTCTATTGACATCAAGTGGGTAGAATCTAGAGCTCTTCCTAAATGACCTGAGATGCTCAGGACATTTACTCAGAAAGACCTTTTCATGCTGAAAGACAATAAATCCTTGGTTGAGAAACTCAGTGCTCAAGAAATCACTAAAAACATTTGCCCCATGACAAAAGATCAGTAATGCTATGTCACCTCCCACTAAGTGGACAGTGAGTGGAGTCCCAGTGCAGACAGGTGCCAGCAGGAGTGTGGGCATCTGTGTCACTTGGTGCATAGAACTCATCTTGTTTTTATTCACACCCTTGGTTTCTCAATTCTGTCATCCACATCCTCTTTGTCCTTCAAAATCCAACTGAGTCTTCACTTCCTCCCAAAGTCTTCCTTCAGAGAGAACGGTCAGCTCAGAAGGGCTTTGTTGAATATCTTATGGCCTTTGAATTCTATGGTAGAATCTCATTCTCAGGAATATTTTGATATCTTTTTTTCTTCTATCTTGTCATTTGTCACAATAGTTAAAAATGTTCCTGTATAAGTCCCCGAGTTTATTAGTTTTACAATGGTGAAACAAATGAATATCCCTGACAAGACCAAGCTTGAAGGAATACAGAAGTAGCCACAGAAAGGTCTCAAAGCAGGAGATGGCTTGCCAGCTGAGTGAGAGAGCTTGGGACTCTTGGTCTCAGGATCATGACTTTGAGACCTATGTTATATATAGGGATAACTTAAATAAAAGTAAATTTATTTTTTATTTTTTTAGATTTTAAGATTGTATTTTATTTTTTTAATTTAATTTAAAATTTTCAGTGTTCCAAGATTCATTGTTTATGCACCACACCCAGTTCTCCACGCAATATGTGCCCTCCTTAATAACCACCACCAGGCTACCCCCCCATCCTCCTCTCATCCAAAACCCTCAGTTTGTTTCTCAGAGCCCACAGTCTCTCATGGTTTGTCTCCCCCTCCAATTTTCTCCAATTCACTTTTCCTGATTATATCTGGAGACATACCATTGTAATTCTCTGTACAGGTCCTTTGGGTTGCAAATGCTCCTGTAGCCAGTAATAATAGTAGCAATTAAAAGAGTGGTTTCACTTATTTGTGGAGCATAACAAATAGCATGGAGGACAAGGGGAGATGTAGAGGAGAAGGGAGTTGAGGGGAATTGGAAGGGGAGGTGAACCATGAGAGACTCTCTAGAGCTCTAGACTCTGAAAAACAATCTGAAGGTTTTGAAGGGGCAGGGGGTGGGAGGTTGGGGGAACCAGGTAGTGGGTATTAGAAAGGGCATGGATTGCATGGAATACTGGGTGTGGTGCAAAAACAATGAATACTGTTATGCTGAAAAGAAATAAAAAAAAAACCTTAATTGCTTGGCATATAATCCCTTAATAAAATCAATTCTCAGTTAAAAAAAAAGAGTAGCACTAATTTTTGTTTGCTAGCTATGGCAAGAGAATGTGGAAGTGCAATTATCATCTTCAATCATTGTTATTAATCTACAAGCCATTAGGTTTCCTATTTAACCGTTGAGTCAACTAACTTGCAGAAAGTAAGGAACTTGCTCAATCTTGTTCAGTTTGGATGCCAGTAGATCTATCTCAGCATAATTGTATGTGAATTAAAAAGTAACAAAGTGGTGCTCTCAGTCAGGGAAGACTGGAAGGGGTCACATGTCAGATGGAACATAGGCAAATGACAGTGAAGTTCTCTGCTTGGACCTCAGTTTCTGACTCAACTGAATTCTCTGGGTCATGACCCTCAAGCTAGTTTCTTCATCTTTCTCTCCAGTTCTCTTCTTCTTTTACTTTTTTAAAAGGATAATTTATTGACAACAACAAATGCAGGTGGGGAAGTGGAACAATAGGAGCTCTCATTCACTGCCTGTGGGAATGCAGAATGGTACAGGTACTTTGGAAAACAGTTTAGCAGTTTCTTATAAAAGTAAGCATAGTGTTACCATATGATCCAGCTATTGTGATTCTTGGTATTTATGCAAAGGAGCTGAAGGCATGTTTACACAAAATCTGCACATGATGTTCATGACATTTCCATTTATAGTTGCCCAAATTCAGAAGCAATCAAGATGTTCTTCAGTAGATCCATGGATAAAGAAACTGGTAACTTCAGACAATGGAATATAGTTCTAACATCCTATGGAATTGATCTCTTAAAGAAGAGCTACATGTAAGCCATGAATAAGCATGGAAGAACCTTACATAAATATTACTCTTCTCTTATTATATATAAGAGAAGCCAACCTGAAGAACTGTGTGGATGTGATTACAACTCCATGACATTGTGGGCAGGCAAAATTATGAAGACAATAAAATATCAGCAGTTTCCATTGGTTGGGGAGGAAAGAAGGATGTATATACAGAGTGCAGAGGATTTGCAGGCTGGTGACACTACTGTGTATGAGATTATGTTGCCAGATACCTGTCATTATGTCAAAAACTCTCTGTCAAAACCTATCAAATGTACAACCTGAGTCAAATCTAATGTAAATTACCAACCTTGACTGCTAAAGATGTGTCAATATAGGTTTGCCAATTTTGAGAAGTGTACCATCAGGTGTGGCATGTTGATAGTGTGGGAGGCTGGGCAGATGTGGAGGTGAGGAGCACATTGGGACTCTATGTGCTCTGCTTGACATTTTTGTGAATCTAACACTTCTCTAAAACCATAAAGTCTATTTAAAAAAAGGACATCTTATTAAAACATTCTTTTTCAGCAAGAAAACAATGAGAAAAACATTAATCAATGGAATGGTCAGCACATATAGATAGTTGATTAAGGCATGAATATCTAGGATGGAAGGGAGAAGATGGCAGCAGAGTAGGGGACCTCATTTTATCTGGTCTCTTGAATTGAGCTGGATATCTATCAAACTATTCTGAACACATCTCAACATGAGATGTAAGAAAATATACCCAGATCTCTACAAGCAGAAAAGCAACTATTTTTTGCAAGGTAGGAGTTGCAGAATCTTGAATCTTTGGGGGAAGTGTTGGAAGATAAACTGAGGGGGCAGGGAGCCTTCATAAGCCAGCCACTAGAAAGTATTATAATGCCAGAGTGCAAATCAGGGCCTTTAGAAATCTGCTCCAGTGAGAGACATCCCATTCTGAAAAGGGCACAGGGGATAATAAGGCAGAATTCTAGGTGGATCATTGTGGTCTCAGGATCCCAGGAGACTCAGAACAAATGGGAGCCTGAAAAAATAGAGTTCCCAAGCAGTTGAGTGGGAAGACTGGTTATGGTCAGTGAGCCCAGAAGGGACCCCCAGGTCTGGTCACATAAACCATGAGCCAGACTGGTAAGGAGACCACACTTTGGCTGAGCACCCTGAAAAGGATTAGAAGGTGAGGGCTGTTTAACATCCTGGAGAGATACAAAATGGCTGTGCCCATGACTGGGCAACAGCTCTCAGGGTGGTAGTGACCCTGGAAAGGACAGTAGGGTGGCACCCAGCCATGACCTGGGAACAGTAGAACAGGGTGAATGGGAACCCACAACTGCTGGTGTAGACACTTGAGGCTCTAGGCCAGAGATTCCTGCAGGGCCATATTTGCTCTGACCCTCTAAAGAGCCACCTGGCCTAGAGCCTCAAGTTTGTGGTCCCCTTTCTTCAGTAAACCCTCCAGGTCAAACCGTCTCCACTTCTATGTGTACCAAACTCCACAGATTTGAGCTCTTCTCTCCTGCTGCCATGGCTTGCACATGCACCCTCCTCCATGGATCCCAGGTCATGGCTGGGTGCCACCCCAGTATCCTTTCAGGGGCCACACTGCCCTGAAAGCAGTTGCCCAGTCATGGACACAGCTTTGGTGTGTCCCAAACTCCCAAATCCTGTGTTGTGAAGAAAAGAGAGAAAACTAACTCATAGCATAAGAAGAGAGACTTAGAGAATTTAATGATACATTGAAAAGAACCAATATCAGGAACACTGGGATCCAAGAGGGGGTGGAGAGAGAGAGAGAGCTAGAAGGTATATTTGAGCAAATCATGGCTCAGAACTTCCCTAATTTGGGGAAGGAAACAAACATTCACATCCAAGAGACAAAGAGGACTCTTCCCCAAAATCAATAAAAATAGATCAACTACCCAACATATAATAGTAAATCTTGCAAATCTTAGAGCCAAGGAAGCTATCCTGAGAACAGCTAGGGGGAAGAGATTTCTTACATTCAGAGGGAGGAACATCAGAATAACATCAGACCTAATCAGAGAAACCTAGCAGGCCAGAAAGGCCTGGCAAGAGATATTCAGGGTACTAAATGAGAGGAACATGCAGCCAAGAACACTTTATCCAGCAAGGTTTTCATTCAGAATGGAAGGAGAGATAAAGAGTTTCCAGGACAGGCAGAAACTGAAACAATACGTGACCACCAAGCCAGTCCTGCAAGAAATTTTAAGGGGGATTCTGTAAGCAAAGAGAGACCCCAAGAGAACCTAGACCAGAAAGCAACAGAGACAATCTACAGATAGAAGGACTTTACAGGCAATACAATGGCACTAAATTAGTATCTTCCAAAAATTACTCTGAGTGTGAATGGGCTAAATGCCCCAATCAAAAGGCACAGGGTATCAGATGGGATAAAAAGCAGGATCCATCCACATACTGTCTAGAGAGAGACATTTTGAACCTAAAGACACCTCCAGATTGAAAGTGAAGGGATGGAGAACCATTTACGACACCATTGGACCTCAAAAGAAATCTGGGGTAGCAATCCTTATATCAAACAATTTAGATTTTAAACCTAAGACTGTAGTAAGAGATGTAGAGGGACACTATGTCATCCTTAAAGGGTCTATCCAACAAGAAGATCTAACAATTGTAAATATCTATGTCCCCGGTGTGGGAGCAGACAAGTATATAAACCAATTAATAACCAAAGTAAACAAACATATAATAATAGTAGATTAATAATAGGAGACTTCAACACTCCACTCACAGCAATGGACAGATCATCTAAGTAGAAGATCAAAAAAGAAAGAAGAGCTTTGAATGACACATTGCACCAGATGGACTTCACAGACATATACAGAACATTCCATCCTAAAACAACAGAATACACATTCTTTTAGAGAATGTGTTCTCTCCAGAACAGATCCCATAATGGGTCACAAATCAGATCTCATCCAATAGCAAAAGACTGAGATTATTCCCTGCATATTTTCAGACCACAATGCTTTGAAACTGGAACTCAACCACAAGAAGAAATTTAGAAGGAACTTAAACACCTGGAGATTAAAGAACATCCTGCTAAAGAATGAATAGGTCAACCAAGAAATTAAAGAAGAACTTAAACAATTCATTGAAACTAATGGGAATGAAAACACATTGGTTCAAAACCTATGAGATACTGTAAAGGTGGTTGTAAGACGGAAGTACATAGTCACCCAAGACTCTCTCAAAAAATCCCAAATGCACAAGCTAACCTTACACCTAAAGGACCTGGAAAAGGACAGCAAAGAAAGCTTAAACCAAGGTGAGGAAGAGAAATAATAAAGATTAGAGCAGAAATCAATGAAATAGAAAGTAGAACAGTAGAACAGATCAATGAAACCAGAAGCTGGTTCTTTGATATAATTTTTTTTATTGTGTTATGTTAATCACCATACAGTACCTCATTAGTTTTTTTTAAATTATTTTTTGGGCCATATGTACCCCAATGTTCATAGCAGCAATGGCCACAGTCGCCAAACTGTGGAAAGAACTAAGATGCCCTTCAATGGACAAATGGATAAAAAAGATATAGTCTATATATACTATGGAGTATTATGCCTCCATCAGAAAGGATGAATACCCAACTTTTGTAGCAACATAGACAGGACTGGAAGAGATTATGCTGAGTGAAATAAGTCAAGCAGAGAGAGTCAATTATCATACAGTTTTGTTTATTTGTGAAGCATAAGGAATAACACGGAGGACATGGGGAGATGGAGAGGAGAAGGGAATTGGGGGAAATTGGAGGGGGAGATGAACCATGAGAGACTGTGGACTCTGAAAAACAAACTGAGTGTTTTGGAGGGGCAGGGAGTGGGAGGTTGGGTGAGCCTGGTGGTGGGTATTATGAAGGGCATGTATTTCACGGAGCACTGGGTGTGGTGCATAAACAATGAATTCTGGAACACTGAAAAGAAATTAAAAAAAAAAGGAAAAAAACCCATAATGTATTATTTGCCCCAGGGGTATGGGTCATCAGGCTTACACATTCCACAGCACTCACTATGGCACAAAGCCTCCCCAATGTTCATAACCCAACCACCCTATTCTTACTTCCCTATTCCCCCAGCAACCACAGTACCTCATTAATTTTTGATGTAGTGTTCCATGATTCATTGTTTGTGTATAACATCCAGTGCTCCATGCAATAATTAATGAGATCAATAAACCTCTGGTTAGAATTATCCAAAAGAATAGAGAAAGGACCCAAATTGATAAAATCATGAATGAAAGGGAGGGATCACAACTAATACCAAGGAAATAGAGACAATTGTTAGGACTTATTACCAGCAGCTACATGTCAACAAACTAGGCAATCTGGAAGAAATGGATGCATTCCTGGAAATTTGTAAACTACCAAGACTGAAACAGGAAGAAATAGACAATCTGAACAGACCAGTAACTAGTAAGGTAATTGAAGCAGTAATCAAAAGCCTCTCAAAAAACAAGAGTCTAGGGCCAGATGACTTCCCAGGGGAATTCTACCAAACATTAATAGAAGAAATAAAGCTGTTTCAAAAAATTGAAATGGAAGGAAAACACAAACTCATTCTATAAGGCCAGCATTACCTTGATCCCCAAACCAGACAAAGACCCCATCAAAAGAATTACAGACCAATATCTCTGATGAACATGGATGCCAAAATTCTCTACAAGATCCTAGCCAATAGGATCCAACAGTGCCTTAAAGGGATTATTCACCATGACTAGGTGGGATTTATTCCTGGGATGCAAGGGTGGTTCCACATTTGCAAATCAATGGATGTGATAAAGCACATTAATGAAAGAAAAGGCAAGAACCATATGATCCTCTCAATTTATGCAGAAAAAGCATTTGACAAAGTACAGCATCCTTTCTTGATTAAAACTCTTCAAAGCATAGGGAGAGTGGGAACATACCACAACATCATAAAAGCCCACAGCAAAGATCTTCTCAATGGGGAAAAGTTGAGGGTATTCTCTTAAGGTTAGGAATGTGATGGGGATGCCCACTCTCACCTCTATTGTTCAACATAGTACTAGAAATCCTAGCCTCAGCAATCAGACAATAAAAAGAAAACTCAAAAGACTCCACCCCAAATTGCTAGAATTCATATAGCAATTGAGCAACGTGGCAGGAGACAAAATCAATGCACAGAAATCAGTTGCATTTCTATACACTAACAAAGTGACTGAAGAAAGAGAAATCAAGAAACTGATCCCATTTAATGCAAGCTGGTGCAACCACTCTAGAAAACAGCATGGAGGTTCCTCAAAAAGTTTAAAATAGAACTACCCTATGACCCAGCAATTGCACTACTGGGTATTTACCCTAAAGATACAAATGTAGTGATCTGAAGGGGCACGTGCACCCGAATGTTTATAGCTGCAATGTCTATAATAGCCAAACTATGGAAAGAACCTAGATGTCCATCAACAGATGAATGGATAAAGAAGATGTGATATATATACACAATGGAATACTATACAGCCATCAAAAGAAATGAAATCTTGCCATTTACGACTACGTGGATGGAACTAGAGGGTATCATGCTTAGTGAAATAAGTCAATCGGAGAAAGACAACTATCATATGATCTCCCTGATATGAGGAAGTGGAGATGCAACGTAGGGGGTTAGGGGGGGTAGGAGAAGAATAAATGAAACAAGATGGGATCAGGAGGGAGACAAACCATAAGTGACTCTTAATCTCACAAAACAAACTGAGGGTTGCTGGGGGGGGAGGGATGTTGGGAGAGGGGGGTGGGGTTATGGACATTGGGGAGGGTTTGTGCTATGGTGAGTGCTGTTAAGTGTGTAAACCTGGCGATTCACAGACCTGTACCCCTGGGGATAAAAATACATTATATGTTTATTAAAAAAAATTAAAAAAATGTTAAAAAAAGAAACTGATCCCATTTAAAATTACACCCAAAACCTTGTGATACCTAGGAATAAACCTAACCAAAGAAGTAAAGTTCTGTACTCTAGAAACTACAGAATATGGAAGAAAGAAATTGAGGAAGACATAAAGAGATGGAAAAATATTCCATGCTCATGGATTGGAAGAATAAACATTGTTAAAATATCTATACTGCTCCGAGCAATCTATACATTCAATGCAATCCCTATCAAAATACCATTGAGAGTGCCTGGGTGGCTCAGTTGTTTAAGCATCTACCTTTGGCTCAGGTCATGATCTCAGGGTTCTGGGATTGAGTCCCACATCAGGCTTCCTGCTCAGCAGGGAGTCTGCCTCTCCCTCTCCCTCTCCCTTTGCATTTTCCCTCTCTCTCTCATAAATAAATAAATAAATAAATAAATAAATAAATAAATAAAGTCTTAAAAAATACCATTGACATTTTTCACAGAGCTGGAAAAAACAATACTAAAATTTGTATGGAACTAGAAAAAAACCATAATCACCAGGGGAATGTTGAAAAAGAAAAACAAAGCTGGGGGCATCACAATGCCTGACTCCAAGTTATATTACAAAGCTGTGATGATCAGGACAACATGGTACTGGCACAAACACAGACACATAGATCAATGGAACAGAATAGAAAACCCAGTAATGAACCCTCAACTCTATGTTCAAATAATCTTTGACAAAGCAGAGTAGTCAATGGAAAAAAGACAGTCTCTTCAATTAATTGTGCTGGGAAAATTGGACAGCCACATACAGAATAAAACTGGACCATTCTCTTACACCATATACAACGATAAACTCAAAATCGGCAAATACCTCAGTGTGATTCTGGAATCCATCAAAATCATAGAGGAGAACACAGGCAGCAACCTCTTCAACCTTGGCTGCAGCAACTTCTTGCTAGACACATCTCCAAAGGCAAGGGAAACAAAGCCAAAAATGAACTACTGGGGCTTCATCAAGATAAAAAAACTTCTGCACAGCAAAGGAAAGAGTCAACAAAACTAAGAGGCAACCCACAGAATAGGGGAAGATATTTGCAAATTTTAAGGGTTAGTATCCAAGATTTATAAAGAACTTATCAAACTCAACACACACACACACACACACACACACACACACACACACACACACAGTCAAAAAATGGACAGAAGACATGAAAAGACACTTCTCCAAAGAAGACATACAAATGGCCAACAGACACTGAAAAAATATTCCACATCACTTGCCATCAGGGAAAAACAAATCAAAACCACAATGATACCCCCTTACACCAGTCAGAATGGCTAAAATTAACAAGACAGGGAAAAACAAATGTTGATGAGGATGTGAAGAAAGGGGAACCCTCTTACACTATTGGTGGGAATGCAAGCTGATAAAGGTACTCTGGAAAACAGTGTGGAGGTTCCTCAGGACATTAAAAATAGAGCTACCCTATGGCCCAGGAATTGCACTACTGGGTATTTACCCCAAAGATACAGATGTAGTGAAAAGAAGGAGTACATGCTCTCCAATGTTCAAAACAGCAATGTCCACAATAGTTGAACTGTAGAAGGAGCTGAGATGCTCTTCAACAGATGAATGGATAAAGAAGATGTGGTTCACATATACAATGGAATAATACTCAGCCATTAGAAAGGATGAATATCTGCCATTTACATTGACATGGATAGAACAAGAGGGTATTATGCTAAGTGAAATAAGTCAATCAGAGAAACATAATTATCATATGGTTTCACTCATGAGGAAGATAGGAATAGTGCAGAAGAAATCAGAGTAGGAGACAAACAATATGAAACTCTTGACTCCAGGAAACAAAATGAGGATTGGGGAAAGGGAGGTGGGTGGCGGGATGGGGTAACAGGGTGATGAGCATTAAAGAGGGCACATGATATGATGAATACTGGGTGATATACTCAACTAATGAATCATTGAACATTGTACAAAAACTAATGATGTGCTATACCTTGGCTAATTGAATTTAAATTAAAAAAGAAAATCTAAAATGATCTACTGAAAAAAAAAATTAGAACTGTTCATTATGTAGCTGAGTATAAGATCACCTTGTAAACACCAATGACTTCTCTATAAACCCGCTAACACCATTCAACATCATGGAAAAAATGATGTCATTGGGAACAGAACAATAGCAGCAACAAAAATATGTTAGAATAACCAAAGTGGAAATATGCAAACTTTAAGGATCAAATCATGGAATTTTACTTACAGATCTAAAAAAGAATCTTAAAATAGAGGCACACACTTTGTTCCTGAAGGAAATAGTAGAGCATTTAAGGATGTCCACTCTTCTCAAATTTGTTTACAAATCCAATCCAGCTCTATTCAGAATCCTCACTGGGCAGTTTTACACTCTGTGTTGAATTCTGAAGTGCTGGTTCTTTCAAAGTAGAATGTATTCACTTATTGAGCAGTGTGTAAGAACCCAACTTCAGGATCCAATTATGGGGTTCAAGCTCAGCTGTTGTACTTTCTACTTGTGGGCACATCAGCAGGATGTTGACCCTCTTCACCTGGTGCCTCACCTGCAAAATAAGTTGATAACAACAGTGCCTACCTTATAGGATTTATGTTAGGATAAATGAATTACTATAGGAAAAATGCTCAGCTCAGGATCTGAGAGTAATTTCAGCTATCATGCTTATGTAACAAAGAGGAAAATATACAAAAAAATGTCAAACAAAATAAATCAGCTCACTGCCAAGTCAAATCTCAACTTGAATGTAACTGACTCCACCAATGAGGAATGTTTATTTATCCTAAAGGCTAACAAAGTGTGCTTTGGAATTTGGTTTTGGTTCCTTTGGGATTTCTCTCACTTTAAAATGGGTTTCTCTAAGTCAAGCAGAGAAAGACAATTATCATATCATTTCACTTATGTGGAACACAAGGAATAGCATGGAGGACATTAGGAGAAGGAAGGGAAAAATGAAAGGGGGGAAACCTGAGGGGGAGATGAACCATGAGAGAATATGGACTCCAGGAAATGAGCTGAGAGTTTTGGAGGGGAAGGGAGTGGGTGGATGGGTTAACTTGGTTATGGGCATGTATTGGAATGAACACTGAGTGTTATATGCAAACAATGAATCATGTAACTCTACATCAAAATATTGCACCTCCATCAGAAAGGATGAATCTCCAACTTTTGTGTCAACATGGACAGGACTGGAGGAGATCATGTTGAGTGAAATAAGTCAAGCAGAGAAAGTCATTTATCATATTGTTTCACTTACTTGTGGAGCATAAGGAATGACACAGAGGACGTTAGGAGATGGAGAGGAGAAGTGAACTGGGGGAAACTGGAGGAGGAGACAAACCATGAGAGACTGCAGACTCTGAGGGTTTTGGAAGGGAGAGGGGTGAGAGGATGGGTGAGCCTGGTGGTGGGTATTAAGGAGGGCACAGATTGCTTGGAGCACTGGGTGTTGTACATAAACAATGAATCTTGGAACACTGAAAAAAATAAAATTAAAGATGCAAAAAAAGGTAAAAAAAACTAATGAAGTACTGTATGGTGACTAACATAACATAATAAAAAAGATTACATATCTCAAAAACGTGGGTTTCTCTCAGTTAAAAATTTTCCTATAGTACTTTTCAGTCACTTAATTTGTTGTATATGATCACTTTGAAAGAGCTATTGTGGGGGTGCCTGGGTGGCTCAGTGGGTTAAGCCTCTGCCTTCTGCTCAGGTCATGATCCCAGGGCCCTGGGATTGAGCCCTGCATCGGGCTCTCTGCTCCGCAAGTAGCCTGCTTCCTCCTCTCGCTCTGCCTGCCTCTCTGCCTACTTGTGATCTCTGTCAAATAAATAAAATATTTTTTTAAAAAAGAAAGAGCTATTGTGATTTAAGATTCCTAAACACTGAGTACTGGAGCCAAAGGTATAGGAGAGTGATGGGTGGGGATAGATATTAGTTATCCCCAAGCCATACAGGTTCTCTGGGCTCCTGTTCATAGCAGGAGACACTGGTCACACCTGTCCTTTTAGGTGAGGTTGAAATCCCAGGGATTCTCTAGGGCTTAACATATACATGGGACATGGAAAGATTTAAGACATTACTTCTGGATCACAAGGTCCACAAATAGTGTTACAACGGATATGTCATGTGCTCACACTGATTTTCATGTCCCATTCCCCCTGAAGTGAACATTTTTGTTCCAATTTATAGAGACAGAGGCATGCATGTCACCCCTCAGATCTTACAGAGTATTGACTTTGTGTACAAATCTCTAGAGTCAAAAAAATAATTGAAAGTAATATTTTGTGGTACACACACTTTTTTTTCTATAAGAAGTGGTTTCTGATTCCTTGCTTTGCATAAGAAAGGGAATTCAATGAATTCAGTGACGTCACGGTCATAGACTCACTCTTTTCCCATTGACACATTCTTGTGACCAGTATTTTCAGGGTTTACATCTATAGGGATGCAAACCATGAATAAAACTGCCTCATTTTAGCAATAAATGATATTCATGGGTATACAAAACCAAAAAGTGCCTTGTTCAGCTCTAAAAGAGATTTACTTATCAATAATATTTCAAAGCATTGATTTAAGAAGTATCAAAAATTGAAATATACATATTTATCCCAAACTGCAAGCATCTTTGATGGCATCCAAATCACCATTGTGCCTTATTTTACATACTCCACAAAGCCATTTTATTATATCTTCCTTTGCCCTTGTGCACTGTTGAGCTTCTGTGATTTTTTACCCTGAGTTATCTCAGGGTCATGTGTGAGCTGACTAAACCATCTACCACTCCCACACATTATCTGCCAGAACCTTCCTATACCTAATGCATGCTCAAACTTCTTGCTATAAGCTGTGAACTGCAAAATGAAGCCTATGTCTTGGAAAAGGCCATCAGGCATAAGAGATTGCTTGCCTCATCTGTTTGCCACTGCTGCCATAACGCAATGGTCCTAAATGTCTCAATCTCTTTTCTATGTCATACATAGGATAAGGAATGAATATACAGTGGAAAAAAGACAGTCTCTTCAATAAACGGTGCTGGGAAAATTGGACAGCTATATGTAGAAGAATGAAACTTGTCCATTCTCTTACACCATACACAAAGATAAACTCAAAATGGATAAAAGACCTCAACGTGAGACAGGAATCCATCAGAATCCTAGAGGATAACACAGGCAGTAACCTCTTTGATATCAGCCACAGCAACTTCTTTCAAGATATGTCTCCAAAGGCAAAGGAAACAAAAGCGAAAATGAACTTTTGGGACTTCATCAAGATCAAAAGCTTCTACACAGCAAAGGAAACAGTCAAGAAAACAAAGAGGCAACCCACGGAATGGGAGAAGATATTTGCAAATGACAGTACAGACAAAAGGTTGATATCCAGGATCTATAAAGAACTTCGCAAACTCAACACACACAAAACAGATAATCATATAAAAAATGGGCAGAAGATATGAACAGACACTTCTCCAATGAACACATACAAATGGATATCAGGCACATGAAAAAATGTTCATCATCACTAGCCATCAGGGAGATTCAAATTAAAACCACATTGAGATACCACCTTACACCAGCTGGAATGGCCAAAATTAGCAAGACAGGAAATAACATGTGTTGGAGAGGATTTGGAGAAAGGGGAACACTCTTACACTGTTGGTGGGAATGCAAGTTGGTGCAGCCACTTTGGAGAACAGTGTGGAGATTCCTCAAGAAATTAAAAATAGAGCTTCTCTATGACCCTGCCATTGCACTACTGGGTATTTACCCCAAAGATACAGATGTAGTGAAAAGAAGGGCCATATGTACCCCAATGTTTATAACAGCAATGGACATGGTCGCCAAACTGTGGAAAGAACCAAGATGCCCTTCAGTGGACGAATGGATAAGGAAGATGGTCCATATACACTATGGAGTATTATGCCTCCATCAGAAAGGATGAATACCCAACTTTTGTAGCAACATGGATAGGACTGGAAGAGATTATGCTGAGTGAAATAAGTCAAGCAGAGAGAGTCAATTATCATATGGTTTCACTTATTTGCGGAGCATAACAAATAACATGGAGGACATGGGGAGATGGAGAGGAGAAGGGAGTTGAGGGAAACTGGAAGGGGAGGTGAACCATAAGAGACTATGGACTCTGAAAAACAACCTGAGGGTTTTGAAGGGGCAGGGGGTGGGAGGTTGGAGGAGCCAGGTGGTGGGTATTGGAGAGGGCACATATTGCATGGAGCACTGGGTGTGGTGCAAAAACAATGAATACTGTTACACTGAAAAGAAATTTAAAAAAAAGGAATTAATAAAAAAATCAGAAATGTTTAGTTGCTCAGATTTTTCCATAACAGTTTCTCATTGTGCATAGTCAACTACTTTTGCATTTCATAATACTGGGAATCCTGTCCAGGTGTCATTTCAGTCACAACCTGGAGTTTAAGGAGCCTTCATCCAACTGCACATTGACTTCATACAGCATCACCCTTCATTGGGGTCCTCTCATGGCCCAACTGTATCAGATGCTCTCCTGGGATGACCTGACACTTCCTTCCTGGGAAGGCAGAAGTTTGTTCATCCCATTTTGTCTCAACAATACAAGTGATAACTTTGTATTTGAAATGAACTGAAAACGTATAGCAATTATGCAATGTTATGTACCTTAGAAGGACATATGTTCACATTCACCAAGCTCCTTTTAAGTTGGAGTCAGGGCTACCAGACCAAGGTGAGACTCGGTCAAAATTGATGTATTCTGTCTGAGTAACAGATGTTACAGAGGGTAATTCCAGAGGGGCTGCCTTGTAGCACTCAAACCAGGTGTTAACAACTCCTTGACCATCCCCACAGTCAGGTAGGTGTGTTGGTCCATCCTTGAGGTACATGCTCCTCATTATAAGTCAGCCTCACACATGAACAAAAACCTTCAAGACAGCAAGTCACACCTCGTCAAAAGTACCTCTCCAAAAGGGGGTGTTTGAGTCCTCTGCAAACATTTATGTACATGGCACTTAGAAGCTACTTAGATTTTCTCCATCTTGACCCCAGGGAGGACAGAAGTTACCCTGCAGCATCATCAACAGGTTGAGTAAAGTTGTTTCTAAATTTTAGAAGAGTTGCATGAATTAGAGGCCAAATAACCTCAGGACTTGTGAGGTGTGCCAGAAAACTGATGAGCTAGTACTCACTGTAGTATTCTGAAGACCTTTTAGTTTGCTGACCTTTACAGTTTGCTTACCACAAAGACCTTTCTTCTTGAATAGTCTTTTGTAGTGAAGTGGACAAGAAAAATAATTTGTGCCTTCTGGGTATTGAACCTCTTTAATCTCCATTCTGCTCTAATATTTATGTACATGTAGCTTTAGGAACTTCCCCAATGTCTCATTGTAGATCTGCCACTCTGAGTGTAAACAGAAAACATAATACCTCAAGGAACTTTTCTTATCCCAGCATTACCTATTACACAGGTATTGACCAATAAAGCTTATAGGTGTGATAGCTGATGTATTTATTATGTAAATAATTCATATTTATTATGTTGTAAACAAAAAACTTACCAGCTATTAACTTTTCTGAAGTTCAAATAAGTGGTCTCCATCAGGCTGAAATATAACACACAGGATCTGTAGATTAAATCACTGTATGCCAGATATGCTCTATGTTTTCTTAATTCCAAAGTTCTGTCCTACACATGTCTCTGTTGCTAGAACTGAAGACCTGTGAGTTACATGTACCAGACTCTCTTACCAGTGCTGCCTTGTGTGGTTCTCCAATGGAAGACACTGATGTGAGTTTAAAGATGGGAAGAAGGCAGAAATCCTGTCTTCTCAGCTTTTGATGTCACTTCTTGCAGTGGTTGTAGAAGCAGTGTCTTCAGGACCCACAGAAGCCCAGCAAGGACAGTGCTTTATAAATTATGGGAGCATGGAAAATGACCCCCTAACCAGAGGACATTCAGGGAGGCTTCTTGGGTGTTAATGACATGACAATAATAAAGTACCCATGTTAGAGAAACAGTCAACCTTCAACGACTTTGCACAGGGTCAGAACAGAGGAAGGCTGGTCTCATTGCATGCTGGAACTGTACAGCATGAATAATATGGACTTCTGGGGCAGGGGGTGAAAGTGCAACCAGGTGAAACCCAGGTTTGCTGAAGCTATATGCAGGCACTCTGGACCCTGGTCTGGACCCAGACCACAGTGTCTGGGTTCCTTGAATCCATGACAGGAATCCTCAAAGTGTCTTTGGGGATTTTTTATTTCATTTCTCTTTTGTCTCATTGCCTGGGTAGGCGATGCAGGCATCAGAGTCCCAGTTTTTATTGACTGTCTAAGAATAATGAGAAGTCAGTGAGAGAGAAAACCATCCCCAGTTAGAGAATGTGACTCCACAATTTTTACCAACAGAACTCATTCTGCCAATTGATTCTATTAATTTATCATGATTGAGCATATAATCTATGCTGATTTGTGTCAACAAAAAAATTGATAAAAATATTAAGTGTTTTCCACTCAAGATGTGCAGAGGGGGATGATTTAAAGAGACCAAAGGAGAGGAGCGTGTAAAAATTAGATCCATTTTAGTAACATAAATGAGATTTAAACCAGCACTAAGTCATTTTTTAAAAATGGAGGGAGACAGGGCCTTTAAAACACGTTTTCCCTGTTAGCTGGGTAGACAACCTTGGAATGGGAGAGAATGTTTGATGAATGCTTTGCTGAGGTTTGAATATGGTGATGTTTTAGGTGGTTTCTTTGGTCCATTCAGTTTCTCCAAGCACAGCCTTGGAGCATCTCCCATGGACCCTGGGTGCTTAGAGTAAACACGCTGAAAGGAATCATAACTCTCCTCATTTAACCTCCCATTACTTCATTTCTTGAATGCTCTGAAGCCAAAATTGTTGTCTCCTTTCTCCTCTACCTGTCACATTCTCTAGTAAACACCAGGATTCAGGAAGGAGAGGGAGTTGGATAGAGAGAGTGACTGTACTAATGTTTGCAGGGAGTTCAATCCGGGGTTCCTAAACAAGATGTGAGGTGCTTGAAGGATGAACAGAAGTTGTCCAGGTGATCAGGGTGGATGCAGAGTTATCTAGAGCAAGGATGTGGAGCTTAGGTCATTGCCCCTGGAAGGGAGACATCTTGTGGTCCTGTCTAGGAATCACATCTATTTCATGAAAGCTGAGCCTCCACATCTGCTCTGCTCCTCTGTGCCAATAACCCTAAACTTCAGGAAAACACTTGCTTGTCTGTGTTCCTGTGAGTATGCTCATTTATATGTCAACCGATGGGAAGGACTCTCTTCATTGGTCAGCTGATACATCTGTTTCATCCTTTTGACACCCTCACATCTATCACATCTCCACCCATATTGGCTTTTAAGTGAAATTCCATAATTCCTTCCTTTATCATAAGCCATGGAGAATCTTCATCCCCAGTGGGACACAAGTTCTTCTTGGAGTGATATTGCTAAGAGCCTCAGTGTCGGTGAGATGGTTAAGTCCCCTCAGAAGCAGGGCTTGCTGACCCACTGAAGGGAAGCACTTACATGCTTCAGACTCAGTGTTTCTGGTTGCCACCCCCACCCCCACATTTCAGTCATCTCCAGTACCCAAGAGAATAAAAACATGATGCAATTCAAGTCAGATCAAGCTGGAGTTCCCATTTCTTTGCTGATGGTTCTTTTTTTGTATTGTTATCTGGAATGGTCTTTTCTTCAATTCCATTGTCACTTCCTTATCATCTCTGTTCTGGAACCCATTTCCTGGGAACCCATTTTCTCATTGAGTGTCCCTAGACTGGGACCTCCCACTGACCAATTCTTACATCAGGGTGTTTCACTGGCATACCTCTTGTGAACTTGCTTTTTTTAGAGGCCAAGGGCAGCCTGCCCCAAATGTGCCACTTTGGCTTGTGGATTATATTCAATAAAATTGACTTAAGAAACAATGAATGCATAAAGATACTCAGACCATTTTCTGTTGTCCTGAAAGCAGAAAATGGATCTCTTCATGTGAGGTATCCTCTTTCTACCAGGAAGCAGACCACCTTATCACCAGAGATAGAAAATGTTGAGCCATGAAGTCTGTATAAACAATCCCTTTTACTTTTTACTAATTTACTTCCCCAGCCCAATCCTTTTTAGAATTCCTTACTAATTGTAGCTCCCAAAGTTAAGTTTTCTCTGTCCTGTCAATTCCTCAGTGATTTATTGTCTCTTTGTCTGAAAAGTATAAAAACTGCCTGCCTTAGGCATTTCTTTAGGTCTAAATTTAATATTGGGATATATTTATTATGCATATATATTAAATTTTGTGTTTTTTCTCTTGTTAATCTCTCTTAAGTAAATTTAATTATCAGTCCAGCTAAAAACCTTGAAAGGTAGAGGAAAAAGTTTTCCTTCCCTTCAGTTCATGTCAAGTACCATTCTTGACACTGGGGATACATCAGTAAAGAAAATAGGCAATAATCTGTATTGTGATGAAGCTTATATTTCATTAAGGGGAAAGAAAGAATAAATAAAATAAGGAGGCAAAATAGGTGGTATATTAGAAATCAGTAATTGCCATGAAGAAAAATTAAAGTGCCACGGAGAAAAATTAAAGGGGGTCCTGATTTTAAGTTGGGTGGACAAAAAAGGATTCACTGATGAGATAATCTTCCAGGCCAGATTTGAAGGAGGAGAGGAAGAGAGAATGAGGTGCCTTGGATTTGAGCATTTCTGGTGGAATGACTCCCCAGGTTCTCACCAGACAATTCTCTTAACTCTTTTATAAACACATATTGTCTTTAATTGTTCTAGGTAATAATATCCTAGGAAACAGCACAACTGTTCCACTCTGTTTACCAACGTATGAAACAACTATTACAAGAACCTGGAGAGTGTTCACTTTTCACCTTCCATTCTCTCCTCATCCAGAAACAATCTGGCTTCCACTCCAACTATTTAGCCAAGGTTCCTAGCTCTTACATTTTAATTTTAAGGCCAGTTTCAATTTGTCTAATATCATTAGACGTAGAGGCCATGTTTTCTTTCTTCCAGATGGTTATTAGCAATGTCTGTCCAAAAGACAGTTTAAGTACTGAATACAGTTGTTTATGTTACATGTTTAGTTACCTAACACATGGATTCATTTTATCTATACATCGATCGGACTGTAAATTTGATGGGTTGACATTCTATCTAAATTGTCTTTTGTATTTGAAAAATGACGCAAAGTTCACCAGGAAAAACACATAAGTGAAAAATGTCATGGCATTTTGCAAAAAGTAGAATGAATGAGGTAGAAGCAGCCTTCTGTAGTATGTAAACCACTAATGGAACTGCACTCCCTGAAACAGCTTAAAAATAGGGGGCTAGTAGCTTCTATGAGAATGTCCCCAAATTCTCCAGATCAGAGATAATGGTGACATTCAAATCATTGGGAAAAGAGGGCTTATTCACTAAGTGAGGTTGGGAAAATGTGGATCCATTTTTGAGTTCTCCATTATGTTCCACATTTTGGTTGTCAATTCCCATCCCAACACTAATCTGGATCAAGGTGAATTCTTTTTCAGTTAGTTTCAGTATGTGATCCAGCAAGTCACCATTCAGTGGTCTTCCTAATCTTGGCCATTCTCAGATAAATATTCTTCCATATGAATGTTAAAATATTTTGTCTGGTTCCTGCTATCACTCCAAGGGGATCCAACTTTAAAGTACATTATATTTATCTTGATGAAGCCCCAAAAGTTCATTTTCATTTTTGTTTCCTTTGCCTTTGCGGACATGTCTTGAAAGAAGTTGCTGTGGCCAGTGTTGAAGAGGTTACTGCCTATGTTCTCCTCTAGGATTTTGATAGATTCCTGCCTCACATTGAGGTCTTTTATCCATTTTGAGTTTATCTTTGTGTATGGTGTGAGAGAATGGTCGAGTTTCATTCTCCTACACATAGCTGTCCAATTTTCCCAGCACCATTTATTGAAGAGACTTTTTTCCACTGCATATTTTTCCCCACTTTGTTGAAGATTATTTGACCATAAAGTTGAGGGTCCATATCTGGGCTCTCTACTCTGTTCCACTGGTCTATATGTCTGTTTTTGTGCCAGTACCATGATGTCTTGGTGATCACACCTTTGGAGTAAAGCTTGAAATCAGGCAATGTGATGCCTCCAGTTTTGTTTTTCCTTTTCAACATTTCCTTAGCAATTCAGGGTCTCTTCTGGTTCCATACAAATTTTGGGATTGTTTGTTCCAGCTCTTTGAAAAATGCCAGTGGAATTTTGATCAGAATGGCATTGAAAGTATAGATTGTTCTAGGCAATATAGACATTTTAACAAGTTTATTCTTCTGATCCTTGAGCATGGAATGCTCTTCCACTTTTTGTGTCTTCTTCGATTTCTTTCATGAGTATTTTGTAGTTCCTGCACAGCAAAGGAAACAGTCAACAAAACAAAGAGGCAACCCATGGAATGGGAAAAGATATTCGCAAATGACAGTACAGACATAGAGCTGATATCCAAGATCTATAAAGAACTCCTCAAACTCAACACAGACAAAAAACAGACAATCACATCAAAAACTGGGCAGAAGACACGAACAGACACTTCTCCAAAGAAGACATACAAATGGCTAGTAGACATATGAAAAAATGTTCATCATCATTAGCTATCAGGGAGCTAATCAAATCAAAACCACATTGAGATACCACCTGACACCAGTTAGAATGGCCAAAATCAAGAAGACCATAAACAACAAGTGTTGAAGAGGATGTGGAGAAAGGGGAACACTTTTACACTATTGGTGGGAATGCAAGTTGGTGTAGCCACTTTGGAAAACAGTGTGGAGATTCCTCAAAAAATTAAAAATAAAGCTACCCTATGACCCTGCAATTGCACTACTGAGTATTTACCCCAAAGATACCGATGTAGTGAAATGAAGAGCCATCTCTACCCCAATGTTCATAGCAACAATGGTCACAGTCATCAAACTGTGGAAGAACCAAGATGTCTTTCAACAAATGAATGGATAAAAAAATGTGGTCCAGCAGAGAGAGTCAATTATTATATGGTTATGCTTATTTGTGGAGCATAAGGAATAACACGGAGGACATGGGGAGATGGGGAGGAGAAGTGAGTTGGGGGAAATTGGAGGGAGAGATGAACATGAAAGACTGTGGACTCTGAGAAACAAACTGAGGGTTTTGGATGGGAGGGCGGTGGGGGGTTGGTGAGCCTGGTGGTGGGTATTAAGGAGGACATGTATTGCATGGAGCACTGGGTGTGGTGCATAAACAATTAATTTTGGAACACAGAAAAAATAAAATTAAATAAAAAAATACTTTACATTTATATATCAATTTTGGAATGATTGGCATTTGTATAACTATTGTCCAGAGACACAGTATGTATCCAACTTATTAGATTTGTTTTTAGGTATTTTATGATTTTGTTATTTTTGCAAAAGGGGTATCTTCTTCCCTGTAAAATTCTCACTGGCTCTCTCATACAGCATATTGTCTGTCCTATTTGTATAGATTGAGCAAGTATTTAACCATTTATGAAGTATCTCATCATAGTATTTTAATACTTCCAGTGGTACTTTGTGAGCATGTCTCATGTCTCCTGATGAAAGTATTACACTGTTTGCAAACAGAAGTGTTTCATCTCAACTTTGGTAATGGTTATGATCATTTTGTCTTCTTATTTTATTTATTTTTTTTTATTTATTTATTTTTTTAAATTTTATTTTTCATAAACATATAATATCTTTTTATCCCCAGGGGTACAGGTCTGTGAATCGCCAGGTTTACACACTTCACAGCACTCACCATAGCACATACCCTCCCCAATGTCCATAATCCCAACCCCCCACACCCCCCCATTAACCCTCAGTTTGTTTTGTGAGATTAAGAGTCACTTATGGTTTGTCTCCCTCCCAATCCCATCTTGTTTCATTTACTCTTCTCCTACCCCCTTAACCCCCCATGTTGTATCTCCTCTCCCTCATATCAGGGAGATCATATGATAGTTGTCTTTCTCCGATTGACTTATTTCGCTAAGCATGATACCCTCTAGTTCCATCCATGTCGTCGCAAAAGGCAAGATTTCATTTCTTTTGATGGCTGCATAGTATTCCATTGTGTATATATACCACATCTTCTTTATCCATTCGTCTGTTGATGGACATCTAGGTTCTTTCCATAGTTTGGCTATTGTAGACATTGCTGCTATAAACATTCGGGTGCACGTGCCCCTTTGGATCACTACGTTTGTATCTTTAGGGTAAATACCCAGCAGTGCAATTGCTGGGTCATAGGGTAGCTCTATTTTCAACATTTTGAGGAACCTCCATGCTGTTTTCCAGAGTGGCTGCACCAGCCTGCATTCCCACCAACAGTGTAGGAGGGTTCCCCTTTCTCCGCATCCTCGCCAGCATCTGTCATCTCCTGACTTGTTAATTTTAGCCATTCTGACTGGTGTGAGGTGGTATCTCATTGTGGTTTTGATTTGTATTTCCCTGATGCCGAGTGATGTGGAGCACTTTTTCATGTGTCTGTTGGCCATCTGGATGTCTTCCTTGCAGAAATGTCTGTTCATGTCTTCTGCCCATTTCTTGATTGGATTATTTGTTCTTTGGGTGTTGAGTTTGCTAAGTTCTTTATAGATTCTGGACACTAGCCCTTTATCCGATATGTCATTTGCAAATATCTTCTCCCATTCTGTCAGTTGTCTTTTGGTTTTGTTAACTGTTTCCTTTGCTGTGCAAAAGCTTTTGATCTTGATGAAATCCCAATAGTTCATTTTTGCCCTTGCTTCCCTTGCCTTTGGCGATGTTCCTAGGAAGATGTTGCTGCGGCTGAGGTCGAAGAGGTTGCTGCCTGTGTTCTCCTCAAGGATTTTGATGGATTCCTTTCTCACATTGAGATCCTTCATCCATTTTGAGTCTATTTTCGTGTGTGGTGTAAGGAAATGATCCAATTTCATTTTTCTGCATGTGGCTGTCCAATTTTCCCAACACCATTTGTTGAAGAGGCTGTCTTTTTTCCATTGGATATTCTTTCCTGCTTTGTCGAAGATGAGTTGACCATAGAGTTGAGGGTCTATTTCTGGGCTCTCTATTCTGTTCCATTGATCTATGTGTCTGTTTTTGTGCCAGTACCATGCTGTCTTGATGATGACAGCTTTGTAATAGAGCTTGAAGTCCGGAATTGTGATGCCACCAACCTTGGCTTTCTTCTTCAATATTGCTTTGGCTATTCGAGGTCTTTTCTGGTTCCATATAAATTTTAGGATTATTTGTTCCATTTCTTTGAAAAAAATGGATGGTACTTTGATAGGAATTGCATTAAATGTGTAGATTGCTTTAGGTAGCATAGACATTTTCACAATATTTATTCTTCCAATCCAGGAGCATGGAACATTTTTCCATTTCTTTGTGTCTTCCTCAATTTCTTTCATGAGTACTTTATAGTTTTCTGTGTATAGATTCTTAGTCTCTTTGGTTAGATTTATTCCTAGGTATCTTATAGTTTTGGGTGCAATTGTAAATGGGATGGACTCCTTAATTTCTCTTTCTTCTGTCTTGTTGTTGGTGTAGAGAAATGCAACTGATTTCTGTGCATTGATTTTATATCCTGACACTTTACTGAATTCCTGTACAAGTTCTAGCAGTTTTGGAGTGGAGTCTTTTGGGTTTTCCACATATAGTATCATATCATCTGCAAAGAGTGATAGTTTGACTTCTTCTTTGCCAATTTGGATGCCTTTAATTTCCTTTTGTTGTCTGATTGCTGAGGCTAGGACTTCTAGTACTATGTTGAATAGCAGTGGTGATAACGGACATCCCTGCCGTGTTCCTGACCTTAGCGGAAAAGCTTTCAGTTTTTCTCCATTGAGAATGATATTTGCGGTGGGTTTTTCATAGATGGCTTTGATAATATTGAGGTATGTGCCCTCTATCCCTACACTTTGAAGAGTTTTGATCAGGAAGGGATGCTGTACTTTGTCAAATGCTTTTTCAGCATCTATGGAGAGTATCATATGGTTCTTGTTCTTTCTTTTATTAATGTGTTGTATCACATTGATTGATTTGCGGATGTTGAACCAACCTTGCAGCCCTGGAATAAATCCCACTTGGTCGTGGTGAATAATCCTTTTAATGTACTGTTGAATCCTATTGGCTAGTATTTTGGTGAGAATTTTTGCATCTGTGTTCATCAAGGATATTGGTCTGTAGTTCTCTTTTTTGATGGGATCCTTGTCTGGTTTTGGGATCAAGGTGATGCTGGCCTCATAAAATGAGTTTGGAAGTTTTCCTTCCATTTCTATTTTTTGGAACAGTTTCAGGAGAATAGGAATTAGTTCTTCTTTAAATGTTTGGTAGAATTCCCCTGGGAAGCCATCTGGCCCTGGGCTTTTGTTTGTTTGGAGATTTTTGATGACTGTTTCAATCTCCTTACTGGTTATGGGTCTGTTCAGGCTTTCGATTTCTTCCTGGTTCAGTTGTGGTAGTTTATATGTCTCTAGGAATGCATCCATTTCTTCCAGATTGTCAAATTTGTTGGCGTAGAGTTGCTCATAGTATGTTCTTATAATTGTCTGTATTTCTTTGGTGTTCGTTGTGATCTCTCCTCTTTCATTCATGATTTTATTTATTTGGGTCCTTTCTCTTTTCTTTTTGATAAGTCTGGCCAGGGGTTTATCGATCTTATTAATTCTTTCAAAGAACCAGCTCCTAGTTTCGTTAATTTGTTCTATTGTTTTTTTGGTTTCTATTTCATTGATTTCTGCTCTGATCTTTATGATTTCTCTTCTCCTGCTGGGTTTAGGGTTTCTTTCTTGTTCTTTCTCTAGCTCTTTTAGGTGTAGGGTTAGGTTGTGTACCTGAGACCTTTCTTGCTTCTTGAGAAAGGCTTGTACCGCTATATATTTTCCTCTCAGGACTGCCTTTGTCGTGTCCCACAGATTTTGAACCGTTGTGTTTTCATTATCATTTGTTTCCATGAATTTTTTCAACTCTTCTTTAATTTCCTGGTTGACCCATTCATTCTTTAGAAGGATGCTGTTTAGTCTCCATGTAATTGGGTTCTTTCCAAATTTCCTCTTGTGATTGAGTTCTAGCTTTAGAGCATTGTGGTCTGAAAATATGCAGGGAATGATTCCAATCTTTTGATAACGGTTGAGACCTGATTTAGGACCGAGAATATGATCTATTCTGGAGAATGTTCCATGTGCACTAGAGAAGAATGTGTATTCTGTTGCTTTGGGATGAAATGTTCTGAATATATCTGTGATGTCCATCTGGTCCAGTGTGTCATTTAAGGCCTTGATTTCCTTGTTGATCTTTTGCTTGGATGATCTCTCCATTTCAGTGAGGGGAGTGTTAAAGTCCCCTACGATTATTGTATTATTGTCGATGTATTTCTTTAATTTTGTTATTAATTGGTTTATATAGTTGGCTGCTCCCATGTTAGGGGCATAGATATTTAAAATTGTTAGATCTTCTTGTTGGACAGTTCCTTTGAGTATGATATAGTGTCCTTCCTCATCTCTTATTATAGTCTTTGGCTTAAAATCTAATTGATCTGATATAAGGATTGCCACTCCTGCTTTTTTCTGATGTCCATTAGCATGGTAAATTCTTTTCCACCCCCTCACTTTAAATCTGGAGGTGTCTTCATGTTTAAGATGAGTTTCTTGTAGGCAACATATAGATGGGTTTTGTTTTTTTATCCATTCTGATACCCTGTGTCTTTTGATTGGGGCATTTAGCCCATTAACATTCAGGGTAAGTATTGAGAGATATGAATTTAGTGCCATTGTATTGCCTGTAAGGTGACTGTTATTGTATATTGTGTCTGTTCCTTTCTGATCTACTACTTTTAGGGTCTCTCTTTGCTTAGAGGACCCCTTTCAATATTTCCTGTAGAGCTGGTTTGGTACTTGCAAATTCTTTCAGTTTTTGTTTGTCCTGGAAGCTTTTAATCTCTCCTTCTATTTTCAATGATAGCCTAGCTGGATATAGTATTCTTGGCTGCATGTTTTTCTCGTTTAGTGCTCTGAATATATCATGCCAGCTCTTTCTGGCCTGCCAGGTCTCTGTGGATAAGTCTGCTGCCAATCTAATATTTTTACCATTGTATGTTACAGACTTCTTTTCCCGGGCTGCTTTCAGGATCTTCTCTTTGTCACTAAGACTTGTAAATTTTACTATTAGGTGACGGGGTGTGGACCTATTCTTATTGATTTTGAGGGGGGTTCTCTGAATCTCCTGGATTTTGATGCTTGCTCCCTTTGCCATATTGGGGAAATTCTCTCCAATAATTCTCTCCAATATACCTTCTGCTCCCCTCTCTGTTTCCTCTTCTTCTGGAATCCCAATGATTCTAATGTTGTTTCGTCTTATGGTGTCACTTATCTCTCGAATTCTCCCCTCATGGTCCAGTAGCTGTTTGTCCCTCTTTTGCTCAGCTTCTTTATTCTCTGTCATTTGGTCTTCTATATCGCTAATTCTTTCTTCTGCCTCATTTATCCTAGCAGTGAGAGCCTCCATTTTTTGATTGCACCTCATTAATAGCTTTTTTGATTTCAACTTGGTTAGATTTTAGTTCTTTTATTTCTCCAGAAAGGGCTTTTATATCTCCCGAGAGGGTTTCTCTAATATCTTCCATTCCTTTTTCAAGCCCGTCTAGAACCTTGAGAATCGTCATTCTAAACTCTAGATCTGACATATTACCAATGTCTGTATTGATTAGGTCCCTAGCCTTTGGTACTGCCTCTTGTTCTTTTTTTTGTGGTGAATTTTTCCGCCTTGTCATTTTGTCTAGATAAGAGCAGATGAAGGAGCAAGTAAAATACTAAAAGGGTGGCAACAACCCCAGGAAAATATGCTTTAGCCAAATCAGAAGAGATCCCAAATCGTGAGGGGGAGAAAGGGGAAAAAAAAAAGATAAAAAAAAGAAAAAAAAAAAAGAAAGAAACAATTAAAAAAAGAAAACCAATAAAGAAAAAAAATATAAAAAGGAAAAAAATATATATATATATATATTAGATAAACTAGTTAAAAAACGTTAAAAAAGAAAAGGGTAAAAGTTAAAAAAATTTAGCAGAAGAAGAAAAATAAATTGAAAAAAAAAAGAAAAAGAAAAAAAATTAAATTAACTGCAAGGCTAAAGAATCATGGGGAGAAAGCCATGAGTTCCGTGCTTTGCTTTCTCCTCCTTTGGAATTCCGCTGCTCTCCTTGGTATTGAAACTGTACTCCTTGGTAGTTGAACTTGGTCCTGGCTGGGTTTCTTGTTGATCTTCTGGGGGAGGGGCCTGTTGTAGTGATTCTCAAGTGTCTTTGCCCCGGGCGGAGTTGCACCGCCCTTACCAGGGGCCGGGCTGAGTAATCCGCTCGGGTTTGCTTTCGGGAGCTTTTGTTCCCTGAGCGCTTTCCGTAGAGTTCCGGAGGGCGGGAATGAAAATGGCGGCCTCCCGGTCTCTGGCCCGGAGGAGCCGAGAGCCCGGGGCCCCACTCCTCAGTGCGCCCTCAGAGAACAGCGCCGATTTACTCCCGTCACCCTGCCTCCGGCCGCGCTCCGAGCTGACCGAGCCTGCGACCGGTTCAAGGTAACCCCGAGCTTAGAGCTTACTCCTCGGCTCTGTCTCTGTAGCCGGCTTCCCTGTTCTAATACCTGTAAGCTCTGCGACACTCAGACACCCCCGATCCTTCTGTGACCCTGCGGGACCTGAGGCCACGCTGACCCTGCGTGGGCTTCACCCCGGTTAAGCCTCTGGAGCGATGTCCCTCAGCAGAACAGACTTTTAAAAGTCCCGACTTTGTGCTCCGTTGCTCCGCCGCTTGCCAGGAGCCGGCCCCTCCCCCCGCGGTCTATCTTCCCGTCGCTTTGGATTCACTTCTCCGCCAGTCCTACCTTTCAGAAAGTGGTTGATTTTCTGTCTCTAGAGTTGCTGTTCTTCTTCTCTTCGATCTCCCGTTGGATTTGTAGGTGTTTGCAATCTTTAGATAAGCTATCTAGCTGATCTCCCGCTACCTGAAGTAGTCTCAGCCTGCTACTTCTCCGCCATCTTGACTCCTCCCCCTGTCTTCTTATTTTAATGTGACACTTAGCACTTACAAATAAATGTTGACTAACAATGAATATATCAGGTATTTTTGTTTCCCTGATTTTCATGGAAGTATCTTTAGCACTCATTATTTTGGAGTAGTGTTTGTCGTTGACTTTGAAATTGGAGTTTTGGGGGTTCTAACTAGTTCTCTTCCATTCTTTCTTTAGAATTTTTATTAAGAACTATCACCAGATTTTATCAAATAACTTTATTCCTATAACTGTGAAGTTTTCTTTATTCATTTCCTGAGGTGGTAATAATAATGTTAAATAACAGTTTCAGTGTTCCTTCTTGAATCCCCTACATGTGTTTAACCTTTGAAGTTAAGAGTCCTCTTTGACTTTCTTTTTTTTTATATGCAGAGGAGAAATTTTGTTACATACACACACAGACACACACTCACACACATTTACATACTGCAGTACTTCCAGGGGCAACTGAAGGGACCCCAAGACTTTACCAGGGGTCCCCATTTTAATCATAATATTACGATTTCTTTTCCCAGATTACTCTCATTCTCTCACAAATGTATAGTGGAAGTTTTCAGAGGCTATATGACATGTGATGTTGCAACATTTAAGACTGAAACAAATATGTAAAGTCAGCTCTCTTCTATTGAGCAAGACACTGAGACCTGGAAAAATCTAAAACTCTACTCTTCTCAGTGAGAAAGAGATATTTGAGTAGAAACAAAAGTGGTGAGAGAAACAGAGGAGAGAAGTAAACACGGTGTAAGAATTGCTGCATACTGTATATTCCTATATGTTAAAAATGCAATTAAAGGTAATTCTTTGAAAACCAAATTCAGTTGTTGGATTGTGTATTTTTGGAAAGTACACTGCTCAGAGGTAGAGACAAGTATCAATCTGTTCCATTTGGTTGCAGAAGTAATTTCTGAGTCTCTGAACTTCTTTCTTTACCTCCAGTATGTATGTATATATATGTGTGTGTGTGTGTGTATACATATATTCATATATATATGGTAATTTTCTTTTACATAGATGTCTTTATTTTTCATCATGTCAGTGGATGAAAAAATAATATCTTATTTTTAGTATATCTCAGTGCAATGCAGTTGGCCGGTACAGGGGAGATGCTCCTTAACATGCTGGAGGCATGAGGGTGGTGTGGGAGAAGTGTTCCCAGGGGATATGAGCAATGAATGGGTGCTCTGTTTGTGGAGGATTAAAAATGATGACAAAATGGAATAAAAGTCAACTGCTTTGAATGACTACCATGAGCTAGTTTTTCTAGACAATATCACAGATACCATGCCCCTCCTTGCTGGACATTTTAAATAATCGTTACATTGACATGGAGCACGGTGCTTCCAGTGAACTATCCATGACACATCCTGACAACATCCGGTCATTCAGGAACCTAGGCTTCTCTCATTGAGTGGTCCAGGGTCTCAAAGAGACTTAGGGTCTACTGGATCACTGCATTCAGGGGCAGACATGTCAAAATGGAAATGTCAAAAAAACTATGGGGATATTAAAAAAAGCAGTGGTTTTCAGGGGTTGGGGAGAGGAAGGAAGCAATAGGCAGAGCTCAGACAATTTTAAGAGCATGAAACTCTTTTGTTCTGTGAGGGGGTGTGCTCATCACATAGATTTCACAAAAGGCATAGACTGTACAAACCAAGAATGAACCTTGTAAATGTAAACTATGGACTTTGGGTGATAAAGATGTGTCCATAGAGGTTCAACCTGTGTGACTAACGTACCACTTGGTGGGGGATGTTGACAGTGGGGGAGGCTTTGCATGTGTACGAGTAGGAGATATGTGGGAAATCTCTGCACTTAATGTTCAATTTTGCTGTGAACCTGAAATTATCCTTTAAAGAGCCTATATAAAGACAAAAAAAAGAAGGAAAACACAGTGTTGAGAGTATTTTCTTGGACACCAGAAGAATCAAATAACCTGATTATAAAATGGGCAGAGGACACCTAAATGGCCAACAGATGCATGAAAAGATGTTCAACATCACTCATCATCAGAAACATGAATGAAGAAGCTGTGTTCAGCACAATCAATTTTTCCCTCAGGAATACAATTTTTAACTTTGTATGTGGAAGTAAGTTCAAAGTCACAGAAATGGATAGAACTAGGGTATATTATTCTAAGTGAAATAAGTCAAACAGAGAAAGACAAATACCATATGATTTCACTCATATGTGGAATTTAAGAAAGAAAACAGATGAACATAGGGGAAGAGAAGGAAAAATAAAATAAGCTAAAAACAGAGAGGTAGGCAAACCATAAAAGACTGAACTATAGAGGAGTAACTGAAGGTTGCTGGAGTGGAGGCAGGGAGAGGATAGGCTAAATGGGTGATGGACATTAAGGAGGGCACTTGTCATGAGCACTGGGTATTATATGGAAGTGATGAATGACCAAATTCTAATCCTGAAATGAATACTACAGTATATGTTAGCTACCTTGAATTTAAATACAAGTTTGGATGAAAAAAGCCCAGAAACCACCCCCCGCAAAATTATAGAAATGATACAGTAATATGTATAGTAGAACACCCTGATACCTTTACTCATAGGCAATTTGCTGATGTGCTACTCCATTTACTTTACTATTCAATCTCCTTTATCTTATCCCAGTTCTACAGTCATTACTGTCTTCTCAAATGATCATCTTCCCTTTTTACTACTCTTTCCTCCAATTCCTCTATTACAAATTCTTACATGAAATTTGCTCTGTTCAGGATGTTGACACCTTTATCAATTGGGCCAGTGCTCATCTCAATAGAAGCAAATTCCTCCATATCTGTGTGTCTATCTCCAGTTCTGCAACTGAATTTCTTTCTTTATCTCTCCTCTTATGGTCCAAAAGTGGGAGAGGGTGGACTGAGGTCCCCATTTTTGAGAAATAAAGAGAGATGGTGCGGCCTCCCTCTCCAGTGAGGATGCACCCAGAGCACTGTGAACTGAATATGGTCCATGAGTTCTTAATAAGTAAGTGTGTGTGTGTGTGTGTGTGTGTGTGTGTGTGTGTGTGTGTGTATAATTGGAGTGATATTTTAAGATGTGTGTCCTGGGCAAGGGTCCTTTTGCCTGGCCCTAATGGCATCACAACCCCTTAGGTATTTGAGAGAAGGAAGAGAAGAGGGACTCTCTGTGACTGTTGTGAGTCTTAGGGATTTGGGGCCAGTTTCCATAAAAAGCAAATTAAGTACCATATCTTGTAACTGTTTCAGAATAAAAGTGAACATACTCTACTCTGGTTCACTGGTATACATTAATTATAACTGTAGTCACTTTTGGTTAATAAATCTTAAGGAAATTATAACATTTTTGTGGAATCCTAATACAATGTCAGCCTAATTCTGTGTATGAGTTATGCCTGGTGGAAGTCAGCCCTGGTAGAAGCTGAGAAACAGTCCTGAGGAAGTCAAGGCTCTTCCTTCTAGCCCCAGAAGGAAGAGGGTTACTGTGAGTTGTGAACAGAAGGGGTGGCAATAACTTAACTCTGGTGACAGGAATGTAGAGAGGGGTAAAAGTAAGGGGAGCTATGATTCAGTATAAAAACTGTTGACTTTGGGGTGCCTGGGTGACTCAGTCGTTAAGCGTCTGCCTTCAGCTCAGGTCATGATCCCAGGGTCCTGGGATGGAGCCCCACATTGGGCTCCCTGCTCAGCCGGAAGCCTGCTTCTCCCTTTCCCAGTCCCTCTGCTTCTGTTCCCTCTCTCGTTGTGTCTCTCTTTGTCAAATAAATAAATAAAAATCTTTAAAAAAAACTGTTGACTTTGCCTTACTCCTACAGAACACACACATTTCTCTTAACCTATCTGGCTTTGTAGGTTATTGTGGTGGAGAGAATGGACACATTGCCACTTGCAGGGTTAGGGCCAGGGGTGCCACAGAATTTCAGGGGGGAATCCCCAATCTCAATAATTAGAGCAGATTATATTGTTTTTAAAAGAATTTTTATTTATTAATTTATTTAAGAGATAGCAGGAGCAGGGGAGATGGGCTGAGGGACAGGGGTTAGCAGACTCCCCGCTGAGCAGGGAGCCAGATGGGTCACTGGATCCTAGGATCCTGGGATCATGACCTGAGCCAAAGTCCAATGCTCAAAGAACCCAGCCACCCAGGATCCCCAGGGCAAATCACATTTTAATGAAATGTTTCAAGAATCAAAATGAATGCAGACCTTAAAGTTGAAAATCAAGACAGGATTCACCCCCGTTTTGTATGAGTCATGTCTCACCCTGGCTCTAGTCCTGGCCTCGCACTCCTGGGTCAGGGCCAGGAGCTGAGAGGGGCCTAGCCATGGCGAGCTGGTCTCACAGCATGGACAAAGATTGCGGTGTCTCAGGGACCTGCAGGGGACCCAAACATCACAACCTTTCTTGAGCACTTCCCACGTGGTCCTGATGGAAATGGGGCCAGGAGGGTGGAAGAGCACATTGTCAGAGAGAGGACCATGTTGAGCTACACATGGGGATGAACAAAGTGCTCTTCACATTCCTCAGTCCTTCACCCATGTACTCTCTAATGAAGAATTATGTATGAGTGTGTGTGTGTGTATTTGTGTGTGTGTGTGTGTGTGTGTGTGTGTGTGTGTGTGTGTGTGCGCGCGCGCAGGCGCATGCACCAGTGATAGAAGAGGCTCTCTAAAGCGGGCATTTTTTTCATATAATTTTATTTTTTCAGTGTTCCAAGATTCATTGTTTATGCACACACCCAGTGCTCCATGCAATACGTGACCTCCTTAATACCCACCACCAGGCTCACGCAACCCCGCACCTCCCTCCCTCCAAAACCCTCAGTTTGTTTCTCAGAGTCCACAGTCTCTCATGGTTCATCTCCCCCTTCGATTTCCCCCAGTTCACTTTTCCTTTCCTTCCCCTAATGTCCTCAATGTTATTCCTTATGCTCCACAAGTAAGTGAAACCATATGATAATTGAATGTCCTCCAGTCCCATCCATGTTAATACAAAAGTTGGGTATTCATTCTTTCTGATGGAGGCATAATACTCCATTGTATGTATGGATCATATCTTCTTTATCCATTCATCTGTTTAAGGGCATCTTGGTTCTTTCCATTGTTTGGCGATTGTGGACATTGCTGTTAGGAACATTGGGGTACAGATGGTCTTTCTTTTCACTACATCTGTATCTTCAGGGTGAATACTTGTAGTGCAATTGCAGGGTCATGGGGTAGCTCTATTTTTAATTTTTTGAGGAATCTCCACACTGTTTTCCAAAGTGGCTGCACCAAATTGCATTCCCACCAACAGTGTAAGAGGGTTCCCCTTTCTCCACATCCTCTCCAACATTTGTTGCTTCCTGTCTTGTTAAACTTTGAAGCTGCCATTTTGATCAGATAACGTAAGAACTTTCCATTTGCAGGTATTTTATTGAAATGAAAATGTAATTGAGTTTTCAATAATTGTCTTGCAGTTTATAGATCCAAACACAAAAAGGAAAGGAAAGTTGTGGTTCATTTTAAACTGCAGTCCATTTCTGACCATTCTCTGTAGTCTGTGGTACCCCAGATCATGTGCAAGGTTAAAACAGAGCACACCATGTACTTTCATATATTGTGTCCTGGAAAACAAAACAGGGACATCACTCAGATTTTCAACTCTCTATTAAAAAGAATGTCTTGAAAAACAAACATTTCTTTTCCTTGGCTTCCTGGGCTTGTCCACACACACCTGTATCCAAGGCAGTTGGTGTTTGAATTAAGATCAAAATGCTCTCGCCTCTCATTCTAATGATGAGAAGACTTTATTGATGCCAGATCTCTAGATCTCTAGATCTCTTCCCTTTCAGGGCTTCCGTGTTAGAGATACCAAAAACAGTCTGACACGGAAACCATTACTTTTGAGACCCAGAAAATAATGGAGATGTGCACTCCAATAGATCAGTCTAATCAAGGTTTTTAAAGAAAAATTCCATTATCCTTGCTTGCAGGGTTTTTCAGGCTTTAAACTGTTTGCTGACAGTAAATACACAATTTGTCCAGCTATATCCTCTAATCTTCCTTTTTTCTCCTCCTCTCAGGGATTCCAATAATTCTGACATTGGAATATTTCATGGTGTCATTTGTTTCCCTAATTCTGTTTTCATGGCTTCTAAGCTGATTGTTCCAGGCTTCCTCCTGATCCTTTTTCTCTATCAGTCTGTCCTCCAGATCACTAATTCTATCTTCTGCCTCAGTTACCCTAGCTGTTAGAGAATTTAGATTAGATTGGAACTCATTGAGAGCATTGTTAACATCATCCCTGGTGGCTTTCACTTCTGCCCTAATCAATTCCATTTTGTCATCAAAGGCTTTCTCCAACCTAGCTATTGCCTGGATAATTGTTAGCCTGAATTCCCTTTCTGACATACTGTTTATGTTCATATCCAATAGCTCTGTTGGAGAGGGCCTAGTCTTTGAATTTTTCCTCTGTTGGGTGCTCCTCTTCCTAGTCATTTTGGTGGTAGATGGCTGAATGGATGTGTAGCTGAATGTATCAACCGTGGTGCAGGCAAGATGCACTCTAAAACGCTTCTGAGCAATCGAGAGTCCCCACCATAAGGAAAGAAGAAAGAAAAAGAGAGAGAGAGAAAAAGAGAGGGAAAAAAAAAGAAAAAGAAAAAAATAAAAGAGAAGTCCTAGCCCGAATGGGCCCCAAAGGTAAGATTTATAAAGTATACAAACAAAAACAGACAAACAAAAAGACCGACAAAAGTAAATGACAAGAAAAAAAAAAATAAATAAAAAAAAAACCCCAGCCAAAATGAACCCCAAGTCTAAGATTTATATACTACCAGAGGAAAAACAAATACACAGAAACACTGAAAGAAGAAAAAGATGGGAGGGTGGTTATAAATTCTCAGTGTGGGTGAAGGAGGTTATTTTGATTCTTCCTGGATGTATCTTGATATCTTTGTTAAAGGACTCAACTTTCGGGGTGCCTGGGTGGCTCAGTGGGTTAAGCCTCTGGCTTCGGCTCATCTCATGATCTTGGGGTCCTGGGATTGAGTCCCACATTGGACTCTCTGCTCAGTGGAGAGCCTGCTTCCCCCTCTCTGTCTGCCTGCCTCTCTGCCTACTTGTGATTTCTCTCTGTGTGTGTCAAATAAATAAAACCTTAAAAAAAAAAAGGACTCTGGGACGCCTGGGTGGCTCAGTTGGTTGGACGACTGCCTTCGGCTCAGGTCATGATCCCGGGGTCCTGGGATCGAGTCCCACATCGGGCTCCCGGCTCCATGGGGAGTCTGCTTCTCCCTTGACCTTCTCCTCGCTCATGCTCTCTCTCACTGTCTCTCTCTCAATTAAATAAATAAAATCTTTAAAAAAAAAAAAAAAGGACTCAACTTTCCTGAGATAAAGAGGGATTAAAACTGGTTTACATATAGGGGTAGCATTGATTGGGGTAAGGGTATTACCTTGAAGCTTATCTCTATATGAATATTAAAAAAATAATAAAAAAATAAAAAAAACAGAAAAGCAAAATAAAAACATAGGTATATGTATCAAAGAAGTTCAGGTTAAAAGGTTATTATGGAATTTGATGTACTGAACATCTCATTGTACGGTAAATAGGCTAAAAAGTTATATAAAAAAGTGAAAAGAACCAGAATAGTGGGAATGAATTAAAAATAAAAGTTGTATCTATGAAGTAGTGGTGGTTGTCCTCTTATTTTTTTGTTTTTATTTTTGTTTTGTTTTTGTTTTTTTTTTGCTGGCTTTCTGGGGGAGGGGCCTGCCACATGGTTTTTCAGGGAGTCTTGCTAGAGTTGAGTCCTCCTACCCCCATCAAGGGGCTGGGCTCTGAGGAAACTGGTTTTTCAGGCTTTTGTTCTCTGGAGGTGTTTGTTTGTTTATTTGCTTGTTTTTTCTCCCCTTGGTAGCTTTTGGTGGTTCTTTGGAGGTTTAGAGGAAAGCAAACTGCACCCAGACCTCCTTCTCAGAGAGAAGCCTCAGTCTGATCCCCTCTGGGTGCTCCGGAGCACATAAATTCCCTCTCTGCCACCGGCAGAGCATGCCCCCAGGCATGGTCTCTGGGGCCACAGAAACTCCCGCTTGTACCCAAAACCATGAGAAATACCAGCCGAGGCTGTCTGGGAGCTCCAGACCACCAGAGAGGTCCCTACCAGAGATAGCACACTGAGATTTTCATGCTGGCCTAGGCTGGGAGTGTTCAGAATCTCCCGGTCCTAGAGAGCACCAGCTGGTACCTGCACGGACCTCTCTCAGGGGAGGGTGTGGAGCAAAACTCAGACCCTGGTCACGCAGCATGCATGGAAAATGCAAAAGGCTGTGGTTCTAGAGAGCACTGGCTGGCGTCCACACCAGACTCCCTCACGGGTGCTGCCACCCAGATGCTCTCAGGCACGCTGGTGGCTCAGGGAACAAGACCTGGCTTCTTTGTTGCACTTTTTGGTTCAGCGCCAGTCGTGGGCGTCCTGGGTCCATGGGCTTCAGTCCCTGTCCCTAACCCCCCAATTCCACCAATTTCCCCTCAATTTTTGAGTGCTTTCAACCAGACTCCAAGTTAATGCTGGTCCCCAATCACAGGGCACTTTTGTATTGGGATATTACTTTCCAATGGGTCGCTTCTGGTGGCTCCCTCCCCCTTTTGTTTATCTTCTGATATCAGTCCGATGTTCCCACTCTGCTTTACTGTCCACTGGTGTCTTCTGCCCCCGTAGAGATCCAGAAGTGTATAATTCTAATCTCAGTCTGATTCCATGGGTGGTCAGAGTTCTTTGGTAGATAATCAGCTCACTTTAGGGGACCGGTTGAAACAGTGCCTCCTACTTCTCCGCCATCTTGTCTCCCCCTGGTGCTGGGAAAATTGGAGAGCTATGTATAGAAGAATGATATTTTGACCATGCTCTTACACCATACTTTTGAAAATTCTTATGAATATTTTCCTGTTTGTTTCTGTGAAGAAGGGATCTTTTTTTGCTGATCACTTCTACAAGTGAGGGCCTTCTTGGGAATCAGATATTTTTTACCTTGATGGAAAGTGTGTGTGTGTGTGTGTGTGTGTGTGTGTGTATTGTTTTCCCTCTTTGGCCTTTTTCATTTCTCATTCCCTAAAGTTTCCACAAAGTGAAAAGCAGTGGGACCTTGGCCGGCTTTCTGAATGTCAAAGGATTCACATGCATCTACAATTAAACTCACTGACATAGAATAAATCATGTGTGACACTTGCCATAGCATATTGAGAGACAAACTTAGAGCCTGCTTGTCCTTGTCCAGTGGCTTGAAAGCACATAACAGAAACTGTATTTGCCATTACCACTGCAACATTGCTCAGAGTTTCATGTGAGGAAACATTGCCTCAGCTGGGCTATGGCCTGGTCAGTGGCAGCATCAGGTAAGAATATTTGAAGAAATTCTCAGTATTCATCTGTGTTTACTTGAAGTTCAACTGTTTCATTAACCACTTTTTCTAGAGATGAACATCCAGAACTTGGGAAAAAACATGCAAAAGTGATCTCAGTTACGTAGGTATGAAGGCCTTTGTGGGACTCCTTAGGTTATGGTCATCTTCTTACATCCCAGGAAACACATACTGTTATGCCCCCCAAAATGGGTCCGTGATTAAAGGAGCAAGACTGATATAAAGCGAAGGTCAAGCAAAGCTTTCTTTCACGCCAAGCATCAAGAATCAAACTGACCGGCCAGGGCCACGCCTCTTACAGAGAGGGGTGACCTTTCTCTGTTTCCCAGACTAGCTTTTAAGGGCAAAGGCCATGCGGTGAGGGCTGGCCACGCACAGGTGGCCAATGAGATTGTAACACACACTGGGAACTCCACAGTGATACTAGGTGACCAACTGAATTACAATTTACCCTAGTAGACATTTGATTTAACCTATCACACCTTGGTTAGGATTGGCGCCAAAAGGCTCCCAAAGGGCAGGGGCCCATACTCCTTGGTAGCTAGGGAGACAGTATGCAACCCCCCACTGATCGGATGTCTCCACCTGGCCCGACCCACCCCTGTCTCTGGGCTTTGTTACCTGGAGCTGGTTTCCGGAACTTGTTTTTAAGTAAGTCCCCTGGGGGAAGGGGAGCGGGGATAGTTTAAGTGTTAAACAACTTTATTGTTTTAACCTTGATGGACGCCTCTAGATAAATAGGTCCTTACAATACATTCAGAGAGATTATGGTGAATGGTCTTAAGTTCTCAATTCTAGCAGAATAAGCTCAGGATCTAGGATTTCCTTTAAGCCTGAAAACATGTGTGCCCCCTCCCCATCCACACACTACCTCTGTAGCCCAGAAAAGCCAAACACTAGTAACCATGAAACACTGGAGAAACGAGATGCTCTGCACTGGAGTTTGGGGCACAGGAGGTCTTCCAGAGGGCCTTGACACAATCTTCTCTCCAAGACCTGTCACAGAACCTGTCACAAGACCAGCACAGAACTCACCTACAGGGAAGGGGGAGGGCAATCAGCACAAGGACTCTCAGCAGCTTCATGAGTGAGGGCAGATCTGGATGTCTGGCCCATCAGGGAGGAAGGAACTCACTTTGCTGGTGAGTGCCTAGGAGCCCTCCTTTTATTCTCCTGCTCACTACCTTCATCTCTCCCATAAATGAAGGAATGAGTCACACGATGAATCTGGCTTTGGGCCAGGAATGACAGCAAGAATCAACTGCATCCCAGCTAGCTTTAGAAACCAAGGAGACAGAGCCGCTTGGACCCAAAACAATTTTGGAACTGCAATAATCATAGATGACTTTAGGTCAAATTAATGCAAAAGTGCTTGCTAACTCATCAGCTTTACAGCAAAATGAGCCTGTGTTGTCATCCTTCAGGTTTTTGATTATCGTGGTCTTTACATCCTCTTGCTCCCCTCCCTCCTCCTTCTTCAAGGTCCATAGAACTTCTTACCCTGTGTGTCTGCTCCTGCTGGTTTCCCCGCACACCTGGGCTCAGTGCAATAGCACACATGTCCTCTGGAGGGCAGACTTCCCTCACTCCCAGATGCCAGTAAGGCGATTGATGTTTGGGAAATACAATGTATCATTCTCTCTGAAGGCTGTTTTTGTTTTGTTTTGTTTTTCCCCAAAGAATATCTCATTTAATTAACTCAATTTCATCAATTCAGCCTATTATAAGTCTATGATTTTTTTTTCTTTCTGTTTATGGCTTTCCCCCCACCAATTCAAAGGATGATGCAAACTGTAGAGCAAGTGGTTGCTCAGCAGAGGCAGTGCCCAGGGTGGAACGGTGACCACGTCTGGGCTCAAGCAGACGTGGATTCAAATCTTGGAGGCAACACCTAATCATGAAGTGTCCTCAAGCAAGTGAAACTGCTGCTCATTTCAAGCTTCCATTTCCTCATTCCTAAAATGAGCAGGAATAATACCACAGCTGGTTTTGCAAGAATGACAGACACTTGTGAAGAGCTTATCCAGGCTTCAAACAAGGTAACTAGGAGTAAATGGGAGTTCCATCCACCCACCCACCCACTGCTCAGCAGTAACCATGAGCTTCCCCCATGACTGGTCCTGTCCTATGTGACCCAGATTCAGTTGTTTGACCAGAAGTTCGACTCTGTGGAGCTTACTTCTCACAAGGAAGACAACAAACCTGCCCATAACTGATTGAGTGACATCAGAAAGTGATTGCCATACAGAACCACAAAACAACCACAAGGGGCAACGTCCTGTACAGAGGTCCAGGCCAGCTCCAGGAGGTTGGACTTTAAATCCTGGACAAGTGGACAATGATATCAAGGAGAAGATCTGGGAAAGAGTGTTCTAGGCAGAAGGAACAGCAGGTACAGAGGCTCTGGAGCACTTGGTATTTGGCAAGATGAGGAAAGTACACACAGTGTGCCTGTGGGTTTCAAGAGGGACACAGGACAGCCTCAGACTATAGAAATAGAAAAACCACATCAGCTTAAGCAGGGACAATAGGAGGTAATAGGAACAAGAGAAACAAAGTTGGCTCAAGTTACCAGAATGAAAAGAAATTGATGAGAGAGCCAGAGACATGAGTTAACTACTCACGAATGCAGAATTTGCTGTTTGGATTATTTGGGTCATTTTCCCCCATCATTCAGCTGGAGCGTAAGTAGCCAAGAACAATACCAGTTTAAGGAGAGGCTACAGATAGGGAAGAAGGTGATGTTCTTATGTGTGTACTTTCCCCAATTGACCATTGCTGCCAATCTCCATTCCCAAGGCACATGAAAGACTCTAGTGATGAAATGAGAGACTTTTTGGCTAGGTCTACATGGGGACTCTGTCTGGTGCCCCAGGTATGATGGACTTGCCCTGTTACATGTGGGGACACAGGTCTCTCTAGGGGTTTCTTACCCAGCAAAAAATAAAATAAAATAATATCCCACAGGATGTACATGGTGCCCACAATAAGAGTGTATTTTTTTAATCTTGATGCTTTCTCCATCACAGATGATGATTATTCTCAAATGAATCAACAAACAGTAAACTCAGCCCATAAAGGACTCATTGGCAAGATGGTGTTGATGAAGAGACATAGGAGAATCCATAAGGTCAGAATGCACGTGTAGCTAGCCTGATATTTTCTCTTCCCAAACGAGGCTTTAAGTTAGGTCCCTAGTTGATGCTTAGAAACTAGAGGAATGAAGAAGCCTTCAGTTTGGGTGTTGGTGTGACACTTATTGATCCCCTATTATGACAAACCATGGTGTATGTGTGAAATTTGTACAGGTACGGATCTGCCCTGAACACCTTGTGTCATGGGAGAAAGAGAAAGTATGCCCCGAGAGTGAGTTATATTTGACCTGTCCTCTGGCTCATGCAAGGCCTGAGATATACCACACCAATGGTTTTGGTCATTTCAGGCCTTCCATACATCGTAGAAGTACTAACATTAAGTGAAAGTTGCCTTTTCTCAGCATTTTATGCTTTGGCACAAAAGCTTATGAAGGTATTCTTTTGAAATTTAGAAATTTGAAATTTCTAAATTGTAAGTTGCTCATATGGATCAACTTTGCAGTATTTTAGGAGCAGATATCCCACATTTTTTTTTTTTCACTCATTCTGTAAAACAAGTTCTGCCCCTTACCTCCAGGGCTCTTGGGACATTAACCTCAGGCATGTTCTTTGGAAGTGAACCTATTTCTTATTAAGATCATGTCAATGTCTAGATCTTGGAAAGGGAGGTACTTACCCAGGCCACCAATGTTAAGAATTGTCCTGGCCTTGGAGACAACTTGAAGGCAGTGAGATGTTGGCTGATCACGGTATCTGGACCATTCCTAGAGCAGGGTCACTAATGCCATGGGCCAACCCTGTTATGGAGATTTCAAGGCTGTGTCTCTATGTACACTGGGAATATTTCTGGGATTGTCATAAGGCCTCAGGAGCAGGTTGGGCACAGGGCAGGGCCTGTGTTCATGGCAGCTGCTGGAGATTCATTTTGAAATTGAGAAAGCTCCTATGTTAAACCTTGAAGGACTACCAGGACTGTCAGAGACCAATGCAAATTTGGGTGAACTTCACATTGTCTGAAAGATTTAGGTCATGTTGAGATCTGAGGTAAAAGTCCTATGTTTGAATAAAAAGAATGGTATTTTAAAAATTGTTATTATGTCCATTTAGCCAATATATAGTACATCATTACTTTTTTTTTTTTTTTTTTTTTTTTTAATTATTTGTCAGAGAGAGAGAGGGAGAGAGAGCAAGCACAGGCAGACAGAATGGCAGGCAGAGGCAGAGGGAGAAGCAGGCTCCCCGATGAGCAAGGAGCCCAATGTGGGACTCGATCCCAGGACGCTGGGATCATGACCTGAGCTGAAGGCAGCTGCTTAACCAACTGAGCCACCCAGGCGTCCCACATCATTACTTTTTGATGTAGTGCTCAATGATTCATTATTTGCTTTATACTGTTCTTTTTTTGAAAAATTTATTGAGATATAATTTACACAGAACTTCTCTGTCAAACATATTCCACATATTGTTGGTTTGTTAATCATTTCAAAGGCCAGAAGCCATAGGTGTTCATCTGTTTTCAAAATTTACTGAAACATGAATGGCAAACAATAATAGAGCAGTCACTCGAAGCAAGGCATTGGAGCAAACCACTTTTAATCGTGTTAACAACAACCCAGTGTGTAGAATGATGACATTTATTTCTATAAAGGGGATACTTTAGAGTGTGAAAGAGGTCCTAAAATGGATGGACTGCCATGAGAACAGCCTAAACTAGGATTCTCCTGAGAAAACTGAGATGTGTCATCATCCTCCCTTGTTGGCAACCTCCTCTCCAGCTTCCCAGGTATAATCTGAATGTAGCTCCTGAACACAGAGGTAGAGAGAAACAGAAGTAAAGGCTGGTCACTCCAGGTTGGTATGTGGCAGGTTTTTTAAAAAAGATTTTATTTATTTATCTGTCAGAGACAGAGAGAGAGAGAGAGAGAGTGAGTACAAGCAGGGGGAGTAGAAGACTCCCCAGTGAGCAAGGAGCCCAGGACTCTGGGATTGTGACCTGAGCCAAAGGCAGATGCTTAACCAACTGAGCCACATAGGAGTCCCGATATGTGGCAGTTTTAATGAGCAAGGGGGCCTACATACAAGGGTTGTCTTGGGTAGCCACAAGAAGGGTAGATCTCCATACCTACTTGCCAGAATTAGAAAGTTTACAGAGTGGCCTTAAGTTTGTTCAGGTACATACCCAGCTCAGGTGGTCTCAACACCACATCACTATCTCAGGGCATTGTGCTTGGGACCTCTTCTGGGAGTGGAGCTGGCAAGTGGAACCTACATTTCAAGGGAAGGGGAGGTGGGTGAGGAGCATCCAATTGCCAGGGTCCAGCTCATTGGTCAACTGGAGGTCATGTCCTCTCCCCTAACACCTCTCCATGAGGTGGGCATATCATTTCTCCCCAGCTGCAGACAGTGGGACAAGAGAGGTCCAGTAAGTCGACCATCAGCCCACACTTGTGGGTGGCAGCCAGGGCAAGGACCCAAGTGTTCCGGCTGAGAGTTCTCAACACTATTGACCTCCTTAGTTTGACCCTTATGGGTTTTCACCTTATGGTTCAAAAGGATTCTCTTGATCTCAACTCACACAACTGCCCTAGGTGAACTCCTGGTTGATTTCTGCATACCCTCCCTCCCAGTTTTCTGCCAAGGCCTTTGCTCCTTGTGGACTTCTTTCACCACTGTCCTTGCCTCAGTCCCACTGGGTTGAAACTCCTTATTCCTTCCCAACGTCACATCACAGACAACCCTCTTCTTGTCTTCTTTCCTGACTCCACATTTCTAGGGATCTCCCTAGAGTGTGCAGCTCTCTCCTCACATCTCCAGTATTCTGATCCCATGGTCCTTCCTCCCTGTTATGCTCCTACAGGGTACTGCCTGTGCACTTCTAGTCTTTGTGTGATGGCAGTAATACAGTAGGTGCTTAATTAATTGTTGTGCAACTGTTTTTCGGGACAGATTTTGTATTTATGCAGGGATTTCACTGGTTGTGTTTTATTATTACATCTATTTAGAAGGAGAAGCACATTTAAATTTGGATATGTAGTGAAGTCAGGGATCAAATCCCACTAAAACCAGTCACCAGCCTGTCATTCCAGTGTTAATGGCACCTTGTTTATGCTCCTAGACAAGGACTTTGATTTCACAATAGGGAGAGGGGTGGTGAGGACCTGAGGAAATGGTAACCCATGCCGCGCATGGACTGGGCCACCTCAGTCTCCCTGTTCCCCGGGTGTAGCCATTACTTTGAGCCAATGTAACTTTGATCCAATATAGACTAGATCCATCTGATGACTTATGGCCACAAGCTGGATTTGGAAGTCAAGCAAGGATTAGTTGTTGCATCCAGCGAATTCTCCTTGGTTCATTCACCAGAACCCCGACTTACAACAATGTCACATTGCCAAGAAATGTGTGTTTAGGTATTTAAACCCCATAGACATGTGACATATGTTTTATTAGATATCTACCCCATTATCTTCTATATTTTATCAGTAATTTCCCCTCCACTAGGTGTCCAGCTTTTCTTGCTGCCAGTAGGCAAGACAGTTGTAAACCTCTGGTCCTCAGGGGCCTTACAAGGAGTATATGGGAGAATTGATATAAAGTATCTGCACTGTGAGAACGGCGCTGGATCTGTCTCTATTCTGATCTACACCACATGGCCTCATACTCCTCTATACCTTCTTCGGCTAAGTCTCCTGGTTTTGCTGCGTTCTCAATATTGTTTTTTTTTTAAATTTAATTTTAGTTTTTCAGTGTTCCAAGATTCATTGTTTATGCACCATACCCAGTGCTCCAGGCATGCAGTGTCCTCCTTAATACCCACCACCAGGCTCACCAAAACCCCCACTCTCCTCCCCTCCAAAACCCTCAGTTTGTTTCTTATACTCCGCAGTCTCTCATGGTTTATCTTCCCTTCTGATTTCCCCCAACTCCCTTCTCCTCTCCATCTCCCCATGTTCTCTGTGTTATTCCTTATGCTCCGCAAGTACATGAAACTGTATGATAACTGACTCTCTCTGCTTGACTTATTTCACTTAGCATAATCTCAATATTGTTTTAGAGTGATCTCATTTAAAAATTTTTTTTTAAATTTAATTTTATTTTTTCAGTTCCAAGATTCATTGTTTATGTGCCACACCCAGTGCTCCATGCAATATGGGTCCTCCTTAATACCCACCACCAAGCTCACCCATCCCTCCACAGAGTCCAGTCTCTCATTGTTCATTTCCCCCTCCAATTTCCCCCAGCTCACTTTTCCTTTCCTTCTCGTAATGTCCTCTATGTTATTCCTTATGTCCCATAAGTAAGTGAAACCACATGATAATTGGCTTTCTATGCTTGACTTATTTCACTCAGCATAAACTGATCTCTACTAATTCATCCATAAAAACCTAAGTTTTATCCTGTGTGACTGGATTACATGCCTTATCTCTCCTCATCTACTCCTTCTTTTTGGTAAAGCATATCCTCCCTTACCTTCTGAGAAAAAGCTCACTGGAAATATAACTTTTGAAGATTTGCACTTTCAAACTCTCCATTTATCTTCTTGCTTAAGTGACAGTTGTCACTTAATATAGAATTCTATTCATATACAATCATAGGTTGCAGCTTCTGAATTTTTAATCTAACTTCTGTGTCTTCCTGTCTTGTGTTGAGTTGATTTTTACTCCCCACCCTTGGATATATCCTGTGTTTCCTTCTGAAAGAAACATCTTCCCCCTGAATGATGTTCAAAAGTATCACAGAAATGTGTATTGATGTGAGGAGTGAGTGGGGCATGATATTTCATATTCTTCATTTCTAGGACATTTACTTGTATTTCTTTAGAATTTTCTTCCCACCATGGTCTGTCTCATTCTCAAATCCACTACTTTTGTTCCACAATTTTGCTTTGTTTCCCAACTCATTCTTATTCTTTTTCCAATTGTTGTGGGTTTTTTCCTTTTTTTTCTTTTTATTTTTTTAATTTTTTAATTTTTATTTTTTTTTATTTTCAGCGTAACAGTATTCATTATTTTTGCACCACACCTAGTGCTCCATGCAATCCGTGCCCTCTCCAATACCCACCACCTGGTTCCCCCAACCTCCCACCCCTTGCCCCTTCAAAACCCTCAGATTGTTTTTCAGAGTCCATAGTCTCTCATGGTTCACATCCCCTTCCAATTTCTCTCAACTCCCTTCTCCTCTCTAACTCCTCTTGTCCTCCATGCTATTTGTTATGCTCCACAAATAAGTGAAACCATATGATAATTGACTCTCTCTGCTTGACTTATTTCACTCAGCATAATGTCTTCCAGTCCTGTTCATGTTGTTACAAAAGTTGGGTATTCATCCTTTCTGATGGAGGCATAATACTCCATAGTGTATATGGACCACATCTTCCTTATCCATTCGTCTGTTGAAGGGCATCTTGGTTCTTTCCAATGGTTGTATTTTAAATTTTTCCTGAGTTCTTTGTTTTACTTGGATTGTTTTTTTTTTAAATTTTATTTATTTTTAAAATTTCTTTCCAGTGTTCCAGAATTCATTGTTTATGCACCACACCCAGTACTCCATGCAATACATGCCCTCCATAATACTCAGCACCAGGCTCACCCAAACTCCTACCCCCTGCCCCTCCGAAACCCTCAGATTGTTTTTGAGTCCATACTCTCTCATGGTTTGTCTTCCCCTCCAGTTTCCCCGAACTCCCTTCTCCTCTCCATCTCCCCATGTCCCCTGTGTTATTCCTTATGCTCCACAAGTAAGTGAAACCATATGATAATTGACTCTCTCTGCTTGACTTATTTCATTCAGCATAATCTCTTCCAGTCCCGTCCATGTTGCTACAAAAGTTGGGTATTCATCCTTTCTGATGGAGGCATAATACTCCATAGTGCATATGGACCACATCTTCCATATCCATTCATCTGTTGAAAGGCATCTTGGTTCTTTCCACAGTTTGTCGACTGTGGCGATTGCTGCTATGAACATAGGGGTACAGATGGCCCTTCTTTTCACTACATCTGTATCTTTGGGGTAAATACCCAGTAGTGCAATTGCAGGGTCATAGGGAAGCTGTATTTTTAATTTCTTGAGGAATCTCCACACTGTTTTCCAAAGTGGCTGCACCAACTTGCATTCCCACAAACAGTATAAGAGGGTTCCCCTTTCTCCACATCCTCTCCAACACTTCTTGTTTACTGTCTTGCTAATTTTGGCCATTCTGACTGGTGTAAGGTGGTATCTCAATGTGGTTTTGATTTGAATCTCCCTGATGGCTAGTGATGATGAACATTTTTTCATGTGTCTGATAGCCATGTGTATGTCTTTATTGGAGAAGTGTCTGTTCATGTCTTCTGCCCAGTTGTTGACATTATTATCTTTTTGTGTGTGTTGAGTTTGAGGAGTTCTTTATAGATCCTGGATATCAGCCCTTTGTCTGTACTGTCATTTGCAAATATCTTCTCCCATTCTGTGGGTTGCCTCTTTGTTTTGTTGACTGTTTCCTTTGCTGTGCAGAAACGTCTTATCTTGATGAAGTGAAAATTCATTTTCACTTTTGTTTCCTTTGCCTTTGGGGACATATCTTGAAAAAAGTTGCTGTGGCCGATGTCAAAGAGGTTACTGCCTATGTTTTCCTCTAGGATTCTGATGGATTCCTGCCTCACATTGAGGTCTTTTATTGCATGGATTGTTTTTCTGCCATGAGTGATGAAGAGATCTTGGTAACCCGGCCTTTCTGAAGACCCATGGAAAGTCTATGGCAGAAAGAGATGCGTGTCCCCCAGAATCTGGATTATAGGTAAAAGAACATGAGTCATGTAGTAAGTTTTTTTGTCTTCTTGTCTCTCCTCATTCTAGGCCCTAACTCTGTCAGAAAGTATGGTTATCCAGGAGAGAAAAACTAATAGTAGAGATAAGAGAAAGAAAGAAGTCTTAAGTTTGGATAAGTGTGAGGTTTTGATTATTATACAAGCTGAGTATACTAAATTTAGAATGAAGACATTGGACATCATGTCCTAGGATATGGAGAACCTTTGGAAGTTTGCTTGAAATAAGCCATGGGAAAAGCAGAGCTTTGCATTCAGACTGTTGACCTTGTCTTAGTAAGATGGATGCAGGGAGAAGTCATTGGAGGAAGAGTGCCTGGGCAGAGAGTGGTAATCTCTGTCAGGGGAAAAATTAGTGGCCTCAAAACCAAAATCAACCCTAGGTGGCTATTTTCAGTGGAGAGGGAACAATAGACCCTGCTCCCATTATTTATCTTTCTGCTGCCTCAGAGAGCTCTAGCCTCTGGTTGTGCCTGTGTGCAGCTGTGTTTGTGTGTGTGTGTGTGTGTGTGTGTGCGTGTGTATGTGTGTGTGTGTATTTGGTAAAATAAATATTAGATAAAATTTACTGTTTATACCATATTTAAATGCAGAATTACACTGCAGTAAGTATATTCACAATGTTGTCATGGCTACCTGTTTTCAGAAGTCATTTCAAACAGATTCTCTTCACCTAGTAAGCAATCACTTCATAAACTTCTCTCCTCCCAACCCCTGCCTTTGCAGTCCTGCTTTATGTCCCATCACACCTTCTAGCAGTAGCTCATGAAGGAAGATGTTCCTATATGAGACCCTGAGTTTATTAATTTGCAATGGTGAACCTAATGAATATCCCTGACACTACCAGGCTTGAGTATTTACAGAAGTAAGGAAACTGGCTGGAGGAAGCTGTCTGGCTGAGTAGAGGAGCATGGGACTCTTGATCTTGGGGTCATGAGTTTGAGATCCATATTGAGTGTATGCATTAATTAAATAAAAATAAAAGTTAAATAAGACCCAAAATGTCTCAAGGTGCCCACCGTGGTGATACTGGAGGTTCTCTGAGTATCAAGGAGATACTCTCATGAGTATCATGGTATATTGTCCTCTTTCCACCATCTATGGGTAGCACCTGCTCCCCAGTCACTGGGCCACTGCCACCCAAAGGAGATGGAGATGAAGAAATGAGGACTGCATGGGTTCTACCTGCAGAGATATCTATATGTCAGTCCTGGTGGGGAAAGGGCTAGTCTGGGTATAAGTTGCTTTTGAAATCTTCACAGTTGATTCTTTTTTTTTTCTTTCTTTTCAGCATAACAGTATTCATTGTTTTTGCACCACACCCAGTGCTCCATGCAATACGTGCCCTCCTTAATACCCACCACCTGGCTCCTCCAAACTCCCACCCCCCACCCCTTCAAAACTCTCAGGTTGTTTTTCAGAGTCCATAGTCTCTCATGGTTCATCTCCCCTTCCAATTTCCCTCAACTCCCTTCTCCTCTCCATCTCCACATGTCCTCTATGTTATTTGCTATGCTCCACAAATAAGTGAAACCATATGATAATTGACTCTCTCTGCTTGACTTATTTCACTCAGCATAATCTCTTCCAATCCCATCCATGTTAAAACAAAAGTTGGGGTACAGATGGCCCTTCTTTTCACTACATCTGTATCTTTGGGGTAAATACCCAGTAGTGCAATTGCAGGGTCATAGGGAAGCTCTATTTTTAATTTCTTGAGGAATCTCCACACTGTTTTCCAAAGTGGCTGCACC
>NW_019154106.1:9343434-9431068 GCF_002288905.1 Enhydra lutris kenyoni
TAGTGTATATGGACCACATCTTCCTTATCCATTCATCCGTTGAAGGGCATCTTTGTTCTTTCCACAGTTTGGCGACCGTGGCCATTGTTGCTATAAACATTGGGGTACAGATGGCCCTTCTTTTCACTACATCTGTATCTTTGGGGTAAATACCCAATTGCAGGGTCATAGGGAGGCTCTATTTTTAATTTCTTGAGGAATCTCCACACTGTTCTCCAAAGTGACTGCACCAACTTGCATTCCCACCAACAGTGTAAGAGGGTTCCCCTTTCTCCACAAACTCTCCAACACACGTTGTTTCCTGTCTTGCTAATTCTAACACAGAGCCAGAATTAAGGATTACTGGAGGAAGACATTCTTCATCCCCACATTCAGTGGTGGTAATAATCTTTTACCTTCCTGGCTACTAATAGGTACTAGGAGAGACAGAACATACGAACCTTCCAGGATACTGACTGGCCTATAAGAATGCTCAACGAATGTAAATGCTTAGTAGTTTAGAAACAACAATAGTGACTAAAAAAATGTGTCATTTTGTGTTATTAACTTACTCAAAAGCACTCTGTGATATTGATATCAAAGAAAGGTTAAGTGATAACAGAAGGCTGTGTGTGTGTTTGTGTGGTAGTGTGATATTGTGTGTTTCTGGGTTTGTCTGTGTGTCATTGTAAAATATGTATTTGTGTGTGTATTGTTGAGGATGAAATGTGTGTCTGTATATAAAAATTTGTTTTCAGGTGTGTGAATTTGAGAGAGCTTCACAGAGGAAAAGATGTGAAATGGACCTTACTGGTGAGCTTGTAGGATGTCCTATTCAGGGAGAATATAGAGGCAAAGAGAACCTTACCTGTCCTGGTACAATTGTGTGACTCAGCAGGATACACAGAGAATGGTGTGTAGACAATTGTGGCTGAGCCTAGTGTCCTGGGTGCTCTGGGATAGAGGCTAAGGTGTGCCCAGGGATGGAGCCATGGATGTCCTTGTTTGCAATGCAAATGGTGGGATTTGCTCCTCCCAGCAGAGTGTCTGCAGTCTGGGTATCTCAGAGTTTGCAAGATATCCATAATCCTTTCTGCTGGGCCTAGGTGTGTAGGCTGAATATGGAATATGTTTCACAAAAAGGGACCAATTTGAGTGTACATATTTTCTGAGGTGTTAAAAACGCACATTTATTATAAAGGCATTGCTAGCTAATAATTGATAGTAATAGATAGCTGGATCATGACCTGAGCTGAAGGCAGATGCTTAACTCTCTGAGCCACCCACGCACCCCATCACTCCATATATTTTATATGAAAGAGACAGAGGGAGATTGGCAGGCACAGAAGAGAAAAGGCAGTGTGACTTCAGAGAGCAGAGATTAGAGTGATGGGACACAAAACAAAGAATGATGGTTTCCACCCATCAGAGCTGGAAGCAGCCATCAGTAGATTTTCACCTCAACCTTCCAGAGGGTACGTGGCCCTCCTGATGCAATGATTTCTGCAACATGTTATAGATTTGGGACTCTGTCATCCAAATATTGAGAAAATAATTGGTGTTAATCACCACGTGTGTGGTAGTGTTTTGCAGTGGCCAGTGGAAACTAATCTAAATTGTCTGCATCAGGTGCTTCATGGGTTGGGGCATTAGTGAGAAAGAGTGGCTCATGGAAGGTAGAACAGGTGCAGGCAGGCAATGCATACAGTTTTCTACATTTCTTCTGAAGTAACTGTGGAGTCTTGAATGGAGTGGTGCAGATGACAGCTGGATGGGGTTTCTGGAACTCAAGGTAGAATGTGAGGGAAAAAGCATTAACCTGAGGTGTTGAGTGGTCTAGATGTTGATGAGCAATGTGCATGTGCAGAGTCAAAAGGTTAACTGAAGGTCAAGTCTGGAAAGTCACTGAAAATTGAGAAGTAGATGGAAAATAAATTATACCAAATAATTCATAGGCTTGAACCCAGAGTGATGGTGTGAGAACTGAGCAGTTTCGTTGTGGTTGTGCTAAGGACACAATATTAATGATGCTGGTGATTGGGAACCACATGGCTAGCCAGACAATTAGGCTATGGATATATTTCATACGAAAGCATTGCAGGAACATTTTAATTCTGCATTACCCTAAAACTTATTTTTGCCTGTGGCCATGTGAATAGGAAGTCTATAATCTGACGTAGGATGATTCCTGAGCAAATATTTCCTTTTGTGGTCCTTGCTCCCCAGGCTGCCATGGGTAACTGGATACTTAGTCTCTGAAATTTGCTACTGACAACACCCAAAGGCCACTTTATGACAATGACCACCCCAACTCAAGACCAGAGACTGTGGGATAATAACAAGACATGTAGAGTAGTGCAGAGAAAGTGATTTATTGGGTCAAGATGTTGAAACCTTTACATTTTCCAGAAGAATAGGTCATCATTACAGGACAGTTACTAGTACATAAGGTTCCTTATTTACAGTTCTCCATGGCTTTTGCCTGAAAGAAAGAGAGAGAAAATCAGCCATGCTGCTCCTCGGGATGAAACCTTAACACAGACTGTCACTCAGAAGTTGTTTGGTTTTCAACCAAAAAAGGGCAAGTGGAATGGGCAGAAGGCAGGAAACCAGGGAGGATGATAAACTAAATACATCTGACACAATTTCAACAATGATGTAAGTAAGGAAGATTTCATTTCCATAGTCTGGCAAATAAAGCCCGAGTTGACCCAAGAGTAAGACTCAGGTTTCTAATGGAAGGAGGAGCGGCTCAGAATGTTTTCTCTCTCTGCTGTCCTAGGGCAGAGGACTTTAATTTTTCACTGCAGTGGGGATATGGGGGTGAGAGACTGGAAGAGGGGTACAAGGGGACTTCAGGAATACTGTTTTCAGGGAAGTCCTAGGTTCAGGGTGTGGAAAATCAACCTGATGGCACATGTCTTCTCTCCACTGAAAACCCAGCCTCTGTGGGCCTTTGTGACTAAAACTCATGACCTAGATCCAGCAGTGGATGGCTAAGAGACACTTTCAAGTATCTTATTTCTTGAGAAAGATGTAATCTAAGTGTTTCGCCTCTACCCTTGGCTTCAGGAGACAGAAAAAAGAGGGTCTCTGGACACAGATGTGATAAGGGAGAGAGTTGTAGGCAAGGAGTGATGAAGTGGGCTAGCCCTCGGCTAGAGAGTTGTAGGCAAGAAGTGATGGAGACTTAGCCCTTGGCTCTACAGAAGCTGGCAGAGTGCCCATCCAGCTGCCCACCGTGCTGACAGAGGGCCGGATTCTCTCCTTTCCAGCTGTCTCTCCATTCAAAACTCCCAACACCCCCATGGGATTCTGCTGTGATTGTGTCCACTTGGAGGGGGGATCTTGCTCACAGAAAAGCTCCCAGGCAATGACACAGCCACGCTTTGGTCCTTCAACATTACTGTGTATGTCCCCAGGTGTCTTCTTCCTCAGTACTCTATGGGGAACCTGTGCCCAGGAGGTGAGCTGAGAAGGAGGAACATGCCCAGATCCTCTGTGCAGTCTTTGTATATCTCCCCAGGTGTAATGTCATCTACACTGTGACCAGGTAGGTGCCTCTACCACCTGTGCCCCTGACAGAGCTGCAGCCTTACTGCCCTACAGGCTGCACAGCTAGTGACGACTTTATGCCCAAAGAAAACTGAAATTACCAATGTGCTTGAAATTAGCATCTTGTTCTCAAAGGACATCTGATCTGTGCAGGCCTTCACTGTCATCTTGGCCACAATGATTTCTTGAGGTGGGTCATATAGTATCTGAAGTGTAGCTTTGTAGGCAGGCATGCTTAGAAAGAGGAACTTTTCCACTTCAGTTACCAAAGCTGGACAGGTGATCCCATTGGCTGGTGAAGAAACAGAACTACAATCAATGTAAGGAAAATCACGTTTTCTCCCTGGCTCCCTGAAGTCAGATCTAGACAGGAACCCCGGAGGGCTTGTGATCTCATCCCACAATAATGCCAATGACAATGCCTGACCTTGGAAGCTGTGACCCCCTTATGTTGGAGAGCAAGCAGCAGAGCCAGTACTAGAATATAGGCTTACTCACCCCTGGTTCAGTTTTTTAAAAAAGATTTTATTTATTTAACAGAGAGAGAGCATAAGTAGGCGGAGCAGCAGGCAGAGGGAGAAGCAGGCTCCCCGCTGAGCAGGGAGCCCAATGTGGGACTCGATCCCAGGACCCTGGGATCACGACCTGAGTGGAAAGCAGATGCTTAAGGACTGAGCCTCCCAGGCATTCCCTTAGTTCGTTCAGTTTTTATCTTTTTAAAGCACATCCCTTCCTTTCTAAGTCTCTCTTCATGCTGAAATTATCTTTCTTTCTCTCTTTTTTAAAAATTATTTATTTCTTTTCAGCATAACAGAATTCATTGTTTATGCACCACACCCAGTGCTCCATGCAATACGTGCCCTCCTTAATACCCACCACCTGGCTCCCCCAACCTCCCACCCCCCTGCCCCTTCAAAACCCTCAGGTTGTTTTTCAGAGTCCATACTCTCTCATGATTCACCTCCCCTTCCAATTTCCCTCAACTCCCTTCTCCTCTCCATCTCCCCTTGTCCTCCATGTTATTTGTTATGCTCCACAAATAAGTGAAACCAGATGATAACTGACTCTCTCTGCTTGGCTTATTTCACTCAGCATAATCTCTTCCAGTCCTGTCCATGTTGCTACAAAAGTTGGGTATTCATCCTTTCTGATGGAGGCATCATACTCCATAGTGTATATGGACCACATCTTCCTTATCCATTCGTCCGTTGAAGGGCATCTTGGTTCTTTCCACAGTTTGGCGACCGTGGCCATTGCTGCTATGAATGTAGGGGTACAGATGGCCCTTCTTTTCACTACATCTGTATCTTTGGGGTAAATACCCAGTAGTGCAATTGTAGGGTCATAGGGAAGCTGTATTTTTAATTTCTTGAGGAATCTCCACACTGTTCTCCAAAGTGACTGTACCAACTTGCATTCCCACCAACAGTGTAAGAGGGTTCTCCTTTCTCCACATCCTCTCCAACACTTGTTGTTTACTGTCTTGCTAATTTTGGCCATTCTGACTGGTGTAAGGTAGTATCTCAATGTGGTTTTAATTTGAATCTCCCCGATGGCTAGTGATGATGAACATTTTTTCATGTGAAATTGTCTTTCTTTTTATTTAAAACAATTGTGTGCTTGAATGGAATGACACCTTTTTTTTTGGTCTTGGATATTGGGGGAGAGGAGATTTACTAATCAATATTTAAGTGAATGGTAGAGTTAGACCATTCCAGGGAGCTTGAAGGGGTGGGTTAATCTGGAAAAGAGGTTACCCTATTTATTTATTTATTTACTTACTTATTTATATTAGTCACCATACAGTACATCATTAGTTTTTGATGTAGTGTTCCAAGATTCACTGTTTACATATAATACCCAGTGCTCCATGCAATACATGCCCTCCTTAATACCCATCACGGGCCAACCCATCCCCCCACACCCATCCCCTCTAAAACCCTTTGTTTGTTTCTTGGAGTTCACAGTCTCTCATGGTTCATCTCCCCCTCTGATTCCCCACTTCATTTTCCCCTTCCTTCTCCTAATGTCCTCCATGCTATTCTTTATGCTCCATGAGTAAGTGAAACGATATAATAATTGACTTTCTCTGCTTGACTTATTTCACTCAGCATAATAATTTTTTAAAAGATAAATACTTTTAAAAAGATAAATAAAAAATGAAAATATTTCTTTTTTAAAAAGAGAGAAGAAGAGAGAGAGGAAGAACAGGCATGGGGAGTGGCAAGCAGAGGGAAAGGGAAAAACAGCCTCCCTTAACCACCTGAGCTGGTTAGGGCCCCCAAGTTCACAGTATATGTAGGAAGATGCTAGTTTGAAACTAAAGAATAAGATTGTGTCACTGGATGCAGATATGGTTAAAAAGCTATACACACTCATACAAACACAACTCCCTCAAACACAAAAAACATACAAACACAACTCATCCCAAACACAACTAATCAGTTTGAACACATGTGAAAGATTATCCACAAAGTTATGACTGGCTCTTTTCTTACAACAGTGATGTGCAGAACATCTTAGAGGGGGTGAGAGGCAGGACTGGGGCTCTTTCCTGACCCCACTGTAACTGTGTGGAAATCTGAAGTGACTTCTTCTCTTAGTGTGCATTCTCTATCCCTCCAAGTCTTTGTAACCACTGTAGTCAAGTAGGCTACAACCCTACCAGGCTCTGATTGGACGCCTGAACAGATGTCAAACTATGCAAAGGATTTGAGAGGTTTAAGTCAGAGGCAATAGAGGGAAAGAGGAGGACTTGAGAGAGTGAGATGAAATAGAAAGACTGAAGAAGGCTTGGGTCAGTATCAAGGGTAAGAAGCCATGCAAAAATATTGTGGAATGGTTGGCCATAATTAATCTAGATAAATAGAAATCTCACCCCTCCGAGTGTACTTGTTCTATTACAAAATACTGGTAACACTCTTGGAAAATGAGAAAACTGGTAGATATAGTGAGATCTACTCACTAGTAGATTTAGTGAGTGAGTGCTGCTTATTTCCAGAACCCCCTTGAAAATTATTATCAGAGATTAAGAGAACACTGGTACTTCTGGAAGTGAGAACTCTTTCCAAACCCTTCCAACTGTATCATTTTATGAGTCTGAATCCATGAGTGAAAAAGCTGTGGACTCCACTACCACCTGAAAAACTCTGGGGAGGAGAATGTCTGCGAACTACCAGTTATCAGTTTGGCAGCCAAAGCTAGACCCTTGACACTGTTAATCTCAGTCCATTGCTATAGCTACTCTTGTGGTATCTGTTGAACCCAATGATAAAAGAGGACTTGGAGGGGCGCCTGGGTGGCTCAGTGGGTTAAAACCTCTGCCTTTGGCTCAGGTCATGATCTCAGGGTCCTGGAATCAAGCCCCACATCAAGCTCTCTCCTCAGTGGGCAGCCTGCTCCTCCCTCTCTCTCTGCCTGCCTCTCTGCCTACTTGTGATCTCTGTCAAATAAATAAATAAAATCTTAAAAAAAAAAAGGGACTTGGAGAGATAAAGCATTTTGTTGAAGATAGGTTCTGGTAAGTGGCAGAACCATGATTCAAACCTAAATCCATGTCCTCTTGCTTCTGAAACACAGATCACAGATAAGGAGAGAGGTTTCAGTGAAAAACTTAAAATTTGTCTGCAATAATTTTTAAAACTTCCAGGGTGTTGGGCACTGAGAAAAAGAGCATGGGTTTTGGAGGTGGGGTGGGGGAGTAAAAAACGGGAAAGCCACTTCGGTTCACCTAGTTCAGAGAAGGGTACTCACCAGGGCTGGTGCCTGTCTGATGAGAAATGATACTCACCCTTGGAACAGCAAAGAGCCAGAGTGACCAGCAGAACACTCAGGAACAGCCTCATGGTTTGTTTTGCTTTGAGTTTTTAGCTTTAGTGAAAAGAAACTAGAAGCTGAAACAGGATGCTGGAGAGCTCAGGAGAATTTATACATAGAGAGCCTCCCTGGTGTTGCCCAAATAAACATGTGGTTGGGCCACAGTTCTGGCTTCCAGCCCTCCATTCCTCTCTCAGGTCTCATGCCATCTATTGAAGTCACAGACCCCAAAGTCATGATCAGAGTTCCTGTTTATAGGCATTGCTGGCAGCATGCACCTCTCCTTTGTAGCAAACACTGAGATTGTAATTTTACAAATGTATGGCCAATTAATTGATGCACACCCACCCTGGATGTTAGCTCCTGAACTGCAGTGGTAGCCTCTGGTTTTGCTCATCCTTACTTAACATATGGTTGGCACACAGGAGAGGAAAAGCAAATATTCTTGGAATAAATGAATAAGTATGAATCAACAAACTACTAAAGTTGGCTGGGATGTATCTTCAGTATGAAATGATGCCTGCCATGCCAAGTTTCCCTCTGGGCAGGTGAGGGAGAAAGGTTATTACCTTGGTGACCCCAGTGGGAGTAATGAGTGGTTTTCTGTAACTCAGGGGAAGACAATGCCAAGAGGAAGGCTACCTCAATAGTAATTTCTTATTCTAAGCTAACATTTTAAAAAAATCAAAAGAAATTTGAAATCAAATCAGGCTCTACATGGAGAAGAAGAAGCTCCTTCTTAGTTTTACTTGTCACCTGGAAGGGTCACACATTGGAGTCCCAGGATCCAGGCAATAGAGCTCCCCACAGGGGCTCTTCCTCTACCTCTCCCCAACTATAAGCAGTGTGCTCTATGGAACACAGAGAAGGTGTGGAAAATTCTTATTAAAGGCATTGGAATATCTGGTTATCCAGAGGAGCATATGGGAGGGCCATTCAAGAGTATATAGAATTCTTCCTGGAAGAAATGGCTGGGGGAGTGATGGTGAGGGAACAGCATGAGGGGAGATGAGAAGGCATAAACCATGTTTCTGAGGGAATATCAGGTACTTAGGTTACCCCGAAACATATACTACACACAACAATGCATGGTGGCAGTGGAAAGGCTTTGTGGCTGGAGAGATGGGATGGGTCAAATCGAGGAGAGTTTCCATTGTACTCTGTGGGGGCAGAATGGTGATGGGGTGAGACACATCTAGGTTTATTGGCATTAGTGCTTTCATGCTGAGCTTCAGATCACATGTCAAAATCACATGGGCTTTTTACACCCATTATGATAGCTACTGTAAAAAAAGAATGAAAGAAGGAATAAGTGTTGGCAGGGATTTGAAGGAACAAGATCCCTTGTATATTTTAGTGGGAAGGTAAAATGGTGTAGCCTCTGAGAATAAGTGCCTGGAGGTCCTTTCAAAAATTAAAAGGAAAGTTAATATGATCAGTGGAAATGACCTTTCAGTACCTGTACAAAAGAATTGAAAGCAGAGTCCCAAACATATTTGCGTACTCATGTTTATAGCAGCATTATTCACAATAACCAAGAGGTGGAAAGAACCCAGTGTTTATGGGGTACATACATAAAATATAGGATTAGTCACATTCAGATATATAAAAACAAGGAAAGCCTGTCACATGCTACAACATGGGTGAACCTTAAAGCCAGTACACTAAGGAACAGAAACCAGTAAAAGGAGAAAATACTGATGATTCGACAAATATGAGGTTCCTAGAGTAGTCAATTTCATAGAAATAGAGAGTAAATGGTGGTTGCCAGGGGTTGGGGGAAGTAAAATATCACGTTCAATAAAAATTGAGTCATCTACAATAACAGTGGGCTGATGATATCTGGAAACATACCGCTGTAGTCCTCCCTACAGGTTCTTTGGGTTGCAACCCTCCAGTAGCCAATAATAATAGCGGTAATAAAATTAATAGCACTTATTTTTGCTTGCTACCTATGACCAGAGAATGTGGAAACCTAATTTATCATCTTCAGTCATTGCTACAAATCTCCAAGGCATTAGGTTTCCTATTTAAAGATTTTTGTTTATTTATTTGACAGAGATCACAAGTAGGCAGAGAGGCAGGCAGAGAGAGAGGAGGAGGAAGCAGGCTCCCTGCTGAGCAGAGACCCTGTTGCGGGGCTCGATCCCAGGACCCTGGGACCATGACCAGAGCTTAAGGCAGAGGATTTAACCCACTGAGCCTCCCAGGCGCCCCTAGGTTTCCTATTTAACAGTTGAGCCAACTAAGCTGCAGAAAGTAAAAACTTGCTCGATCTTGTTCAGTTTGGAAGCCAGTAGGTCTAGCTCAGACAGGATGGTATGTGAATTAAAAATTAACAAAGTAACAAAGTGATGCTCTCAGGGAAGGCTGGAGGTGATGATGACCTGTCAGATGAAACAGAGGTATGTGGCAGTGAGGTTCTCTGCTTGGATCTCAGTTTCTGACTCAGTTGAATTCTTCTGAGTGATGATCCTCAAGGTACTTTCTTCATTTCTCTCTCCAGTTCTCTTCTTTTTTACTTAAAAAATAAAAAGATAAATTGCTGTCGACAGCAAATGCTCTCAGGGATGTGGAGCAACAGGAGCTCTCATTCGTTGTGGGATGCAGATTGGCACAGCTACTTTGGAAAAAGGTTAGCAGTTTCTTATAAAAGTAAACATTGTGACCAATGATCTAGCAATTGCATTTCTTGGTATTTATGCTAAGAACTGAAGACAAGTCTACATGGAATCTGCATGTGTTGTTCATGGCACTTTCATTAATAGTTGCCTAAATTCAGATGCAATCCAGATTTTCTTCTGTAGGTCAATGGATAAAGAAACTGTGGTACCTTCAGACAATGGAATATAGTTCTAACATTCTTTGGAATTGATCTCTTTTTTATTTTCTGTTTTATTTTATTAACATATAATGTATTATTTGCTTCAGGGGTACAGGTCTGTGAATCATCAGTCTTACACAATTCACAGCACTCACCATAGCACATACCCTCCCCAATGTCCATAACCCAGCCGCCCTATCCCTCCCCACAACCACCCAGCAACCCTCAGTTTGGTTTCCCGAGATTAAGAGTCTCTTATGGTCTGTCTACCTCCCTGGTCCCATCTTGTTTCATTTTTTTCCCTCCCTTCCCCTCATGACCTCCTGCCCTGCCTCTCAAATTCCTCATATCAGAGAGATCACATGATAATTGTCTTTCTCTGATTGACTTATTTTGCTTAGCATAATGCCTTCTAGTTCTATCCACATCGTTGCAAATGGCAAGATTTAGGATTTTTATGGCTGCATAGTATTCCATTGTAAATATATACTACATCTTCTTTATCTATTCATCTGTTGATGGACATCTAGGTTCTTTTCATAGTTCAGCTATTGTGGACATTGTTGCTATAAGCATTCAGGTGCATGTGCCCCTTCAGATCACCACACTTGTATCTTTAGGGTAAATACCCAGTAGTGCGATTGCTGGCTCATAAGGTAGATCTATTTTTAACTTTTTGAGGAACCTCCATACTGTTTTCCAGAGTGGCTGCACCAGCTTGCATTCCCACCAACAGTGTAGGAGGGTTCCCTTTTCTCTACATCCTCACCAACATCTGTCATTTCCTATTGTTAATTTTAGCCATTCTGACTCGTGTGAGGTAGTATCTCACTGTGGTTTTGATTTGTATTTCCCTGATGACTAGTGATGTCGAGCATTTTTTCATGTATCTGCTGGCCATTTGGATGTCTTCTTTGCAGAAGTGTCTGTTCATGTCTTCTGTCCATTTCTTGATTGGATTATTTGTTCTTTGGGTGTTGAGTTTGATAAGTTCTTTATGGATTTTGGATACTAGCCCTTTATCTGATATGTCATTTGCAAATATCTTCTCCCATTCTGTCAGTTGTCTTTTGGTTTTGTTGGTAAGGGTATCATATGGTTCTTGTTTTTTCTTTTATTAATGTATTGTATCACATTGATTGATTTGTGGATGTTGAACCAAACTTGCAGCCCAGGAATAAATCCCACTTGGTCATGATGAATAATCCTTTTAATGTTATGTTGGACCCTATTGACTAGTATTTTGGTGAGAATTTTTGCATCCATGTTCATCAAGGATATTGGTCTGTAATTCTCTTTTTTGATGGTGTCTTTGTCTGGTTTTGGGATCAAGGTAATGCTGGCCTCATAAGATGAGTTTGGAAGTTTTCCTTCTATTTCTATTTTTTTTGGAACAGTTTCAGGAGAATTGGTATTAATTCTTAAATGTTTGGTAGAATTCCCCTAGGAAGCTGTCTGGCCCTGGGCTCTTGTTTGTTGGGAGATTTTTGATGACTGTTTCAATCTCCTTACTGGTTATGGGTCTGTTCAAATTTTCTATTTCTTTCTGGTTCAGTTGTGGTAGTTTATATGTCTCTAGGAATTCATCCATTTTTTCCAGATTGTCAAATTTGCTAGTGTATAGTTGCTCGTAATATGTTCTTATAATTGTTTGTATTTCTTTAGTGTTGGTTGTGATCTCTCCTCTTTCATTCATGATTTTATTAATTTGGGCCCTTTCTCTTCTGTTTTTGATAAGTCTGGCCAGGGGTTTATCAATCTTATTCTTTCAAAGAACCAGCTCCTAGTTTCATTGATTTGTTCTACTGTTCTTTTGGTTTCATTGATTTCTGCTCAGATCTTTATTATTTCTTGTCTCCTGCTGGGTTTAGGCTTTCATTGCTGTTCTTTCTCCAGTTCCTTTAGGTGTAGGGCTAGGTTGTGTACTTGAGATCTTTCTCGTTCCTTGAGAAAGGCTTGTCACTATATACTTTCCTCTCAGGATCACCTTTGCTGAGTCCCAAAGATTTTGAACAGTTATGTTTTCATTTTCATTTGTTTCCATGAATTCTTTTAATTTTTTAATTTCCTGGTTGACCCATTCATTCTTTAGTAGGATTCTCTTTAGCCTTCATGTATTTGAGTTCTTTCCAACTTTCCTCTTGTGGTTGAGTTCTAGTTTCAAAGCATTGTGGTCTGAAAATATGCAGGGAATTATCCCAATATTTTGGTATTGGTTGCAACCTGGTTTGTGACCCAGGATGTGATCTGTTCTGGAGAATGTCCCATGTGCACTAGAGAAGAATGTGTATTCTGTTGCTTTGGGATGGAATGTTCTGAACATATCTGTGATTTCATGTCCATATGGTCCAGTGTGTCATTTAAGGCCTTTATTTCCTTGTTGTTCTTTTGCTTAGACAATCTGTCCATTTCAGTAAGGATGGTGTTAAAATCCCCTACTATTATTGTATTATTGTCGATGTGTTTCTTTGACTTTGTTATTGATTGGTTTATATAATTGGTTGCTCCCATGTTAGGGGCATAGATATTTACAATTGTTAGATCTTCTTGTTGGACAGACTCTTTAAGGATGAGATACAGTGTCCTTCTTCATCTCTTATTATAGTCTTTGGCTCAAAATCTTATTTATCTGATATAATGATTGCCACCCCAGCTTTATTTTGATGTCTATTAACATGGTAAATTGTTTTCCACCCCCTCACTTTAAATCTGGAGGTCTAAAATTAGTTTCTTGCAGACAGTATATCAATGGGTCTTTTTTTTTTTTTTTTATCCTTTCTGGTACCCTGTGACTTTTGATTGGGGGCATTTAGCCCATTTACGTTCAGGGTAACTATTGAGAGATATGAATTTAGTGTCATTGTATTGCCTGTAAGGTGACTGTTACTATATATCGCCTCTTCCCCTTTCTGGTCTGTTACTTTTAGGCTATTTTTTTGCTTAAAGGACCCCTTTCAATATTTCCTGTAGGGCTGGTTTGGTGTTTGCGAGTTATTTTAGTTTTGTTTTTCCTGGAAGCTTTCTATCTCTCCTTCTATTTTCAATGACAACCTAGCTGGATATAATATTCTTGGCTGCATATTTTTCTCAATTAGTGTTCTGAATATATCATGCCAGTCCTTTCTGGCCTTCCAGGTCTCTGTGGATAGGTCTGGTGCCAATCTAATATTTCTACTGTTGTATGTTATACCCTCTTGTCCTGAGCTGCTTTCAGGATTTTCTTTTTGTCAATGAGACTTGTAAATTTTACTATTAGATGACAGGGTGTTGACCTATTTTTATTGATTTTGAGGGGGGTTCTCTGTGCCTCCTGGATTTTGATGCTTGTTCCCTTCACCAAATTAGGGAAATTCTTTGCTATAATTTCTCCAATATACCTTCTGCCCCTCTCTCTCTTTCTTCTTCTTCTGGGATCCCAATTATTCTAATATTGTTTCATCTTATGGTAACACTTATCTCTCAAATTCTCCCCTCGTGGTCCAGTAGTTGTTTATCCCTCTTTTTCTCAGCTTCTTTACTCTCCATCATTTGGTCTTCTATGTCACTAATTCTCTCTTCTGCCTCATTTATCCTGGAAGTAAGAGCCTCCATTTTTTATTGCACCTCATTAATAACTTTTTTAAAATTTAATTTTATTTTTTCAGTGTTCCAAGATTCATCATTTATTCATTATTCATCATTTATGCATAATCTCCTCCAGTCCCTTCCATATTGATATAAAAGTTGGGTATTCATCCTTTCTGATGGAGGCATAATATTCCATTCTATATATAGACCACATCTTCTTTATCTATTTATCTGTTGAAGGGCATCTTGGCTCTTTCCACAGTTTGGTGATTGTGACCATTGCTGCTATGAACATTGGGGTACAGATGGCCCTTTTTTCACTACATCTATATCTTTGGGGGTAAATACCCGGTAGTGTTATTGCGGGGTCATAGGATAACTCTATTTTTAATTTTTTTAAAAAAATTTTATTTATTTTTTAAAATTTATTCTCAGTGTTCCAGAATTCATTGTTCATGCACCACACCCAGAGATTATGCTGAGTGAAATAAGTCAAGCAGAGAGAGTCAATTATCATATGGTTTCACTTACTTGTGGAGCATAAGGAATAACACATTGGGAGAAGAGGAGGAGAAGTGAGTTGGGGGAAACTGGAGGGGGAGATGAACCATGAGACACTGTGGACTCTGAGAAACAAACTGAGGGTTTTGGAGGGGAGGGGAGTGGGAGTTTGGGTGAGTGTGGTGGTGGGTATTATGGAGAGCACATATTGCATGGAGCAGTGGGTGTGGTGCATAAACAATGAATTCTATTTTTAATTTCTTAAGGAATCTCCATTAATAGCTTTTAAAATTTCAACTTGGTTAGCTTTTAGTTCTTTTATTTCTCCAGAAAGGGATTCTCTAGTATCTTCCATGCTTTTTTTGAGCTGAGATAGCACCCTGATAATCATCATTCTGAAGTCTAGTCCTGACATCTTACTAATGTCTGTATTGATTTGGTACCTAGCCATTGGAACTGCCTCTTGTTCTTTTTTTTTTTTTGAGGTGAGTTTTTCCACCTTATCATTTAATCCAGATAAGAATAAGAAAACAAAATACTAAAATGGTAGCAGCGACCCCAGAAAAATACACACTAACCAAATTGGGAGAGACCCAAAACTGGGGAGAGAAGAAAGGAGAAAAAAAATCTATATTTATATCATCTATATCTATATCTATATCTATATCTATGTATATCATCTATCTATATCTATCTATCTATATATCTATCTATATCTATATCATCTATATTAGACTGGTGAATAGAACAGGGCCACACATTTGATTTTGGGTGTAATTTGATCTGTTAGAAGAAACTGCCTCCCAAAATTTTAAAGAAAGAAAAACTGATATATATACAAAAATAAGGGTAAACATGATGAAGGGATGGAATATGACTGTAAAGTTGAAAATTAAAAAAGATTCTAGGGGTGCCTGGGTGGCTCAGTGGGTTAAAGCCTCTGCTTTCAGCTCAGGTCATGATCCCAGGGTCCTGGGATTGAGCCTCACATTGGGCTCTCTGCTCTGCGGGGAGCCTGCTTTCTCCTCCCTCTCTGCCTGCTTGGATCTCTCTCTGTCAAATAAATAAATAAAATCTAAAAAAAAAAAAGATTCTAAAAAAGGAATTAATAAGATAAGAAGGTTAAAAAAAAAAAAGGAAAGAATGTGCTCAGGTTGGAGATTAGAACAAAGCCATGTGCTAGATTAGGGTATATTTTGATCTGTTAGAAAAAACTGTATCCCAAAATTTTAAAGAAAAATTTGTATGTAAACCAAAAATAAGGTTAGATACAATGAAGGGATAGAATATAACTATAACAGTGAAAATATAAAAAGATTTTTAAAAAAGTATTGATAAGATAATATAGTTTAAAAACGTTAAAATAGGAAAGAGGAAAGTTAAAAAATTTTTAAAAAATTTAACTTTGAAAAACTAAAGAATCATGGGGAGCCATGAATTCTATGTGTTGCATTCCCCTAGCTCTGGAGTTCTTTGGTTCTCATTGATTGGTGAACTTGGTCTTGGCTGGGTGTTCTTGCTAATCTTCTGGGGGAGGGGCCTATTGCAGTGATTCTCAAATGTCTTTGCCTGAGGCAGAATTGCACCACCCTTGCTAGGGGCCAGTCTAAATAATCTGCTTAGTTTTGCTCTCAGCAGCTTTTGTTCCCTGAACGCTTTCTGTACAGCTTCAGAGCATGGGAATGAAGATGGTGGCTTCCCAATCTCTGGCCCCATAGGGGCTGAGAGCTTGGGGTGCCACTCCTCAGTGCACCCTCAGAGAAAAGCAGTCAATCATCCTTTCTCCCTGGTCTCAGGTTGCACTCTGTGTTTGTCCAGCCTGTGACTGAGCATTTCTATCTCTGGTGCACAGTCCTGTTTGGAGTTTCCAAACCCAGCAGATGCCTGCAGTGTTCTCCTGTGCTGCTCCTCCTGGAAGAGGAAGGAGGGGGTCTCCTGGATCTGCTACTTGTTGGGTCCCTGCTCAAAGAGCAGTGGCCCAACTGTGCCTCAGATGATGGTTTAAGATAGCCCAGAGCTGAGAGCCCACTCCTCAGCTCCATCTCTGCAGCCAGCTTCCTCACCCCAGTACCTGGGAGCTCTGCCACACTCAGGGACCCCCAGTCTTTCTGTGACCTTGCAGGTCCTGAGAACACACTATCTCCATGAGGGCTCTGCTCCCTGCTTAGCCTCTGGAGTGATACCCCAGTGGAGCAGACTTCTAAATTTTCAATTTTGTGCTCCACTGCTCTATGGCTCGCCAGGAGCCAGCCCCTCCACCAAGGTCTGTCTTCCCATATACCACCTCAGATTCACTTCTCCACATGTCCAACCTTCCAGAAACTGCTCGCTTTTCTGTTTCTAGAATTGCTGCTCTTCTCTTCAATCTCCTGTGAGTCTTTAGGTGTTCAGAATGGCTTGATAACTATCAAGCTGAACTCCTGGGACCTGAGGATATTTAGGTGTCCTACTCCTCCACCATCTTGCTCCTCCTCTCTGGAATTGATTTCTTAAAGAAGAGCTGTAAGCCATGAGAAGGTATGGTAGTACCTTACATAAATATTACTAAATAAGAGAAGTCAACCTAAAGAGCTGTGTATTGTATTATTACAACTCTATGACATCCTGGGAATATAAAATTATGGAGACAATAAAAAAATCATTGGTTTTCATGGGTTGGGGAGGAAAGAAGGATATATATCCAGAGTGCAGAGGATTTGCAGGCTGGCGACACTACTCTGTATGAGATTATGATGCCAGATACCTTTTATTATCTATCTGTCAAAACCCATCAAATGTACGACCTGAGTGAAATCTAATATAAAGTACTGACCCTGAGTGATAAGGTTGTGTCAGGATAGGTTCACCATTTTGAGAAATGTACCATAAACTATGGCATGTTGATAGTGTGGGAGGCTGTGCACATGTGGAGGTGAGGGGCAAATTGCAACTCTGTATATTCTGCTTGATTTTTCTGTGAACTGAACACTTTTCTAAAACAATAAAGGCTATTAAAAAAAGAATCCATCTTGTTAAAACATTCTCTTTCAGCAAGAAAACAATCAGAAAAAAAGAATCAATGGAATTGTCACCACATATAGATAGTTGACAAAGCAAGAAAATCTAAAGTGATCTACTGAAAAAAGTATTAGAACTGATAAAAGTTCATTATGTAGCTGAATATAAGATCAGCATGTAAACATCAATGACTTTCCTATAAACCAGCTAAAACCAATCAACATCATTGAAAAAAGATGCATTTAGGAACAGAATGATAGCAGCAACAAAAATATGTTGGAATAAATTAAGTAGAAATATGCAAAATATTAAGAATCATATTATGAAAATTACCCACAGATGTAAAAGGGAATCTCTTCTTTTGTTTAAATCATATGCTTTACTAAATAATTTATTTTTTGAAAATGGAATCTTAAAAAATAGAGGCACACACTTTGTTCCTGAAGGAAATAGTAGAACATTTAAGTATGTCTACTCTTCTCAAACTATTTTACAAATCCAATCCAGCCCACATCAGAATCCTCACTGGGCAATTTTACATTGTGTGTTGAATTCTGAGTTCTGGGTATTTCAAAGTAGAATGTATTCATTCATTGAGCAGTGTGAGCACTGTGTAAGGACCCAACTTTAGGGTCTGATTATGGGTTCAAGCTCAGCTGTCGTACTTTCTACTTGTGAGCACATCAGCAAGATGTTGAGCCTCTTAGCCTGGTGCCTCCTCTGGAAAATAAATTGATAACAACAGTGCCTACTTCATAGGATTTATATTAGGATAAATTAATTACTATAAGAAAAATGCTCAGCTCATTATCTGGCAGTAATGTATGTTGTCATGTTTAGATAATAATAAGGAAAATATACAAGTAAAATGTCAAAGAGAATAAATCAGCTCGCTGCCAAGTCAAATCTCAAACTGAATGTAACTGACTCCACCAATGAGGAATGTTCATTATCTTAAATGCTAACAAAGCATGCTTCAGAATTTGGCTTTGGATCCTTTCAGATTTCTCGCATGTTTAAATGGGGTTTCTCTCAGTTAAAATTGTTCCCACAGTACTTTTCAGTCACTTAATTTATTGTATATGATCACATTGAAATGTCTGCTGTGATATTAAATTCCTAAACACCGAGTACTGGAACTAAAGGTATAGGAGAGTGGTGGGTGGGGATAGGTGGTAGTTATCCCCAAGCCACACAGTCTCTGGGTTCCTATTCACAGCAGAAGACACTGGCCATGTATGTCCTTTTGGGTGAGATTGAAATCCCAGGGATTCTCTAGGGCTTGACATACACATGGGGCATGGAAAGACTTAAAACATCACTTCTGGATCATAAAGTCCATAAATAGGGATACATCATGTGGTCATACTGGTTGTCACATTCCATTTCCCCTGCAATGAACCTTTTTGTTCCAATTTATAACAACAGAAGCATGCATGCCACTCATCAGATCTTACACAGCATTGACTCTGTGTACAAATCTCTAGACTCAAAAAAAGTTACATTTTGTGGTATACAAGTTTTTTTCTGTAGGAAGTGGTTTCTGATTCCTTGCTTTGGATAACATCAAAGGACTTAATATAGACGGGGATCATAAATCATTAAAAGTTACTCAAAGGGACAGATCACTGTGCATTTTCAGGGGGGTACCTAGGGGAATTCAAAGAATTGAGTGATATCACTGCTATCAACTCACTCTTTTCCCACCTGTACATTCCTGTGATGAGTATTTTCAGGGTTCACATCTACAAAAATACAGAACATGAATAAACCTGCCTCAGCATAGCAATAAATGATATTCATGGATATGTTAAACTAAAAAGGGCCTCAACTCACTTCTAAAAAGAAAAGGGCCTCATTCTGCTCTTTAAGAGATTTCTTTTTTAAAAAAAATTATTTGACAGACAGATCACAAGTAGGCAGAGAGGCAGGCAGAGAGAGGGAGAAGCAGGCTCCCCGCTGAGCAGAAAGCCCGATGTGGGGCTCGATCCCAGGACCCTGAGATCATGACCTGAGCTGAAGGCAGAGTTTTTAACCCACTGAGCCACACAGGCACCCCTTTAAGAGATTTCTTTATCAATAACATTTTACAACTTAGATTTAAGACGTATCAAAAATTGAAATATATATGTTTTTATCCAAAGCTGCAAGCATCTTTGCTGGCACCCAAATCACCACTGTGCCTTACTTTACACACTCCACAAAGCCATTTTATTATTCCTTCCCTTGTCATAGTGCACTGTTGAGCCTCTGAGATCTTTGCCTGAGTACCTCAGGGTAATGTGTGAGCTGACCAAGACCAAGCCATCTACCATTCCCACACATCATCTGCCAGTAACTCTCATATCCCAAGTCATGCTCTACCATCTTGCTATAAGCTGTGAGCTGCTAAAGAATCTCATAATGTGGAAAAGGCCACTGACATCAGAGATTGTTTCCTTTACCTCTTTCCCAACTGTTGCCATAAAACAATGGTCCTAAGGTGTCTCAATTTCTTTTCTGTACCATACACAAGGAAAAGAATGAATAAAAATATCAGAAATGCTCAGTTGCTCCAGATTTTTCCAAAACAGTTTCTCATTGTGTGCACTGTTCTACTTATGCATTTCATAATGCTGGGAATCCAACGCAGGGGTCATTTCAGACACAAGCCAGAGTTTGAGGACCCTTCATCCAACTGCACATTGATTTCATATACTATCACCCATCACTGGGGTCCTTCCACGGTACTCTCCCGGGAGTACCTGACCCTTCCTTCTTGAGAAGGCAGACGTTTGTTCATCCCTTTTTGTCTCAGCAATCCAAGTGTTAACTTTGCATTAGGCTAAGTAAAGTCAGTCAGTTAGAGAAATATAATTATTGTATGTTTTCACTCATATGTGCAATGTAGGAAGTAATGCAGAGGGTCATAGAGGAGGGGAGGGAAAACTGAATGGGAAGAAATCAGAGAGGGAGACAAACTACAAGAAATTCCCAACTCCTGGAAACAAACAAGGGGTTGTGGAAAGGGCAGTGAGTGCTAGGATGTGGTAACTGGGTGACGGGCATTAAGAAGTGCATGTGATCTGATGAGTACTGGGTATTATACCATTAATAATAATTGAACACTATATCAAAAACTAATGATGTACTATGGGGCGCCTGGGTGGCTCAGTGGGTTAAGCCGCTGCCTTCGGCTCAGGTCATGATCTCAGGGTCCTGGGATCAAGTCCCGCATCGGGCTCTGTGCTCAGCGGGGAGCCTGCTTCCCTCTCTCTCTCTCTCTCTCTGCCTGCCTCTCCGTCTACTTGTGATCTCTCTCTGTCAAATAAATAATAAATAAAATCTTTAAAAAAAAAAAAAAACTAATGATGTACTATACGTTGGCTAATTGAATTTAAATAAAAAAGTAAAATGACATTAGATATTTTGAAAAAGAGAAAGAAATGTAAAATAACTAAACACTTGCAGGAATTATGCAATGTTATGTACCCTAGAAGAGCATATGTCACATTCACCCAGATCCACCTATTAACCTGTTACCCCATTTGCTCTTGGATACAGACTCTTTTTGGGAATTCTGTTCAATAAAAACACTAAGACAAAAAAATCTCAACATATGAGCCAAATTTTCCCACAGATTTGCAAGTGTTTAAACATCAAATTATAACCACATCTTGTACTGCAGTCCTGGAGCTTTGAGAAGGATGTATGAAAATCAAGTGACAAATTACAGACTAAATAAATCACAAGTAATAAACCTACAGTGGCATTAATCTCTCTGAATGATATAAAAAACATACAGGCTGCATTTTTTAAAGATTTTATTTATTTATTTGACAGAGAGAGACACACAGAGAGAGGGAACACAAGTAGGGGGAGAGGGAAAGGGAAAAGCAGGCTTCCCACTGAGCAAGGAACCCAATGTGGACCTCAATCCCAGGACCCTGGGATCATGACCTGAGGAGAAGTCAGCTGCTTAAAGACTGAGCCACCCAGGTGCTCAACAGGCTGCATTTAAATCAGATGTGAAGAATTGTACATATGAAATTGTCATAGGCCCAGGAGATTTCCAGGTAGAACTCCAGCAATTCTCTTCTGCCATGAGAGGACACTTGAATGTCAAGGACTCTCTTTTCATTCCAAGCTCCTTTTAAGTTGGTAGTCATGAGAGGACACTTGAATGTCAAGGACTCTCTTTTCATTCCAAGCTCCTTTTAAGTTGGAGTCAAGACTACCAGAGCAAGGTGAGACTCTGTCACAATTGATGTGTTCTGTCTGAGTAACAGATGTTACAGAGGGCAATTCCAGAGGGGCTGCCTTGTAGCACTCAAGCCAGGTTTTAACAACTCCTTGACCATCCCCACAGTTAGGCAGATGTGCTGGTTCATCCATGAGGTACATGCTCTTCATTATAAGTCATCCTCACATATGAATGAGAACCTTGAGGACAGCAAGTCACAACCTCATCAGAGGTATCTCCCAAACAGGGGGAGTTTGAGTCCTCTGCAAAAACTTAAGGAAATGACAATCAAATGCCACTTAGATTTTCTGCATCTTTAGCCTAGGGAGGAAAATAGATACCTTGTGGCATCAACAACAGGTTGAGTAAAGGTTCTAAATTTTGGAAGAGCTGCATAAATTAGAGGCCAAATAACCTCAGGACTTGTGAGTTGTGCCAAGAAACTAATGAACTAAAACTCCTTCTGGGACCACAAGACTATTTACTTTGCTGGCATTTATACATTGCTTACCACAAAGAGCTCTCTTCCTGAATAGTTTTTTTGTAGTGAAATGGACAATAAAAGTAATTTGTGCCTTGTGGGTATTGATCCTCTTTAATCTCCATTATGCTCTAATATTTACGTTCACATAACTTTAGGAACTTCCCAATCTCTCATTGTAGATCTCCCACTCTGGCAGATAAACACAAAACATAAGATCTCAATTGGCCTTTTTTATCCCAGCTTTACCTATTACACAGGTATTGACCAATAAAGCTTGTGGGTGGGTTAGTTGATGTATTTATTATGCAAATAAGTCATGTTTATTATGTTGTGGGCAACAAACTTACCAGCTTTTAACTTTTGTAGAAGTCAGACAAGTGGTCTCCATGAAGCTGAAATATAACACACAGGATCTGTAGATTAAACCACTGTGTGCCAGATAGGCTCTATGTTCTCTTAGTTCTAGAGTTGTTTTGTCCTACTCACGTCTCTATCACTAGAAATGAGGGCCCATGAGTTACATGTACCAGACTCTCTTACCAGTGCTGCCTTGTGTGGTTCTCCAACGGAAGGCACTGATGGGAGTTTAAAGGTGGACAGAAGGCGGAAGTCATGTTTTCTCAGCTTTTGACATCACCTCTTGCAGTGGTTGTAGAAGTAGTGTCTCAGTGCTTTATGAGTTATGGGAGGATGGAAAATGACATTCAGGAAAGCTTCTTGGGGGAAATGACATGACAATAATAAAGTACCTATCCTAGAGTAACAGTCAACCTTCAACGACTTTACACAGGGTCAAAACAGAGGAAGTCTGGTCTGACTGCATTCTGGGAACTGAACAACATGGACTTCTGGGGCAGAGGGTGAAAGTGCAACCAGGTGAAACCCAGATTGGCTGATGCTATTTGCAGGTGTTTGGAGCAGTTCCTTCCACTCCAGTGCCTGAGTTCTTCAATTCATGAATAGGAATCCTCTCTGGAAGTGACCTCAAAGTTTCTTTGGGGATTTCTTTTAATTCACTTCCCCTTTTGTCTCATTCCCTGGGTAGGAAATGCACATATCAGAGTCCCAGTTTTTACTGAATGTCTAGGAGCAATGAGTAGTTAGTGAGAGAGATGAACCATCTCCAGTTAGAGAATGCAACTCCGTAATTTCTACCAACAGAACTGATGCCATAAATTGATTCCATTAACTTATCATGATTGAGCACATAATCTATGCTGACTTGGGAAAAAAAAAAGGTATGAAAATACCTCCACTCAAGATGTGTAGGGTGGAATAATTGAAAGAGACAGACAGGAGCTTATGAAAACTAGATCCATTTTAGTAACATAAGTGAGATTTAAAGCAACACTAAGTCATTTTTTTTTGTAATGGAAGGGCACAGGGACTTTCTTTTATTATGTTATGTTAGTCACCATACAGTACATCATTAGTTTTTGATGTAGTGTTCCAAGATTCATTGTTTATGTATAACACCTAGAGCTCCATGCAATATGTGCCTTCCTTAATACCCATCATCAGGCCAACACATGCCCCCAACTCCCTCCCCTCTAAAACTGCCTGTTTGTTTCTCAGAGTCCACAGTCACTTATGGTTTATCTCTCACTCTGATCCCCCCCTTCTTTTCCCCTTCCTTCTCCAAATGTCCTCCATGCTACTTTTGCAATATGGATGGAACTGGAGGAGATAGGCTGAGTGAAATAAGTCAAGCAGAGAAATTCAATTATCATATGGTTTCACTTACTCGTGGAACATAAAGACAGGGACTATAACAAAACACTTTCAGGTGGTATTTATCCCTGGGTTGCAAGGGTGGCTCAACATTCACAAATTAATCAATGTGACAGGTTGAGAGAAGATAGAATGAGAGAAGACAGAAGAACCACATGGTCCTCTCAATTTATGCAGAAAAAACATTTGACAAAATCCAGCATCCATTCCTGATTAAAATGCTGCAAAATGTAGGGATAGAAGGAATATTCCTCAACTTCATAAAATCTATCTATAAAAAACCCACAGCAAATATCATCCTCAATGGGAAAAAGCTGACAGCCTTTTGTTTGAGATCAGGAATACGATAAGGATGCCCACTCTCACCACTCTTGTTCAACATGGTATTAGAAGTCCTAACAACAGCAATCAAACAACAAAGAGAAATAAAATGTATTCCAATTGGCAACGAAGAAGTCAAATTCTCTTTTTGCGTATGACATGATAGTTTATATGCAAAACCCAAAAGACTCCACTCCCAAACCACTAGAACTCATACAGCAATTCAGTAATGTGGCAGAATACAAAATCAATGTACAGAAATCAGTTGCTTTCTTATACACTAACAATGAAAATACAGAAAGGGAAATTAGAGAATTGATGCCATTTACTATAGCACCAAGAACCATAAGATACCTGGGAATAAACCTAAACAAAGAGGTAAGGTATTTGTACTAGAGGAACTACAGAACACTCATGAAAGAAATTGAAGAAGACACAAAAAGATGGAAGACCATTCCATGCTCATGGATCAGAAGAATAAACATTGTTAAAATGTCTATGCTGCATAGAGCAATCTATACCTTCAATGCCATTCTGATCAAACTTCCACTGGCATTTTTCAAAGAGCTGGAGCAAAGAATCCTAAAATTTGTATGGAATCAGAAGTGACCCCGAATTGCTAAGGAAATGTTGAAAAAGGAAAAACTGGGGGCATCATGTTGCCTGATTTCAAGCTTTACTACAAAGCTGTGATCACCAAGATAGCATGGTACCTGGCACAAAAACAGACATATAAACCAGTTGAACAGAGCAGAGAGCCCAAATATGGACCCTCAACTCTATGGTCAAATAATCTTCCACAAAGCAGGAAAAAATATACAGTGGGAAAAAGTCAGTCTCTTCAATAAATGATGCTGGGAAACTTGGACAGCTATGTGTAGAAGAATGAAACTCGACCATTCTCTTACACCATACACAAAGATAAACTTGAAATGGATAAAAAACCTCAATGTGATGCAGGAATCCATCAGAATCCTAGAGGAGAACATAAGCAGTAACCTCTTTGACATCAGCCACAGCAACTTTTTTCAAGATATGTCTCCAAAGGCAAAAGAAACAAAAGCAAAAATGAACTTTTGGGACTTCATCAAGATAAAAAGCTTTTGCACAGCAAAGGAAACAGTCAACAAAACAAAGAGGCAACCCACGGAATGGGAGAAGATATTTGCAAATGACACTACAGACAAAGGGCTGATATCCAGGATCTATAAAGAACTCCTCAAACTCAACACACACAAAAAGATAATAATGTCAACAACTGGGCAGAAGACATGAACAGACACTTCTCCAAAGAAGTCATACAAATGGCTAACACACACATGAAAAAAATGTTCATCATCACTAGCCAACAGGGAGATTCAAATCAAAACCACATTGAGATACCACCTTACACCAGTCAGAATGGCCGTAATTAACAAGACAGGAAACAACATGTGTTGGAGAGGATATGGAGAAAGGGGAACCCTCTTACACTGTTGATGGGAATGCAAGTTGGTGCAGTCACTTTGGAAAACAGTGTGGAGATTCCTAAAGAAGTTAAAAATAGAGCTACCCTATGACCCTGCAATTGCACTACTGGGTATTTACCCCAAAGATACAGATGTAGTGAAAAGAAGGTCTATCTGTATCCCTATGTTCATAGCAGCAATGGCCACGGTCGCCAAACTGTGGAAAGAACCAAGATGTCCTTCAGTGGACAAATGGATAAGGAAGACATGGTCCATAAATACTATGGAGAATTATGCCTCCATCAGAAAGGATGAATACCCAACTTTTCTATCAACATGGACGGGACTGGAAGAGATTATGCTGAGTGAAATAGGTCAAGCAGAGAGAGTCAATTATCATATGGTTTCACTTATTTGTGGAGCATAAGGAATAACACGGGGGACATGGGGGAAATGGAGAGGAGAAGGGAGTTGGGGGAATTGGAGGAGGAGATGAACCATGAGAGACTGTGGTCTCTGAGAAACAATCTGAGGGTTTTGGAGGGGTGGAGGGTGGAAGGTTGAGTGAGTCTAGTGGTGGGTATTATGGAGGGCATGTATTGCATGGAGCACTGGGTGTGGTGCATAAAAAATAAATTCTGGAACACTGAAAAGAAAAAAAAATAAATAATTTTTAAAAAGTATTAAAAAAGCACTTTCACTCTCAGCTGGGTAAACATACTTGGAATGGGAGAGAATGTTCCACGAATGCGTTGCTGAGGTTTGAATGTGGTGATGCTTGAGGTGGTTTTTTTGGTCCATTCGGTTTCTCCAAGCACAGACTTAGAACATCTCCCACGTACTCTGAGGGCTTAGAGTAAATACTCTGAAAACAATCATAACTCTCCTCATTTAACCTCCTGTTACTTCATTTCTTAAGTGCTCTGAAACCAAAATTGTGTCTGCCTCCTCTTCCGCCTTTCACATTCTCTAGTAAACACCAGGATTCAGCGAGGAGAGGGAGCTGGAGAAAGAGAGTGATTATAATAATGTTTGCCTGAAGGTCAATCCCAGGTGCCTAACAAGATGTCAGGTGATCTATTGACACTGGAAGGATCAACAGGAGTTGTCTAGATGATCAAGGTGGAGGCAGTCATCCAGAACAAGGATGTGGAGTTTAGGTCATTGCCACTGGAAGGGAGACATCTTGTGGTACTCTCTAGGAATCACACATATTCCAGGAAAGCTGATCATCTGGCCTGCTCCTCTGTGTGGATTACCCTAAACCTCAGGAAAATATTTGGTTGTCTGTGTTCCCATGAGAATGCTCATTTACATGCCAACCGATGAACAGGATTCATACGCATCTGTTTCATCCCTTTGATATTCCCACATCTATCACATCTCCACCCATGTTGGCTTTTTTTTTTTTTTTAAGATTTTATTTATTTATTTGGCAGAGATCACAAGTAGGCAGAGAGGCAGGCGGGGGGTGGGGGAGGAGGCTCCCCTCTGAGCAGAGAGCCCAATGTGGGGCTCGATCCCAGGACCCTAGGATCATGACCTGAGCCGAAGGCAGAGGCTTTAACCCACTTAGCCACCCAGGGCACCCCCCACCCCAGTGGCTTTTAAGTGACATTCCATAATTCCTTCCTTTATTATAAGCCATAGAGAATCTCCATTCCCAGAGGGACACAAGTTCTTCTTGGAATGATATTGCTTAGAGCCTCAGGGTTAGTGGGATTTTTAGGGCCCATCACAGAGAGGGCTTGTTGCCCCATGGAAGAGAATCATTTACATGCTTCCAGCCTCAGTGTTTCTGGTTGCCACCCCCATCAAAACATTTCATGGTAATCTCTACTATTCAAGAGAATAAATACAGCAAGATCATGCTGGAGCTCCCATTTCTTTGCCAATGGTTGCTTTTGTACTGTTATCTGGAATGGTCTTTTCCTCAATTCCATTTCGACTTCCTCATCAACTCCGAGCTGAACTTGCCTGGGAACACGTTTCTCTCTTGTGAACTTGCCTTTTGTAGGGGTCAAGGGCAGGCTGCCCCCAAATGTGCCTCTTTGGCATGGTGATTATATTCAATGAAAGTGACTTATCTTCTCCCACTCTGTGGGTTGCCCCTTAGTTTTACTGACTGTTTCCTTTGCTGTGCAGAAGCTTTTTATCTTGGTGAAGTCCCAAAAGTTCATTTTCGCTTTTGTTTCACTTGACTTTGGAGACATGTCATGAAAGAAGTTGCTGTGGCCAGTGTTGAAGAGGTTACTGTCTATGTTCTCCTCTAGGATTCTGATGGATTCCTGCCTCATATTGAGGTCTTTTATCCATTTCAAGTTTATCTTTGTGTATGGTGTAAGAGAATGGTCGAGTTTCATTCTTCTGTATATAGCTGTCCAATTTTTCCAACACTATTTATTGAAGAGACTGTCTTTTTTCTATTGGATATTTGATATTTTTTCCCGATTTATAGAAGATTAGCTGACCATAGAGTTGAAGATATTTGCAAATGGCATTGCAAATAAAGGACTAGTATCCAAGACCTATAAAGAACTCAAACTGAACACCCCCAAAAACCAAATAATCCAATCAAAAATGGGTGGAAGACACGAACAGACACTTCTCCAAAGAAGTCATACAAATGGCTAACAGACACATGAAAAAATGTTCAACATCACTAGCCATCAGGGAAATACAAATCAAAACCACATTGAGCTACCACATTACAGAGTTAGAATGACAAAAATTAACAAGGCAGGAAAGAAGTGTTGGAGAGGATGTGGAGAAAGAAGAACCCTCTTAAACTGTTGGTGGAATGCAAGTAGGTACAGCCACTTTGGACAACAGTGTGGAGATTCCTCAAAAAACTAAAAATAGATTTACCTTATGACCCTGCAATTGCATTACTGGGTATTTACCCCAAAGATACGGATGTAGTGACAAGAAGGGCCATACGCACCCCAATATTCATAACAGCAGTTTCCATGACAGCTGAACTATGGAAGAAGCCAAGATGCTCTCCAACAGACAAATGGATAAAGAAGATGTGGTCCATATTACTCAGTCATCAGAAAGGATGACTGCCCATCATTTGCATCAAGATGGATGGAACTGGAGGGGATTATGCTAAGTGAAATAAGTCAAGTGGAGAAAGAAAATTATCATATGGTTTCACTTATTTGTGGAACACAAGTAATAGCATGGTGGACATTAGGAGAAGGAAGGGAAAAATGAAGGGGTGAAATCAGATGGGGAGACAAACCATGAGAGACTATGGACTCTGGGAAACAAACTGTGGGTTTTAGAGGGGAGGGAGGTGGGGGATGGGTTAATCTGGTGATGGGTATTAAGGAGCACTGGGTCTATTTCATGGAGCACTGGGTGTTATACACAAACAATGAAAAATGGAACACTACATCAAAAACTGACATACTATATGGTGTCTAACATAACACAACAAAAACAATAATTCGAGGAGACAATATCCCAGGAAACAACACAAGTGTTCTGCTCTGTTGACCACCATATGGAAAAACAATCTCAAGACTCTGGAGAATGACCCTTTACTCTTTGACCTTCCATTTACTCCTCATCCCAAAGCAATCCAGCTTCCACTCCAAGGATTTAGCTGAAGTTCCTAAGTACTTACATTTTAATTTTAAAGCCAGTTTCAATTTTTAAAATGTCATTCAATGTAGAAGTCTTGTTTTCTTTCTTCCAGATGCTTATTAGCAATATCTGTCCAAAAGGTAGTTTCTTTAACTATTGAATACGGTTGTTTATGTTATATATTCAGTTCCCTATACACATGGGTCTATTTGGTTTGTACATTGATCAAACTGTAAATTCAGTGGGTTGATAGTCTATCTAAATTGGTTTTGTATTTGACGAAGCGACACAAACTTCACCAGGAAAAATATACAAGTGAAAAATGCCATGGCATTTTGCAAAAAGTAGAATGGATGAGGTAGAAACAGAACTTATCTAGTATATAAACCATTAGTGGAACTGCAATCACTGAAACAGCTTAAAAATAGAGGGCCAGGGGCACCTGGGTGGCTCTGCCTTCAGCTCAGGTCATGATTTCACAGTCCTGGAATCAAGCCCCACATCAGGCTCTCTGCTCAGCAGGGAGCCTGCTTCCCGCTCCCCCCCGCCCCCCCCCCACTCTGCCTGCCTCTCTGCCTACTTGTGATCTCTGTCTGTCAAATAAATAAAATCTTAAAAAAAAATGGAGGGCCAATAGATTATATGAGAATGTCCCCAGATTCTCCAGATCAGCGATAATAGTGACATTCAAATCATTGGGAAAAGAGAGTTTATTCATTAAGTGATGTTGGGAAAATGTGGATCCATTTTTGAGTTCTCCATTATGTTCCACATTATGGTTGTCTATTTCTGTCCCAACACTAATCTGGATCAAGGTGAATTCTTTTTGAATAAGTTTCGTTATCTGAGGCATGCCTGGGTGGCTTTCTTGGTTAAATATCTGCTTTTGGCTCTGGTCATTATCCCAGGGTCTTGGGATCAAGTCCCACATTGGGCTCCTTATTCAGCAGGGAACCTGCTTTCCCTCTCCCTCTGTTCCTCTTCCTGTTTGTGCTCTCTTTCTGTCAAATAAATAATTTTTAAAATATTTTTTAAAAAATTTCAGTATCTGATACATCACATCACCATTCAGTGTTCTTCCTAATCTCTTGGCCATTTTCAGATGCATATTCTTCCATATGAATGTGAAAATAATTCTTTCCAATTTCTCCTGAGTCTCCAGATGCAGATTTAAAGTACATTACAATTACTAATTAATTTTTGGGAAAATTGGCATTTTTATAACTACTGTCCAGAGACACAGTATATATATCTATCTTATTTATTAGATTTGTTCTTAGGTATTTTATGATTTTGTTGCTTTTGCAAATAGGGTATGTTCTTCCATGTACAATTCTCACTGGCTCGCTCATTCAACTTATAAGTTGTCCTATTTCTGTAGATTGAACAAATATCCAGCCATTTACAAAGTATCTCATCTTATTATTTTAATACTTCCAGTGGTACTTTGTGAGAATATCTCATGTCTCCTGGTGAAAGAATTGCACCGTCAGCAAATGAAAGTATTTTATCTTATCTTTGGAAATATTTATGGTCATTTTGTATTCTTATTTTAATGTGATACTTAGGACTTATAAATCAATGTTGATTAACAGTGAATATATCAGGCATTTTTGTTTCCCCGATTTTCAAAAAATTACCTATAGCACTCATTATTTTGGAGTAGTGTTTGTTGTTGATTTTGAAAATGGATTTTTTTTTGTTCTAACTAGTGTTATTCTATTCTTTCTTTCTTTTTTTAAAATTTGAGAGAGAGAGCGAGAGCACAGAGGGAGGGTGAGAGGGAGAAGTAGACTCCCCACTGAGAAGAGAGCTGGTCTTGATCCCAGAACCCTGAGATCATGACCTGAGCCAAAAGCAGTTGCTTAACTGACAGAGCCACCTAGATGACCCTCTTCTTTCTTTACTTAGAATTTACTAAAAGTTATCACCAGATTTTATCAAATAACTTTATTCATGTAACTATAAGGTTTTCTCTAATCATTTGCTGAAGCAATAATAATGTTGATGTAATAATTTTTGGTGTTTTTTTCTGGAATCTCCTACATATGTTTAAACTTTGAAGTTAAGAGTTCCCTCCGACTTTCATCTTTCTGGTAAGCAGAAGAGAAATTTTACTATATATACATACACATTTACATATTGCAACAGTTCCAGGGACTGTTGAGGGAACCTAATGACTCTGCCAGAGGTCCTGGGAGGAAAAATGATTTTAATAGTAATATTAAGATTTCTTTCCCCATGTTACTCTCATTCTCGCACAAAGGTACAATGGAATTTTTCAGAGGCTATATGACATGTGATGTTGCAACATTTAAGACTGAAACAAATATGTAAAATCAGCTGTCTTCTATTGAGCCAGACATTGAGACCTGGAAAAATCTACTCTTCTCAGTGAGAAAGAGAACTTTGAGTAGAGACCAAAGAGGTAAGAGAAACCGAAGAGAGAGGAAAGGAGGATTTAAGAATTGCTGCACACTGCATATTCCCAAGTGTTAAAAATTCAATTAAAATAATCTTTGAGAACCATTATACAGTTGTTGGACTGTGCATTTTTTGGAAAATACACTGCTCAAAGATAAAGCCAAGTGGCAACCTATTCCATTTGGTTGCAGAGATCATTTCTGAGTCTCTGATCTTCATTTACACATATGTCTTTATTTTTTATCATCTAAATGGATTAAAAAATAATGGCTTATTATTAGTATATCTCAGTACAATGCAGTTGGCAAGGACAGGAGACACTCCTTAATGTGCTGGAAGTTGAGCATGGTGGTGGTGGGGGTGAGTGTTCCTATGGGGTATGGACATTGAATGGGTTCACTGTTTATGGAGGATATAAAAATTACAATGAAATGGAATAAAAGTCAACTGCTTTGAGTGACCATCATGAGCCCTCAGGCTTCCCAAGGCAATTCACATTTTAATGAACTATTTCAAGAATCAAAATGAATGCACATATTAAAATTTAAAATCAAGACAGGATTTACCTCTGGTTTGTTTGAGTCCCATCTCTCCCTGGCTCTTGTCCTAGCCTTGCACTCTTGAATCAGGGGCAGGAGCTGAGAGAGGCCTAGTCTTGTCAAGCTGGGCTCACAGCACAGATGAAGATTGCAGTGTCTCAGGGACCTGCACATGACCCAAATACCAGAAACAATGTCTTGATAGCTTCCCACATGGTCCCTAGGGAAAAGGGGGCCAGGAGAGTGGAAGAGCACATTTTCAGAGAGAGGACCCTGTTGGGCTGCACATGGGGATGAACAAAGTGCTTTCCAGATTCCTTAGTCCTTCATCCATGTGCTCTCCAATGAAGAATTATGTGTGTGTGTGTGTGTGTGTGTGTGCAGGCACAACCATCTGTGATAGCAGAGGCTCTGTAATGTATCCATTTTGATCAGATAACTTAAGAATTTTCCATTTGCAGATACATTATTGAAATGAAAATATATTGAGGTTTTAACAATTGTCTTGCCGTTTATAAATCAAAAGACAAAAAGGAAAGGAAAGTTATGGTTCATTGTACTCTGCAGTGGGTTTCTGACTATTATCTGCAGTCTCGGAGCCCAGTTCTTGTAGAAGGTTAAAACAGATCACACCAATTACTTTGATGTATTGTGTTCTGAAAAATAAAGCAAGGACATTGCTCAGATTTTCATCTCTGTTACAAAGGAAAGTTGAAAAGCAAACATTTGTTCTCCTTGGCTTCCTGGGTTTGTCCACACACATCTGGCATCCAAGAAAGTTGGTGTTTGAATTAAGATTAGAATGATCTCAACTCTCATTCTAAGGATCAGGAGACTTTATTAATGCCAGAGAGGCGTTGCTGTTTCTAGATCTCTTCCCCATGAGGGATCTCAGTAATAATGTTTTCTCCATGTTTCCTGTTCCTCAAAATAGCATATCCCATAAATATGGTGTGTATATTTTGAGCTTTCAACAAAGAATTGTTAAGTCTCAGCTCAAATACAAAGGATTGTGAAGTTTTTGAGCTCTGATGTGGCCTTACATGTTAGAAATAACAAAAACAGTCTGACACCGAAACATTAACTTTGAGACCCAGAAAACAGTAGAGATGTGCACTCCAAGTGATCAGTCTAGTTGAGGTTTTTATTTATTTTTAATTTTTAAAAATTTTATTATGCTCAGTTAGCCAGCATATAGTAAGTACATCATTAGTTTTTGATGTTCAATGATTCATTAGTTACCTATAACACACAGTGCTCATCACAAGATGTGCCCTCCTTTTTTCAAATGTTCAATGTTTAATTTTTATTTTTTTATTATGTTCAGTTAGTGAGCCTATAGTACATCATAAGTTTTTGATGTAATGTTCAATGATTTTTAGTTGTGTATGACACCCAGTGCTTATCACAACATGTGCCCTCCTTAACACCCATCACCGGATTATCCCATCCCTCCATCTCCCTCCCTTCTGTCACCCTCAATTTGTTTACCAGAGTCCAGAGTCTCTCATGTTTTGTCTCCCTCTCTGGTTTCTTCCTATTCAGGTTTCCATCTCTTCCCCTGTGGTCCTTCCCTCTATTCCTTATGTTCCATATGTGAGTGAAACCATATGGTAATTTGGCTTTCTCTACTTGACTTATTTCTAGCATATAAACCCCTCCAGTTCCATCCATGGTGATGCAAATGGTGGGTATTCATCCTTTCTGATGGCTGAGTAATATTCCATTGTATATATGAACCACATCTTCTTTATTCATTCATCTGTTGAAGGGCATCTTGGCTCTTTCCACAGTTTAGCGATTGTGGCCATTGCTGCTATGAATATTGGGGTGTCTGTGCCCCTTCTTTTTACTACATCTGTATCTTTGGGATAAACACCTAGTAGTGCAATTGCTGGATCATAGAGTAGCTCTATATTTAACATCTTGAGGAAACTCCATATTGTTTTCCATATGGCTGCACCAGCATGCATTCTCACCGACAGTGTAAGAGGGCTCCCCTTCCTCCATATCATCACTATTTTGTCATTGTTAATTTCATCATGTCATCATCATGTCATCATGATGATGTTAATTTCATCATGTCATCATCATTGTTTTGTCTTGTTAATTTTTGACATTCTAACTGGTGAAAGGTGCTATCTCAACGTGGTTTTGATTTGTATTTCCCTGATGGCCAGTGATGTAATTGAGGTTTTTAAAGAAATATTCCATTATCTTTGGTTGCAGGGTTTTTCAGGCTTTAAGATAAAATTGACCATTTCCTCATCTTAAGTATATAGTTCAACAGTGTTATGTGTATTCATGTGTGGTGCAACCAGTCTTCAGAACATTTTCATCTTGCTATGGTGAAACTCTATACCCACCGAATAATCCCCATTTCCTATACCACGCAACCTGTAGAAAGCACTATTCTACCTCCTGTTTCTAGGAGATTGGCTACTCTAGAAAATGGATGTAAATGACCTCATGCAATAGCTGTCTTCTTTTACTGGCTTATTTCCTTTATCATAATGTGCTCGAGATTCACCTATGTTGTGCCCTGAGTCAGCATCTCAGTGAAGGACACTTTTACTTTGGCTTTGGCTATATTTCTACATTGTCTATCCTGGAATGTTTTCAATGGCATATTAGGACAGGGAATAAAATATAGAGAACCAACACAGGACTGATCGTTGTTTTACACAATTCCACCCCCATGCCTGATTCATACCCATGACCTCTACTTGTCATTGTCATTCATGGGTTTTTAATCAATGGTCAAGGAATCTAATCATTTGTGATAACACATTGGGATTGCTTGAAAGTGCATTCTGAATTCTTTTCATAAGATGTACAGAATTTTCTTCATATGGATTCCTCTACATTCTTTTAAAAATTCCTAAGAACATTTTCCTCTTTGTTTCTATGAAGAAGGAGTTCTTTTTTGCTGATCGCTTCTACAAGTGAGGGCCTTCTTGAGAATCAGATGTTTTTTACTTTGATAGAAAATGTGTGTGTGTGTGTGTGTGTGTGTGTGTGTGTGTGTGTGTGTTGTTTCCCTGCTTTAGCCTTTTTCATTAATCATTCCCTAAAGATTCCTAAAGTAAAGAGGCAAGTCAGCATTGGGACTTTGGCTGGCTTTCTGAATGTCAAAGGATTCATATGCACCCACAATTAAATTCACTGAAATAAAATATGGTATGTGTAACACTTGCTGTGGCATAATGAGTGACCAACTTAGAGCCTGCTTGTCCCTGTGGCTTGTTCCAGTAGCTTGAAAACACATTAGAGAAAACCAAACTCACCATTATCACTGCAACATTGCCTAGTTTCATCTGACTGGCTGAGAAAACATTACATCACTTGTGCTATGGCCTGATCAGTAGTAGCATTAGCTATGAATTTATTTTACTTTATTTTTTCAGTGTTCCAAGATTCATTGTTTATACACTACACCCAGTGTTCCATGTAATACGTGCCCTCCTTAATACACACTCTGAGTAGACTCTGAGAAACAAACTGAGGGTTTTGGAGGGGAGGGGGTTTAGGGGTTAGATATGAATTTTTGGAGAAATTCTCAGTATTCATCTGTGTTAACTTGAGGGTAGATTGTTTTGTTAACCACGTCTTCTAGAAATGAGCATCCAGAACCTGGAAAAAAACATGCAAAAGTGGTCTCAGTTACATAGGTATAAAGGCCTTTTTGGGAGTCCCTAGGTTATGGTCATCTTCTTACATCCCAGGAGATACATACATTCAGAGAGATTATGGTGAATGGTCTTGGGTTCTCAATTCTAGCAGAATAAGCTCAGGATCTAGGATTTCCTTTAAGCCTGAAAACAGGTGTGCCCCCTCCCCACCCACACACTACCTCTGTAGCCCAGAAAAGCCAAACACTAGAAACCATGAAACACTGGAGAAATGAGATGCTCTACACTGGTGTTTGGGGAACAGGAGGCCTTCCAGAGGGCCCTGACACAATCTTCTCTCCAAGACCTGTCCTCCCCACACAGAACTCACCTGCAGGGAAAGGGGGAGGGCAATCAGCACAAGGACTCTCAGCAGCTTCATGAGTGAGGGCAGATCTGGATGTCTGGCCCATCAGGGAGGAAGGAACTTACTTTGCTGGTGAGTGCCCAGGAGTCCTCCTTTTATTCTCCTGCTCACTACCTTCATCTCTCCCATAAATGAAGGAATGAGTCACACAATGAACCTGGCTTTGGACCAGGAATGACAGCAAGAATCAACTGCATCCCAGCTAGCCTTAGAAACCAAAGAGACAGAGCCGCTTGGACCCAAAACAATTTTGGAACTGCAATAATCATGGATGACTTTAGATCAAATTAATGCAAAAGTGCTTGCTAACAAATCAGCTTTACAGCAAAATGAGCCTGTGTCATCACCGTTCAGGTTTTTGATTATTGTGGTCTTCACATCCTCTTGCTCCCCTCCCTCCTCCTTCTTCGAGGTCTATAGAACTTATCCTGTGTGTCTGCTCCAGCTGGTTTACCGCACATCTGGGCTCAGTGCAATAGCACACATGTCCTCTGGAGGGCAGACTTCCCTCACTCCCAGATGCCAGTAAGGCGATTGATGTTTGGGAAATACAATGTATCATTATCTCTGCAGGGTGGGTTTCCCCCTCCCCTCCAAAGAATATCTCATTTAATTAACTCAATTTCATCAATTCAGCCTATTATAAGTCTATGATTTTATTTATTTTTTATTTTTTTATTTTTTTGCTGTTTAGGACTTTTCCTCCACCAATTCAAAGGATGATGCAAACTGTAGAGCAAGTGGTTGCTCAGCAGAGGCAGTGCCGAGGGTGGAACAGCGACCAGGTCTGGGCTCAAGCAGACATGGTTTCAAATCTTGAGAGACTATGGACTCTGAAAAACAACCTGAGGGTTTTGAAGGGGCGGGGGTGGGAGGTTGGGGGAACCAGGTGGTGGGTATTGTGGAGGACATGTATTGCATGGAGCACTGGGTATGTTGCAAAAAACAATGAATACTGTTACGCTGAACAGAAATAAAACAAAATAAATAAATACAAAAAAAAATCTTGAGGCAACACCTAATCACGAAATGTCCTCAGGCAAGTGAAACTGCTGGTCACTTCAAGCTTCCTTTTCCTCATTTCTAAAATGAGCAGGAATAATACCACACCTGGTTTTGCAAGAATGACAGATACTCTGTGAAGAGCTTATCCAGGTTTCAAACAAGGTAATTAGGAATAAATGGGAGTTCCATCCATCCATCCATCCACCCATCCATCCATTCATCCATCCATCCACTGCTCAACAGTAACCATGAGCTTCCCCGATGATGCGGCCTGTCCTGTGTGACCCAGATTCAGTTGTTCGACCAGAACTTCGACTCTGTGGAGCTTACCTGTCAAATAGGAGGCATCAAACCTGCCCATAACTGATTGAGAGACATCAGAAAGTGATTGCCATACAGAACCACAAAACAACCATGAGGGACAGCATCCTGTACAGAGGTCCAGGCCAGCTCCAGGAGGACGGACTTTAAATCCTAGACAAGTGGACAATGACAGCAAGGGAAAGATCTGGAAAAGTGTGTTCTTGGCAGAAGGAACAGCAGGTACAGAGGCTCTGGTGCACTTGGTATTTGGCAAGATGAGGAAAGGACACACAATGTGCTGCTGGGTTTCAAGAGGGACACAAGACAGCCTCATACTACACAAATAGAAAAACCACATCAGCTTAAGCAGGGACAATAGGAGGTAATAGGAACAAGAGAAACAAAGTTGGCTCAAGTTATCAGAATGAAAAAGAAATTGATGAGAGAGCCAGAGACATGAGTTAATTACTCACGAATGCAGAATTTGCTGTTGGATTACTTGGGTCATTTTTTCTCATCATTCAGCTGGAACATAAGTTGCCAAGAACAATACCAGTTTAGGGAGAGGCCAGAGATAGGGAAGAAGGTGATGTTCTCATATATGTGCTTTGACCATTGCTGCCAATCTCCACTCGCAAGGCACATGAAGGACTTTAGTGATGAAATGAGAGACTTTTTGGCTAGGTCTACATGGGGACTCCCCCTGATGCTCCAGAAATTATGGGCTTTTCCTATTAACTGTGGGGACACAGGTCTGTAGGGGTTTCTTAGTCAGCAAAAAAAAAAAAAGTAAAATAAAATAATATCTCACATCATGTACATGGTGCCCACAATAGGAGGGGTATTTTTTTACATTTATATTTTATAATCATCAGTGATGATTATGTGAATAATCATACTGTGAATGAACAAACAGTAAACTCAGCCCACAAAGGACTCATTGGCAAGCCAGTGTTGACAAGAGAAAGGAGAAACCAAAAGATCAGAATGCATGAGTAGCTAGTCTGATGTTTTTTCTTCCCAGAAAAGCTTTAAGTCAGGTACCAAGAGGATGCTCAGAAACTAGAAGAATATAGGAGACTTCAGGTTGGTCGTTGGTGTGACACTTACTGATATACTTAGACAAACCAGTGTGCGCAGGTGAATTTGTACAGGTACAGATTTTGCTCCCAATACCTTGTGTATTGGGAAAGTATGTGGCAAGAAAGAGTTATATGTGTCATGTCCTCTGGCTCATGCAAGACCTATGATAAACATATTTCAGAATTTTGGTCATATCAGGCCTCACCATACTTCATAAAGTAATAATATTCAATGAGAGCTACCTTCTCTCATTTGTTCCACGCATCACCACTAAAACCTATGAAGAAATTATCTTAAAATTTAGGTGATCCTTAAGTGGTTTTAAATTGTAAGTTACTGATATGGATCAACTTCACAGTATTTGAGGAGTAGATATCCCACTTTTTTTTTCACTCATTCTGAAATCTGGTCCTGTCCCTCACCTGAGGGGCTGTTGGGACATTAACCTTAGGCATGTTCTTTGGAAGTAAACCTCTTCCTCATTATGATCATGCCAAAGTCCAGAACTTGGGAAGGGAGAGAGTTACCCAGGCCAGCAATGTTAGGAAAGGCCCTGGTCTTGGAGACATCTTGAAGGCAGTGAGATGTGGTTGTTCACAATATCTAGGTCATTTCTAGACCAAGCTCACTACTTGCCATTGGCCAAGCCTGATATGGAGACTTCAAGGCTGTGTCTCTGTGTACACTGGGAACGTTCCTAGGATTGTTATAAGTCCTCAGCTGGGTTGGGCACAGAGCAGGTGTTGTATATATGGCAGCTGCCAGTATTCATTTTATATAATTCAGAAAGCTCTTATGAAGGACTACTAGGACCATCAAAGAGCAATGGAAACTTGGTTGAACTTGACATTCTCTGAAAGACCTAGAGAAGGTCGTATTGAGATCTTATGTAAAAGTCCTGTGTGTGAATAAAGTGCACTGTATCTTAATCCATGCTTACTTGATACTATTCTGACTCCTTTTTTGAAAAGTTTTATTGAGATATAATTTACCCAGAACTTCTCTGTTAAACATATTCCACATACTGTTGGTTTGTTAATCCTCTCAAAGTCCAGCAGTCATGGGTATTTATCTGCTTTCAAAATTCAATAAAATATGAATGGCAAACAATAGTAGAGTGGTCACTCGAGGAAAAACACTGGAGCAAACCTCCTTTCATCTTGTCAACAACAACCTAATGCATAGGATGATGAAGATATTTACTGGTCCAAAGAGGGTATTTTAGAGTGTGAAAGAGGTTCCAAAATGGATGGCATGCCAGGAGAACAGCATAAACCAGATTCTCCTGAGAAAAGTGATATGTGTGGTCTCTTGGTTGGCAACCTCCTCTGAAGAATCCCAGGTGTAATCTGAAGGCAGCCCCTGTACACAGAGGATACGGAAACACTGAAGAAAAGGCCTGCACTCTGGGTCGGTATGTCATAGGTTTAATGAACAAGGGATCTTACATAAGAAGGTTGTTTTGGGTAGCCACAAGAAGGGTAGATCTCCACACCCACCTGCCTGAATCAGAAAGTATACAGAGAGGCCTTAAATGGGTTCAGTTATATACCCAGTTCAGATGGTCTCAACAACACATTACTGTCTCAAGGCATTGGCTTGTGGCAGACTCTGGGAGACAAGCAGGCAAGTGGAACCTGAATTCCAAGGAAAGGAGAGGTGGATGATGGGTGAGGAGCCTCCAATTGCCTGGGTCCAGCTATGGGTCACCTGGAGGTCACATCCTCTCCCTCAGCACCTCCCCATGAGATGGCATGTCATTTCTCCCCAGACGCAGACAATGGGACAAGAGAGGTCAAGTAAGTTGACCATCAGCCCATGCTTGTAGGTGGCATCCAGGGTAAGGACCCACATGTTCTGGCTGAGAAACAGCTCTCAACACTATTGACTTCTTTAGTTTGAGTCTTATGGGTTTTTATTATGGCTCACATGGATTCTTGTGATCTTGATTCACAAGACTGTCCTATGTGAACTCAGGGTTATTTTTGTTTAGGGGCAGGAGTTTTCTGGTGAAGACTTTGCTCCGTGTAGACTCCCCTCACCACTGTCCTTGCCTCAGTCCCATTGGATTGAAACTCCTTATTCCTTCCCAATGTCACATCAAAGACAACCCTCTTCTTGTGCCCTTTCCTAACTCTGACTCTCCAGGGATCTCCCTTAGACTCCTTGTCTCTGTGTGCAGCTGTTTCCTGACATCTCCAGGATACTGATCCCATGGTCCTTCCTTCCTGTTATGCTCCTAAAGGGTATCACCTGTGCACTTCTGGTCTTTGTGTGATGGCAGTGATATAGTAGGTGCTTAATGAATTGTTGTGCAACTGTTTTTTGGGACAGATTTTGTACTTATACAAAGATTTCACTGATTATATGACATGTTTTATTAAGCCTATTTAGAAGTGCATTTAAATTTGGATATTTGGCGAAGTTGGGGATCAAGGCCCACACTAAAACCTGTCACCAGTCTGTCATTCTTGTATTAACACCACTTTGTTTATGTTCCTGGATGAGGACTTTGGTGTCACAATAGGGAGGGGGCTCATGGGGACAGGAGGTTGTGGCAGCCCAGGCTATGCATGGACTTGGCCACCTCAGTCTCCATGTTCCCCATTACCTTGAGCCAATGTAACTTTGATCCAATCTATCCCGGATGCATCTGATGACCACAAGCCGGATTTGGAAGCCCAGCCAGGACCAGGTTTTGCCTCCAGTGAATTATCCTTGGCTCATTCACCAGAACCCTGAACCTAACAATGCAATATTGCCAAGAAATGTGTGTTTAGGTATTTAATCCCCATAACATGTGACAGTTCATATGGTTCATTAACTATCTACCCTATTATCTTCCATATTGAGTTAGTAATTTTCTCTCCACTTTTCCTCGCTAACCATAGGCATGCATAGTTGTGAAGCTCTGGTCCTCAGCAACATTATAAGGTGTATATGGAAGAGCTGATATGAAGTATTTGCACTATGAGAACACTGATTTTCTACTAAAGCTGACTGACTCCTTCCATCTATACCTATAGGCTTTTGTCAATGTCTGGAGATGTTTTGGGTGTCCCCACAAGGTGGGTGTTGTGCTATTGGCATCAAGCTGGTAGAGACTTGGGTGTTCCTAAACAACCTGCGATCCTCAGGACATCTACTCAAAAATACTTCTCAACTTCAAGTGTCAATAAAACCTTGATCAGGAAACCCAGTGCTAGAGAAATCACTGAAAGCATTTGCCCTGTGGAAAAAGACAGGTAATGTGCTAGGTAGCCTCCCACTATGTAGACAGCGAGTAGAGTCCCAGTGTAGACAGGTACCAGCAGAAGTGTGGGCATCAGTATCATTTGGTGCACAGAGCTCATCTTGTTTTTGTTCACAGAGGAGCTTGGATTCTCCATTCTGTCATCCACATCCTCTTTGTCCTTTAAAATCTAACTCAGTCTTCACCTCCTCCCAAAGTCTCCCTTCAGATAGAATGGTCAGCTCACACAGGCTTTGTTTCAGGTTTAATGTCTTATGGCCTTTGAATTCTATGGTAGAATTTCATTTTCAGGCATCTTTGGTATCTTTTTCACTCCTCTTACATCTTGTCATTTGACATGATAGTTAATTCCTTAAGGAAATCCAGTAATTCTTCCAATAAAATACAGAAGTTGCTCCTAAGTTTGTTGCAGTATAGGTTCCAAGTTGACTGGATAATTGGCCACATTTAACATAGTCGTGGCCAAATTTTTCCCTGACCATTTGTTTTTGCATCTCCTCTTCGATATTGCCCTTCCTTTGCATTTCTAATAACTTCTTGTATGTTTAAAACTTCAAAGTATAGGGATAGAGGGAACATACATCAATATTTTATTTTTTTTAAGTTCACTTGCTTTTAGTAATCTACATCCCACATGGGTTCAAACTCAGGATCCTGAGATCAAGAGTAGCATGCTCTTCCCACTGAGCCAGCCAATACTCCTCAACATTTTCTTCTTAAAATAGTGATATGGAAGCACTGTTGGAAAAGGAAAGTATTGAAAAACAGCTTCCAGTGAGAAGCACTGGAGCCATCTCTATTCTTATCCACTCCATGTGGCCTCATACTCCTCTGCAACTTCTTTCACTGAGTCCCCTGGTTTTGCTGTATTCTCAATATTGTTTTAAACTGTTCTCTACTGATTCATCCATAAAAACCTTTATATCCTCCGTTAACTGGATTCCATGCCTTATTTTTAAAAAGATTTTATTTATTTATTTCACAGAGAGAGAGAGAGACCACAAGTAGGCAGAGAAGCAGGCAGAGAGAGGGGGAAGCAGGCTCCCTGCTGAGCAGAGAGCCAGATGTGGGACTCGATCCCAGGACCCTGAGATCATGACCTGAGCTGAAGGCAGAGGCTTAAACCACTGAACCACCCAGGCGCCCTTCCATGCCTTATTTTCCTCATCTACTCCTTCTTTTTGATAAAGCGTATCTTCCCATACCTTCTGAGAAAAAGCTCACTGGAGATAAAACTTTTGAAGATTTGTACTTCCAAACTCTCCATTTATCTTCATCCTTATTGACAGTTGACTTCATATAGAATTCCATTCATATACTATCATAGGTTGCAGCCTCCGAATTTTTTTAAAATTTATTTATTTGTCAGAGAGAGAGAGAGAGAGAGAGAGAGAGCAAGAGAAAGCACATGCAGACAGAGTGGCAGGCAGAGACAGAGAGAGAAGCAGGCTCCCTGCTGAGCAAGGAGCCCGATGTGGGACTCAATCCCAGGACGCTGGGATCATGACCTGAGCCGAAGGCAGCCGCTTAACCAACTGAGCCACCCAGGCGTCCCAGCCTCCGAATTTTTAATCTAACTTTTGTGTCTTCCAGACTTGTGTTGAACCAATTTTTATTCCCCATCCTTGGGTATGTCCCAGTGTTTCCTTCTGAAAGAAATACCTTTCTTCCAAATGATGTTCATAAGAATCACAGAAATATGTTTTGATGTGAGGAGTGAGTGGGATATACAATTCCATATTCTTCATTTCTAGGAAATGTTCTTGTCATCTTTCTTTGAGAATTTTCTTCCCACCATGGTCTGTCTCATTCTGGAATCCATTTAGTTAGGTGTCATGGGTTGTTGCTCTAACATTCTTTTGTTTTCTCTCATACTTCTGTTCTCTATCCTTTTCACTACATATATGCTACTTTTGTTCCACAGTTTTGCTTTGTCTTCCAACTCATTATTATTCTTTTTCCAGCAGTCAGACTTTTAATTTTTCCAGAACTCTTTGTTTTACTTGGAATGTTTTTATGCCATAAGTTGATGAAGTGATCTTGGTAATCTGGGCTATCTGAAAACCCATGAAAGGATCCACAGGAGAACAAGCTGCCTGGCCCCTAGAATCTGGACTAAAGGCAAAAGAATATGAGTTAGTTAAAATAACTTTCTCATCTTCTTGTCTCTCCTCATTTTAGGCCCTAACTGTGTCAGAAAGTATGGTTAGCCTGGTGATGAGTATTAAGGAGGGCATGTGTTACACAGAGCACCAGCTGTTATATGCAAACAATGAATCATTAAAAACTAATGATGTACTGTATGGTGCCTAACACAACATAATAAAAAAATTATATAAAAAAAGAAAGTATGGTTAGTAGCCAGGAAAGAAAAAATAGTAGTAAAGGAGAGGAAAAAAAGGAAAGGAAAAGTATAGACGTCTTAAGTTTGAAACAATGTGAAGTTTTGATTATTACAGAGGGCTGAATATACTATTATCACATTGAAGACATTAGACATCGTGTCCTAGGATATGGAGAACCTTTGAAGATTTGTTTGAAATAAGCCATGGGAAAAGCAGAGCTTTGCATTCAGACTGTTGACCTTGTCTTAGTAGGATGGATGCAGGGAGAAGTTTTTGGAAGAAGAGTCCCTGGGCAGAGAGTGGTAATCTGTGTCAGGGAAAAAATTAGTGGCCTCAAAAACAAAATCAACCCTAGGTGACTATGTCCAGTGGAGAGGGAACAATAGGCCCTGCTCCCATTATCTATCTTTCTGTTGCCTCAGAGAGCTCTAGCATCTGGTTGTGTCTGTGTGCAGGTGTGTGTGTGTGTGTGTGTGTGTGTGTGTGTATTTAGTAAAATAAATATTAGATAAAATTTACCGTTTAAATGTAGAATTCCACTGCACTAAGTAAATTCACAATGTCATCATGGCTACCTGTTTCCAGAAGTCATCTCAAACAGAGTCTCTTCACCCAGTAAGCAATCACTCCATAAACTTCTCTCCTCCCAGCCCCTGCCTTTGCAGTTCTGCTTAATGTCCCCTCACACCTTCTAGCAGTAGCTCGTGAAGGAAGATGTTCCTGTATGAGACCCTGAGTTTATTAACTTACAATGGTGAACTTAATAAATACCCCTGACACTACCAGGCTTGAGTGTTTACAGAAGTAGCTAAGGAAAGGCCTCGAGGCAGGAGAAGCCTGGCTGGCTGAGTGGGAAGGGCACTGGCCTCTTGATCTCAGGGTCATGAGTTTGAGACCCAGCTAGGAGTATGCATTACTTAAGTAAAAATAAAACTTAAAAAAAAAAAAAAAAACTAAAATAAAAATCCAAAGCTCCCAAGGCAGCCACCATGGTGATGTTGGATATTCTCTGAGTATCAGGGAGATGTTGCCCCTCCCCCCAATTAACGGGTGGCACTTCCTGCCCCAGTCGCTGGGCTGCTGCCACCTAGAGGAGATGGAGATGAAGACATGAGAACTGCGTGGTTCTACCTGCAGAGATATCCATATGTTGGTACTGGCGGGGTGGGGGAGTCTGGGCATCAGTTGCTTTCTTTTTTTTAAGTTCACTTAGCCACTGTATAGTACATAATTAGTTTCTGCTGTAGTGTTCAAAGATTAATTAGCTAAATACTCATCATAGCACATTGCTTTTGAAATCCTCACAGCTGAGTCTAATACAGAACCAGGGTTGAGGAACACTGGAGGAAGACAGTCCTCATCTCCACATTCAGTGGTGGTAATAATCTTCTACCTTCCTGTTGATTAAGAGGGACTAAGAAAGAACACGTAAACCTTCCAAGATAATGACTAGCCCATAAGAGTGTTCAATGAATATAAATGCTTAGTATTTTAGATACAAGAATAGTGACTGATAAAATTTGTTGTTTTATATTAATAATTTACCCAAAAATACCCTGTGAAATGAATATTCTATCACAGAAAGGCAAAGTGATAACAGAAGGATGTTCTGTATGCATGTGTGTATGTGTGTGTGTGAGCGTGTGTGTGTGTGCGTGTGTGTGTGATATTGTGTGCCTCTGAGATTGTCTGCGTATTATTGTAAAACTGTGTATCTATGCATGTGTTGTTGAGACTGAAATGTGTTCTATGTATAAAGATTTGTTTTAGGGTGTGAGAAAGTTTCACAAAGGAAGAGACGGGAAACATACCTTATAGGTAGGTAATAGGCTGTCTTCTTCAGGGAGGACATAGAGGCAAAAAGATCCCCACTTATCCTATACAATCATGTGACTCAGCAGGATACACAAGGGAAGGGTATGTAGAAAATTATGGCTGAGCATAGTGTCCTGGGTGATCAGGAATAGAGACTAAGGGGTGCCCAGGGATAGAGCCATGGATGTCCTTGTGTGCAACGCAAATGGTGGGCCTTGCTCCTCCCTGAGTGTGTCTGTAGTCTGGATATCTTAGAGTTTGCAAGAGATCCATAATCCTTATTTCCCCCTGAACATAGTGTATCGGCTGAGTATGGAAAGTATTTCACAAAAGGAGACCAATTTGAGTGCACATATTTCCTGATGAGCTAAAAACATACATTTGTTATAAGGCATTGTTAATAATTGATAATAGTAGAAAGCCATTACCTTCTATTTCTCTGTCAAGAGGTAGTATCAATTGCTGACTATAATTTGAGATTTGGGTGTTAGATTCAAAAAGTCCACTTACTCAAGGTTTGGAAACACAAAAACTTTAGTAATTCATGGTTCTAGGAATGAGATCAGATTCACAGTTGGTTGGGAGGGTCACTTTGGGTCAATGAGGAATATATAGCGCAGGAAGTTATCACAGAGCCCAGGAAACCATGCAGGAGACTTTGATCCAAGCCAGGGAGGACAGGACAGGTATGTGATGATGGCTTTGGGGATGGCAAGGAGGGGAAACTGAGAAGTGAGGCTGTGGGAGCAGAGGGGACAGAATTCAGTGAACTTTTGGATATAAGGGGGATGTCAATGCAGTAAACTTACAAAGCTCCCCAAAAGATGCCCACATCTTAATATCCGCAACTTGCAATGCTACTTTCATGAAAAAAAATGGTTTTTTTCAATGTAATAAAATTAGATTTTGACATGGCCAAATTGTCCTGAATTTTGGAGATTGTCTTCTACATGCAACTGCATATATTTTAAAGATTTATTTATTTATTTATTTATTTATTTATTTATTTAATAGAGAGAGAGGGAGACACCAAGAGTGCGAGGAGGGGGAGTTACTGGGGGAGATGCAGATGGAGAGGGAGAAGCAGACTCTCCACTGAATTGGGACCCGGAAGCAAGGCTGGATCCCAGGATCCAGGATCATGACCTGAGCTGAAGTCAGATGCTAATCTTCTGAGTTACCCAGGAACCCCACAACCCCATATCTTTTATATGAAGGAGACAGAGGGAAATTGACATGTACAGAAAAGGAGAAAGCAGTGTGACCTCATAGGGCAGAAATCAGAGTGATGGGCACAAGACAAGGAATGTTGGTTTCCAATCATCAAAACTGGAAGCAGCCATCAATAGATTTTCACCTCAAACTTCCAGAGGGAATGTGGCCTTCCTGACACTATGATTTCTGCAAGGTGTTACAGATTTTAGATCTCTGTCATCCAAACTGAGGAAAATAATTCATGTAAACCACCAAGTGTTTGGTAGTGTTTTGTAGCAGCCAGTGGAAATTAATCCAAAGTGTCTACATGAGGTGCCTCATTGCTTAGGGCATTAGCAAGAAAGAAGGACTCATGGACGGTAGAGCAGGTTGCAGGCAGGCAGTGCATACAGACTTCTACATTTCTTCTGAAGTAACTGTGGAGTTTTGAATAGAGTTGTGCAGATGGCAGTTGGATGCTGTTTCTGGAGCTCTTGGAAAAATGTGAGGGAAAAAGCACAGCCTAAAGTGTTGATGAGTGGTCTAGACTCAAAAAGCAATGTGCATGTAGAGTTAAGAAGAGTTAACTGAAGGGTGAAGCCTGGGAAATTCACAAAAACTTGAGAAGTAGATGGATGACAAATTATACCAGAGAATTCACAGGATCGAATCCAGAGTGAAGGTATGAGGACGGAGCAGGTTGGTTGTGGTTGTGATAAGGACACAATATTAGTGATGCTGCTGGTTGAGAACCATGTGACTAGCCAGTTAGGCCATGGGTACCCTCCATACAAAAGCATCACAGGAACATTTTAATTCTGCATTACCCTGAAATTTCATTTTTGCTTGTGGCCATGTGAATGGGAAATCTATAAGGTGATGCAGGATGATTCCTGAGCAAATATTTCCTCTTGTGGTCCCTGCTCCCCAGGCTGCCATGAGTAACTGGACATTAGGTCTCTGAAATTTACCATTGACAACACCCAATGGCCACTTCATGACAAAGAATACCCTAACTCGAGGGGTATACCACAATCTCCAGCCTGTGGGAAAATAACAAGATATATAGAGTAGTGCAGAGCAAGTGTTTTATTGAATCAAGATGTTGAAACCCTTACATTTTCCAGAAGAATAGGTTATCATTGCAGGACAGGGTTACTAGTATACAAGATTCATGTGAAATGTTCCAACAGAAATTTCCAACAGAAAATCCAACAGGATTTCCCCCATTAAACAGACAAAGAAAGAGAGAGAAGTTCAGCCATGTTGCTCTGAGGAATGACAACTTAACACAGACTGTCACTTATAAAAAGTTGTCTGTGAAGTTTCAGCCAACAAAAGGCAAATAGTGTGGGAACAAGATAAAAAACTAGGGAAGATGGCAAACTAAATACACCTGACACAATTACAACAGACAATGCAATTCAGGAAAAATTCATTTCCATAGTCTGGCAAATAAAGCCTGAGGTGACCCAAAAGTAAGCCTCAGGTTTCTAATGGAAGGAGAAGTAGCCCAGGATTTTTTTCTCTGCTGTCCCAGGGTGGAGGACTCTACTTTTTCACTGCAGTGAGGATGTAAGGGAGAGAGACTGGAGCAGGTATGGGAGGGGACTTTGGGAATATTACTTTCAAGACATTCTGAGGTTCACGGTGTGGAAATTCAACCAGATGACACACATGTCTTCTCACCACTGAAAACCCAGGCCCCACAGGTCTTTGTGACTGAATCTTATGACACAAATCCTGTAGTGGATAAGCTGAGAGACACCTTTAAGTATCTTATTTCTTGACAAAGATGTAATTTGAGTGTTTTACCTTCATCTGCACCTGCAGGAGACAGAGGAAGAAGGGTCTCCAGACATGGATGTGATAAGGGATAGAGTTGTAGGCAGGGAGTGGTGAAGTGGGCTGAGGTATGGGGGGTAGGCTTTGGCTTTGCAGAAGCTGGCTGAGTGCCCAGCCAGATATCCTCCATGCTGACAGAGGGCCAGGTTCCCTTCTTTCCCTTTATTCAACACTCCCAACACTGCCATTCAACACTCCCAACATCCCCATGGGATTTTGCCATGGCTGTGTCCACTTGGAGTGTGGAGCTTGTTTGCAGGAAACTGCCAGGTAAGGATACATCCAGGCTGTGGCCCTTCGATGTCATTGTGTGGGTCCGCAGATGTCCACCTCCTCAGGACACCATGGGGAACCTGTACCCAAGAGGTGAGCTGAGAAGGAGGAACATGCCCAGATCCTCTGTGCAGTCTTTGTATAGCTTCCCAGGTGTAATGTCATATACACTGTGGCCACCTTCACCCTATCAATGTTGAGTAGGGAGACAGGTACCTCCACCACCTGTGCCCCTGACAGAGCAGCACCCTGAGCATGTTCCTGGCTCCTCAGCTAGCTGAGCAGAAGCCTCTACACACAAAGAAGAAAGAAATTACTAATGTGCTTGCAATTAGCATTCTGTTCCCAAGGGATATCTGTTCCTTGCAGTTCTTCACATCCATCTTTGCCTGAATGACTTCTCAAGGTGGGTCATATAGTATTTGAATTATAGTCTTGTAGCTAGCTACATCTAGAAAGAGGAAGCTCATCAATTCAAAAGCAAAAGCTGGACAGGTGATTGCATTGGATGGTGAAGAAAAAGAAATAAATTGATGTAAGGAAAATCATTTTCCGCTGGCTCCCTAAATTCAGGACCAGAGAGGAATCTCAGAGGTTTTATGATCTCATCCCACAACAGTGCCAATGACATTGTCTGACCTTGGAAGCCCTGGCTTCCTCATATTGCAGAGCAAGTAGCAGAGCTAGGTCTTGAATATAGGCTTACTGAGTCTGGGTTCAGTTTTTGTCCTTTTTAAAGCATATCCCCTCCTTTCCAAGACTTTCCTGCTGCTAAAACGTACTTGCTTTTTATTTATGACAATTCGGTGTTCCTCAATGGAATGACACCTTGTTTTTACCTTGGGTATCCTGGAAGAGGTGTTTTTAGTAATCAATTTTTAAAAATTTAGTATTTCTGTATTAAGAACATTCAGAGGGGCACCTGGGTGGCTCAGTGGGTTAAGCCTCTGCCTTCGGCTCAGGTCGTGATCTCTGGGTCCTGGGATCGAGCCCCACATCCAGGTTCCCTGCTCAGCAGGGAAACTGCTTCCCCCCCACCCCGCCGCCTGCCTCTCCGCATACTTGTGATCTCTGTCTGTCAAATAAATAAATAAATAAATAAAATCTTTTAAAAAGAAAAGAACATTCAGAATGTCTTCTAGATCTTTGCGGAATGTTTTTTTTTTTAAGATTTTGTTTTATTTTAGTAATCAATTTTGAGTAAATAGTAGAGTCAGATCCTTCCAGAGAGCAGAGAAGGGTTGGGTCAATCTGGAGAATAGTAGATCATACTATTTTTTTTCCAATATTTTATTTATTTATTTACTTTTATTATATTCAATTAGCCAACATATAGTACATTATTAATTTTTGTGTAGGGTCCAATGATTCATTAGTTGCATATAATATCCAGTATTCATCTTATCACATGCCCTCTTTATACCCCTCACCCAGTTACCCCCTTCTCCCATCCCCCTCCCTTCTTTCACCCTCAATTTTATTCCCAAAGTCCAAAGTCTCTCATGGTTTGTCTCTCTCTCTTATTTCTTCTCGTTCAGTTTTCCCTTCTTCCTCCTATGGTCCTCGAAGCTACTCCTTATATTCCACATATGAATGAAACCATATGAGAATTGTCTTTCTCTGATTGACTTATTTCACTTAGCATAATGCCTTCCAGCTCTATCCATGTTGATGAAATGGTAAGTATCATCCTTTCTTATGGCTGAGTAATATTCCGTTGTATATATGGAACAATTCTTCTTTATCCTTTCCTCTGTTGAAGGACATCTCATCTCCTTCCACAGTTTGGATATTGAGGACATTTATGCTATGAACATTGGAGTGCATGTGCCCCTTCTTTTCACTACATCTGTTTGCTTATTTATTTATTTATTTATTTATTATTTAACAGAGAGAGAGAGAGCACGAACAAGCAGGGGGAGTGACAGGCAGAAGGAAAGGGAGAAGCAGGCTCCCTGCTAAAAGAGATCCGAACATGGGGCTCATTCCAAGGACCCAGGGCTCATGACTGGAGCTGAAGGCAGATACTTAACTGACTGAGCCACCCAGGTACCCCAAGGTCACAGTACATGTTGGAAGGTGCTAGATTGAGACTAAAGAATAAGATTGTGTCACTGGATGCAGATATGGTTAAAAAGCTACACACACTTATACAAACACAACTATCCTGGTAATCAGTTTGAACACATGTGAAGATTATCCACAAACTTATGACTGGCTCTTTTATCCCTGCAGTGATGTGCAGAATATCTTAGAGAGAGTGAGAGGCAGGACCGGGGCTCTTTCCTAACCCCACTGGACTGTGTGGACACCTGAAGTGACCACTTTCCCTAGTGTGCATTCTCTATCCCCCCAAATATTTGTAACCATGCTATAGGCAAGGAGGTACCCTATCAGGATCTGATCAGACCCCTGTTCATATATCAAACTATGCAAAGGATTTGAGAGGTTTAAATCAGAGGCAACAGAGTTTTGAAAAGAGGAAGATGTTGAGAAAGTGAGATGAAATAGAAAGACTGAAGAAGACTTGGGTCAGTATCAAGGGTAAGAAGCCATGGGGTGCCCGGATGGCTCAGATGGTTAAGACTTTGGCTCAGGTCATGATCCCAGGGTCCTGGGATTGAGCCTTGCATCGGACTCCCTGCTTAGCGGGAAGCCTGCTTCTCCCTCTCCCACTCCCCATGCTGGTGTTCCCTCTCTTGCAGTGTCTCTTTCTGTCATAAAAATAAATAAAATCTTAAAAAAAATTTTTTAAAAAGGGTAAGAAGCCATGCAAAAATATTGTAAAATGGATGGCCATAATTAATCTAGATAAACAGAAATCTCACCCCTCCTAGTGTACTCATTCTATTACAAAATACTGGCAACACTCCTAAAAAAACTGGCAGATACAGTGAGATCTACTCAATAGTAGATTTAGTGAGTGAGTGCTGCTTATTCCCAGAGCCCCCTTGAAGATTAATTTTCAGAGACTAAGAGAACACTGGCTCTTCTGGAAGTGAGAACTCTTCCCAAACACTTCCTGCTGTAACATTTCATGAGTCTGAATCCATGAGTGAAAAAGCTGTGGACTCAACTGGCACCTGGAAAACTCTGGGGAGGAGAATGTCTGGGAACTACCAGTTATCAGTTTGGCAGCCAAAACTAGACACTAGACACAGTTAATCTCAGTCCACTGCTATAGCTACTCTTGGGGGTATGTGTCAGACCCAAGGATGAGAAGGGACTTGAGAGATTAAGCATTTTGTTGAAGGTCAAAGCAATGGTAAGTGGCAGAGCCATAATTCAAACCTAAATCTCAGGACCTCTTTTTTCTGAAGCACAGATCACAGATAAGGAGAGTGATTTCAGTGAAAAACTCTTAAAATTTGCCTGCAATAATTTTTAAAACTTCCAGAGTGTTGGGCACTGAGAAAAGAGCATGGGCTTGGGAGATGAGGTTAGGGAGAGTGCAAGGTCACAAGCAGAGGAAAAAGAGGAAAACCACCTAAGTTCACCTACTTCAGAGATGGTTACTCACCAGGGCTGGTGCCTATCTGATGAGAAATGATACTCACCCTTATAGCAATAAAGAGCCGGAGTCCCTAGCAGGACATTCAGAGATAGCCTTGTGGTTTATTTTGCTTTGAGTTTTCAGCTTTACTGAAAGGTGAGCAACTAGGACCTGAACTTGGGATCCTGGGGAGTGCAGGACAATTTATACCTAGAGATCCTCCTTGGTGCTGCCCAAATAAACATATGGTCAGGTGAGGGGTCTACTTTAAGCCCTCCATTCCTCTCTCAGGGCTTCTGCAATCCATTGACGTCACAGACCCAATGGGATTTCATTGTCCAAGTTCCTGTTCATAGGCATTGCTGGCAGCATGCACCTCTCCTTTGTAGCAAACGCTGAGGTTGTAGTTTTACAAATGTATAGCCAAAGAATTGATGTAAGCCTTTCCTGGGTGTTAGGTCCTATAATGCAGGGGCAGCCTCTGATTTTGCTCATCTCTACTTAACATAGTGCCTGGCACTCAAGAGAGGAAAAGCAAATATTCTTAGAATAAATGAATGAGTATGAATCAACAAACCACTAAACTTGTTTAGGGAGCATCTTCAATATGAAACAATGCCTGCTATGCCAAGTTTCCCTTCAGTCAGATGAGGGAGAAAGGTTAGTAGCATGGTGACCCCAGTGAGAGAAATGAGTGGTTTTTGGCATCCCAAGAGAAGACAATGTCAAGAGGAAGACTATCTACTCAATACTCATTTCCTACTCTAAGCTATTATTTTAATAAATATCAAAATATGTTTGAAAATAAATCAGGCTTTACATGGAGAAAAAGAAGCTCCTCCTTAGTTTTACTTGACAACTGGTAGGGTCACCCATCAGAGTCATCAGGGTCCAAGCAAGCAATAGGGTCACCAGAAGGGCTCTTTCTTTGCCTCATCCCCAATATGAGCATCATGCTCTATGTAAACACAGGGGAGGTGTGGAAAATTCTAACTAAAAGCATTGGAATGTCAGTCTGATTATCCAGAGAAGCATATGGGAGAGGCATTCAAGGGTATATAGAATTGTGACTTGAAGAAACAGTGAAGGAGAGACCTCGAGTGAGCAGCAGAGGGGAGACAAGAAGGCATAAACCATGTTCCTTAGGAACATCAGGTGTGTAGTTTACCCTGAAACATATAATGGATACAACAGTGCACGGTGGCAGAGGGAAGGCTATGTGACTGGAGAGACAAAATGGGCCAAATCAAGGAGAGCTTCCATTGTACTCTGTGGGATGTGGGGTGAGACACATCTAGGTTTATTGGCACTAGTGCTTTCATGCTGGGTTTCAGATCTCATGTCAAAATCATATGGGCTGTTCACACCCATTACGACAGCTACTGTAAAAAAAAAGAGAGAGAACAAGGGTTGGCAGGGATGTGGAGCAATTGGAACCCTTGTCAAACCATGAGAGACTGTGGACTCTGAGAAACAAACTGAGCATTTTGGAGGGGTTGGGGGAGGGAGTTTGAGTGAGCCTGGTGGTGGGTATTATGGAGGGCACGTATTGCATGGAGCACTGGGTGTGGTGCATAAAAAACGAATTCTGAAAAACAATCTGAGGGTTTTGAAGGGGCAGGGGGGTGGGAGGTTGGGGGAACCAGGTGGTGGGTATTACAGAGGGCACTGAATGCATGGAGCACTGGGTGTGGTGCAAAAACAATGAATACTGTTATGCTGAAAATAAAAATAATAATAAATTAATTAATTAATTTTAAAAATATTGATGGGAAGATGAAAAAAATGAATTCTGGAACACTGAAAAGAAATTTAAAAAATAAATAAAAATTTTAAAAAGTAATGTCTCCACTCACCCGATTGATGTAATAAAATATATATAATTTTTTAAAAAAAGTAACAGAGTGGTGCTCTCAGTCAAAGAGGGCTGGAGGTAGTGACATGTCAGATGGAGGTAAATGATAGTGAATTTCTCTGCTTGTATCTCAGTTTCTGACTCAATTGATTTCTTCTGGGTGATGATCCTCAAGATAGTTTCTTCCTCTCTCTCCAGTTCTTTACTTCTTTTACTCTTCTAAAAAGATAATTTAAGACAACACCAAATGCTGGTGGGGATGTGGAGCTCAGGAACTCTCATTTACTGATGGTGGGAATGCAAAATGGTACAACTACTTGGAAAACAGTTCAGTAGTTTTTTTTTTTTTTTATAGAAGTAAACATAGTCTTACCATATGATCCATCTCTTGTGATTCTTGGTATTTATGCAAAGGAGCCGAAAGCATGTCTACACAAAATCTGCAGATGTTCATGGTACTTTCATTCATAGTTGCCCAAATTTGAAAGCAATCAAGATTTCCTTCAGGAGTTTCATGGATAAAGAAACTGGTACTTTCAAGGGTGCATGGGTGGCTCAGTGGGTTAAGCCTCTGCCTTCAGCTCAAGTCAGGATCTCAGGGTCCTGGGATCGAGCCCCTCATCAGGCTCTCTGCTCAGCGAGGAGCCTGCTCCCCTCCCCCTCTGCCTTCCTCTCTGACTACTTGTAATCTCTCTGTGTCAACTAAATAAATAAAATATTTAAAAATTAAAAAAAAAGAAACAGCTACCTTCAGACAATGGAGTATAATTCTAAAATTCTATGGAATTGATCTCTTAAAGAAGAGCTGTAAGCCATGAAAAGGCAAGAAAGAAACTTACATAAATATTACTAAATAAGATAAGGCAACCTGAAGAGTTGTGTGATGTATGATTACATCCTGGGAAGGCAAAATTACGGAGACAATAAAAGATCAGTGGTTTCTGTTGGTTGGGAAAGAAAGAAGGATGTACATACAGACTGCAGAGGATTTGCAGGACGGTAACACTACTGTGTATGAGACTATGATGTCAGATACTTGTCATTACCTATCTGTCAAAACCTATCAAAGGTATGACCAGAGTGTGAAATCTAATGTGAATTACTGATGTTGAGTGATAAAGATGTGTCAGTATAAGTTCACCAATTTTGAGAAATATACCATAAGTTGTGGTATGTTAATGGTGTGAAAGGCTGTGAACATGTGGAGGTGAGGGACACATCAGGACTCTACGCTCTGCTTGATTTTTCTGTGAATCTAACAGTTCCCTAAAATAATAAAAGCTATTAAAAAGAAGAATCCATCATGTTAAAACATTCTTTTTCAGCAAGAAAACAATCAGACAAAAATCCAGAAGTCAAAGAGAAGAACAGCCATCTGGGGCTGTGACTAAGAGATTATTAGTTACTCTAAGAACTAAATTAAGGTGAGCTGGGAGAAGTATAATGTGATTATAAATCTAATGCTTATGGCTGTGGAATTGCATGGTGAGGAGGAAAAGAGTGGTCAGAAAGGGGTCTATAGTAAAAGTAGAAAAACAGAATCAGATTCAAGAAAGAGGGTTTTGCATGTGAGACAGGAATCCATCAGAATCCTAGAGGAGAACATAGGCAGTAACCTCTTCGATATCAGCCACAGCAACTTCTTTCAAGATATGTCTCCAAAGGCAAAGGAAACAAAAGCAAAGATGAACTTTTGGGACTTCATCAAGATCAAAAGCTTCTGCACAGCAAAGGAAACAGTCAAGAAAACAGAGAGGCAACCCATGGAATGGGAGAAGATATTTGCAAATGACAGTATAGACAAAAGGTTGATATCCAGGATCTATAAAGAACTCCTCAAACTCAACACACACAAAACAGACAATCATATCAAAAAATGGGCAGATGATATGAACAGACACTCCTCCAATGAAGACATACACATGGCTAACAGACACATGAAAAAATGTTCATCATCACTAGCCATCAGGGAGATTCAAATTAAAACCACATTGAAATACCACCTTACACGAGTCAGAATGGCCAAAATTAGCAAGACAGGAAACAACATGTGTTGGAGGGGGTGTGGAGAAAGGGGAACCCTCTTACACTGTTGGTGGGAATGCAAGTTGGTGCACCACTTTGGAGAACAGGGTGGAGATTCCTCAAGAAATTTAAAATAGAGCTTCCCTATGACCCTGCAATTGCAGATCCACCTATTCTTGATGAGTAACTCCATTTGCCTTGGATACAGACTTTGGGAATTCTCTTCAGAAAAAAAAAAAAAAGACAAAGAATCTCAATTTATGAGACAAATTTTCCCACAGATTTGCATGGGTTTAAACACCAAATTATAATCGCATCTTCTTCTCCAGTCCTAGAACTCTGGCAAGGTTGTATTTAAATCAAGTGACAAATTACAGACTACATACATCACAAGTAACAAGCCTACAGTGGCCTACAGCCCTCTCAGTGATACAAAAAGCATACAGGGTGCACTTAAATGAGCTCTGGAGTACTACACATATGAAATTGTCATGGACCCAGGAGATTTGCAGGTAGAACTCCAACAGTTCTCTTCTGCCATGAGAAGACACTTGAATGTCAAGGACTCTCTTTTCATTCTAAGCTCCTTTTAAGCTGGAGTCAAGGCTACCAGAGCAAGGTGAGACTCTGTCACAACTGATGTGTCCTTCCTGGGTAACAGATGTTACAGAGAGCAATTCCAGAGGGGCTGCCTTATAGCACTCAAGCCAGGTGCTAACAACTCTTTGACCATCCCCACAGTCAGACAGGTGTGCTGGTCCATCCCTGAGGTACATGCTCTTCATTATAAGTCAGCCTCACATGTGAATGAGAACCTTGAGGACAGCGAGTCACACCTCATCAAAGGTACCTCTGAAACAGGGGGAGTTTGAGTCCTCTGCAAACACTTAAGTACATGGCACTCAGATGCCACTTAGATTTTCTCCATCTTTAGCCCAGGGAGGAAAGCAGTTACCCTGTGGCATCAGCAACAGGTTGAGTAAAGTTGATTCTAATTTTAGTAAAGCTGCATAAGGAAGAGGCTAAATAACTTAGGAGGTGTGCCAGGAAACTGATGAAATAATACTCACTGTAGTATTCTGAAGACATTTTAGTTTGCTGACCTTTATACTTTGCTTACCACAAAGATCTTTCTTCTTGAATAGTCTTTTGTAGTGAAGCGGACAATAAAAGTAATTTGTGCCTTGTGGTTATTGATCCTCTTTAATCTCCATTCTGGTCTAATATTTATGTACAGGTAGTTTAAGGATCTTTCCCAATCTCTCACTGTAGATATCCTACTCTGGGTGTAAACATAAAATATACAACTTCAAGTGACCTTTCTTATCCCAGCATTACCTGGTACACAGGTATTGACCAATAAAGCTCATTGGTTGGTTATTTGATATATTTATTGGTCAAATAATCATGTTTATTATGTTGCAGCCAACAAATTTATACCTTTTAACTCTTCTATAGGCCAGACAATCGGTCTCCATCAAGATGAAAAATCAAATCCAGGCTCTGCAGATTAAATCATTGCTTGCCAGATACGCTCTATGTTTTCTTAGTTCCAGAGTTGCTTTGTCCTACTCATGTCCCTATTGCTAGAACTGAAGGCCTGTGAGTTAGTTACATATCCCAGACCCTCTTGCCAGTGCTGCTTTCTGTGGTACTGCAGAGAAGTCACTGATGGGAGTTTAAAGATGGAAAGAAGGTAGATGTCATGTTTTCTCAGCTTTCGACATCATCCCTTAAAGTTGTTGTAGAAGTAGTGTCTCCAGGTCCTGCAGAAGCCCAGCAAGGGCAGTGTTTTAAGAATTATGGGAACATGGAAAATGACCCTTTAACCAGGGGACATTTAAGGAGGCTTCTTAGGGGGTATGACATGAAGATAAAGAAAGTACCCATGGTAGAGTAAAAATGACCTTTCTTTTTTTTTATGACTTGCAATTTATTCAGAAGAAAACAACACAGAAGGTAAGGAATTACCCACTGATAAATGGCATGCCATTATCAAGCACATGGAATTGACCCCCAAATGGATTATTCATTTTATAATATTTTTTTCTTTGCAGATTTTTTTTAAATTTTCAGCATAACAGTATTCCTTGTTTTTGCACCACACCCAGTGCTCCATGCAATCTGTGCCCTCCTTAATACCCTCCACCTGGTTCCCCCAACCTCCCACCCCCCGCCGCTTCAAACCCCTCAGATTGTTTTTCAGAGTCCATAGTCTCTCATGGTTCACCTCCCCTTCCAATTTCCCCTTTCAACCACGTTGTACAGGGACAAAACAGAGGAAGACCTGGTCTTACTGGGAACTGGGAACTGAACAATATGAACAACATTGGCTTCTGGGTCAGGGTGTGAAACTACAGCCAGGTGAAAACCAGGAGGGCTGAAACTCTTTTCAGGGACTCTGGACCACTTCCTTCCACTCCAGTGCCTGGGTTCCTTCAACCCATGAACAGGAATCATCTCTGGAAGTGACCTCAAAGTGCCTTGGGGATTCTTTTATTCCATTCTTCTTTTGTCTCATTCTCTGGGTAGGAGATGCAGGGATCAGCATCCCAGTTTTTATTGAAATCTAGGAAAAATGAGTAGTCAGTGAGAGAGATGAACCATCGCCAGTAGGGAATACAACTCCTCAATTTCTACTAACAGAACTGATTCTGCAAATTGATTCCATTAACTTTTCATGATCAAGCACATAATCTATATGGACTTGGGTCTGTAAAAAAAGGCATGAAAATATTAAACATCCTCCGCTCAAGATGTGCAGAGTGGGATGATTGGAAGAGACAAACAGAGAGGAGCTTGTGAATATTAGATCCACGTTAGCAACATAAATGAGATTTAAACAAACACTAAGTCTTTTGTTTGGAAGGGAGGCATAACAGGGCCTTAAAAAATGTCTTCTGTCTCAGCTGGGCAAACACATTTGAAATGGGAGAGAGTATTCAATAAAGATTTGCTGAGATTTGAATGAGGTGATGTTTTGGGTGGTTTCTTTGGTCCAAGTACAGTCCTGGAGCATCTCCCAATAGCCCTGAGGGCTTAGAGTAAATACTGTGAGAGCCACCATATCTCTCCTTATTTAACCTTCCCTTGCTTCATTTTTAAAATTTTATTTTTTCAGTGTTCCAAGATTCATTGTTTATTCACTACACCCAGTGCTCCATGAAATACGCGCCCTCCTTAGTACCCACCACCAGGCTAACCTATCCTCAACCCCCTCCCCTCCAAAACCCTCAGTTTGTTTCTCAGAGTCCACAGTCTCTCATTATTCGTCTCCCCCTCTGATTTCCCCAAATTCACTTTTCCTTTCCTTCCCTTAATGTCCTCCATGTTATTCCTTATGCGCCACAAGTAAGTGAAACCATATGATAATTGGCTTTCTCTGCTTGACTTATTTCACTCAGCATAATCTCCTCCAGTCCCATCCATGCTGATACAAAAGTTGGGTACTCATCCTTTCTGATGGAGGTGTAATATTCCATTGTATATATGGACCATATCTTCTTTATCTATTCATCTGTTGAAGGGCATCTTGACTCTGCAGTTTGGTGATTGTGGCCATTGCTGCTGTGAACATTGGGGTACATATGGCCCTTCTTTTCACTACATCTTTATCTTTGGGGTAAAGATAATAGAGATTACCCCATTAGAGTCTCTACTATAGACCTAGTAGTGCAATTGCAGGGTCATGGGGAAGCTCTATTTTTAATTTCTTAGGGAATCCCACAATGTTTTCCAAAGTGGCTGCACCAACTTGCATTCCCACCAACACTGTAAGAGGGTTCCCCTTTCTCCACATCCTCTCCGACACATGTTGTTTACTGTCTTGTTAATTTTTGCCATTCTAACTGGTGTAAGGTGGTATCTCAATGAGGTTTTAATTTGAATTTCCCTGATGGCTAATGATGATGAATTTTTTTTTCATGTGCCTGTTTTGCTTCATTTTTTGTGGGGCTTTGAAACCGAAATTGTGTCTGCCCGCTCTTCTGCCTGTCACATTCTCTACTAAACACCAGGATTCAGCAAGGAGAGGGAGTTGAAGAGAGAGAGTAACTGTGCTAGTCTTTGGAGGAAGGTCAATCCTAGTTTCTAAATAAGGTGTCAGGTGATCCATTGAGATTTGAAGGATCAACATGAGTTGTCCAGGTGATCAAAGTGGATGCAGTTATCCAAAACAAAGATGTGGAGCTTAGCGCATTGCCACTGGGAGGGAGACATCTTGTGGTTCTCTCTAGGAATCAGACCCATTCCAAAAAAAGTGAGCGTCCACATCTGTCTTACTCGTCTGTGCCCACAACCCTATACCTCAGGAAAATAACTTTCTTGCCTGCATTCCCATAAGTATGCTCATTTATATGTCAACCAATGAACAGGACTCTCTTCTTCAGTTGGTAGAAGCAGCTATTTCATGCCTTTGACATCCTCATCTCTATCACATCTCCACTCATGTTGGCTTTTAAATGAAATTCTGTAATTCCTTCCTTTATCATAATCCACAGAGAGTCTCCATCCCCAGTGGAACACAAGTTCTTCTTGGAGTGATATTGCTTAGAGCTTCAGGGTCAGTGGAATTGTTAGGGCCTATGATGGAGAGTGCTTGTTGCCCCATTGAAGGGAATCATTTACATGCTTCCAGCCTCAGTGTTTCTGATTGCCACCTCACCCCCACATTTCACAGTAATCTCCTTCACCCAAGAGAATAAATATGCAATCCAAGTCAGATCATGCTGGAGCTCCCATTTCTTTGCCAACGGTTGTTTTTTGTACTGTCATCTGGAATAGTTTTTTCTTCAATTCCATTTTGACTTCCTCATCATCTCTGAGCTGAACTTGCCTGACACTCATTTCTCTCATTGATCATCCCTTGATTGGGTCTTCCCACTGACAGATTCTTACATCGGGGTCATTCACTCACAAATCTTGTGTTGATGGAAAACAGTGTGAAGATTCCTTAAGAAATTAAAAATAGTGCTACTCTATGACCCTACAATTGCACTACTGAGTATTTACCCCAAAGATACAGATGTAGTGAAAAAAAGTGCCAGCTGTACCCCAGTGTTCATAGCAGCAATGGCCACAATTGCCAAACTGTGGAAAGAGCCAAGATGCCCTTCAACAGATAAATGGGTAAAGAAGATATGGTCTATATATACAATGGAATATTACACCTCCATCAGAAAGGATGAGTACCCAACTTTTGTACCAATATGGACGGGACTGGAGGAGATTATGCTGAGTGAAATAAGTCAAGCAGAGAAAGTCAATTGTCAAATGGTTTCACTTACTTGTGGAGCATAAGGAATAACATGGAGGACACTAGGAGAAGGAAATGAAAAGTAAATTGAGGGAAATCAGAGGTGGAGATGAAGCATGAGAGACTGTGGACTCTGAGAAACAAACTGAGGGTTTTGGAGGGGAGGTGGTGGGGGTTAGGTGAGCCTGGTGGTGGGTACTAAGGAGAGCACATATTGCATGGAGCACTGATTCCAATGAATCTTGGAACACTGAAAAAATTCAATTAAACTTTTAAAAAATTGTGTGTTGAACTTGCCTTTTGTTGGGGCCAATGGCAGGCTTCCCTGAAATGAGCTACTTTGCCATGTGGATTATTTTCAGTAAAAGTGACTTAAGAAGCAATCAGTGCATAAGGACACTCAGACCATCTTCTGTTGCCCTGAAAACAGAAAATAGATCTCCTCGTGTAAGGTACCCTCCCTCTACCAGGAAGCTGAACTCCTTATCACCAAAGATAGAAAATATCAAGCCATGAAGTCTGTATAAACAATCCCCGTTACTTTTTACTAATTTACTATCCCAGTCGAATCCTGTTTAGAATTCCTTACTAACTGTAGATCCCATAGTTAAATTTTCTCTGCCCTGTCAATTCCTCAGTGATTTACTGTCTCTTTATCTAAAAAGTATAAAAACTACCTGCCTTGGTCATTTCTTTAGGTCTCAGTTTAATATTGGGATTTATTTATTATGCATATATTATAAAACTTTGTATTTCTTTTCCTGTTGTTAAGCTCTCATAAGTGAATTTAATTATCAGTCCAGCCAAAAGACATTTAAGAGTAGAGGAAAAATTTTCCTTCCCTTCAGTTTCATGTCAAGCACTGTTCTTGGCACTGGGGATACATCAGTAAAGAAAACAGGCAATAATCTGTATTGTGATGAAGCTTATATTTTATTAAGGGGAAAGAAAGAATAGATAAAATAAGGAGGCAAAATAGGTGGTATATTAGAAGGCAGTAAGTGCCATAGAGAAAATTTGAATTGTCATGGAGAAAAATTAAAGGGGGTCCTGATTTTAAGTAGGGTGGACAGAAAAGGATTCACTGATGAGATAATCTTTCAGGCCAGATTTGAAGGAGGAGAGGGAGAGAGGATGAGGTGTCTTGGATTTGAGCATTTCTGGCAGAATGACTCCCCAGGTTCTGGCCAGACAATTCTCTTAGCTCTTTCATAAACACACATGGTCCTTAATTGTTCTAGGTAATAATATCCTAGGAAACAGCACAACTGTTCTGCTCTGTTGACCGACGTATGGAACATCTATCACAAGGCCCTGGAGAGTGTTCACTTTTCACCTTCCATTCACTCCTCATCCAGAAACAATCTGGTTTCCACTCCAACTATTTAGCCAAGGTTCCTAGCTCTTATATTTTAATTTTAGAGCCAGTTTCAATTTTTAAAATATCATTAGATGTAGAGGTCATGTTTTCTTTCTTCCAGATGGTTATTAACAATGTCTGCCCAAAAGACAGTTTAAGTACTGAATACAGTTGTTTATGTTACATGTTTAGTTACCTAACACATGGGTCCATTTTGTCTATACATTGATCAAACTATAAACTCGATGGGTTGACATTCTATCTAATTTGGCTTTTGTATTTGAAAATTGATGCAAAGTTCACCAGGGATAAAACACACAAGTGAAAAATGTCATGACATTTTGCAAAAAGTAGAATGAATGAGGTAGAAGCAGCCTTATCTTGGAACTGTACTAATGGAAAGTAGTGGACTAATGGAACTGCACTCACTGAAACAGCTTAAAAATAGAGGGCTAGTAGCTTCTAGGAGAATGTCCCCCAAATTCTCCAGATCAGAGATAATGGTGACATTCAAATCGCTGGGAAAAGAGAGTTTATTCATTAAGTGATGTCGGGAAAATGTGGATCCAGTTTTGAGTTCTCCATTACGTTCCACATTATGGTTGTTTATTTCTGTGCCAACACTAATCTGGATCAAGGTGAATTCATTTTCATTTAGTTTCAGTATCTGACCCAGCAAGTCACCATTCAGTGGTCTTCTTAATCTTCTTGGCCATTTTCAAATGCATATTCTTCCATATGAATGTTAAAATAATTTTGTCTAGTTCTTGTTAAAGCTCCAAGGGGAATCCAGATTTAAAGTATATTATAATTACTAGTCAATTTTGGAAAAATTGGCATTTTTATAACTACTGTTCAGAGACCCAGTATATATTTATCTTACTTATTAGATTTGTTCTTAGGTATTTTATGATTTTGCCATTTTTACAAAAGTGGTATCTTTTTCCATGTACAATTCTCACTGGTTCTCTTGAAGAATATATAAATCTGTCCTATTTGTATAGATTGAGCAAGTATGCAGCCACTTACAAAGTATGTCATCTTATTATATTAATAATTCCAATGGTACTTTGTTAACATGTCTTGTGTCTCCTGGTGAAAGAATTGCACTGTCTGTAAATGAAAGTATTTTATCTCAATTTTGGAAATATTTATCATCATTTTTTCTTCTTACTTAATATGACTCTTGTCTGCTATTTTGCTTTTTATAAATAGCTATATCATGTTTTCTTTCTCCATACACTTCTATCTAGGAGCATGCACTTCTAAATGTAACTCATTTCACATTATTTTGAACAGATTTCATTTGACCAAGAAATATTAGCCCTCTTAGGCTTGATGTGCACATTTGCATGCCAATAGATGGGATGTGATTTTTACCTCATGGCTATTTTCATAACAGTGATGATTTTTGGTTACCAGAACTATGTAAATGTGTCTAGATGGCCCAGGGTCCACTTTTTGTATCATTAAGCATAATAAAATTACTCATTTGCTGTATATAGCATGCATCAATCTTTATCTTACATCAATAAAGGCTGACATCATTAAAAAAAAAAAGAATTACAAAACAGGGGCACCTGGGTGGCTCAGTCATTAAGCATCTGCCTTCAGTCCAGGTCATGATCCCACGGTCCTGGGTTTGAGCACTACATCAGGTTCCCTGCTAGGCGGGAAGCCTGCTTCTCTCTCTCCACTCCCCTTCTTGTGTTCCCTCTCTCATTGTGTTTCTCTCTATCAAATAAATAAATAAAATCTTTAAAAAAAAGAATTACAAAACAATGTTGACTAATAATGAATATATCAGGCATTTTTGTTCTCCTAATTTTCATGGAAGTATCTTTAGCACTCATTATTTTGAAGTATTGTTTGCTGTTGACTTTGAAATGCTTTTTTTTTTTTTTTTTTTGGTTCTAACTAGTTTTCTTCCATTCTTTCTTTACTTATAATTTTTACTAAGGGCTAGTACCAGATTTTATCAAATACCTTTATTCATATAACTATGAGGTTTCTCTATTCGTTTGCTGAGGCAATGATAATAATGTTATATAATAATTTTTGGTGTTCTTTCTGGAATCCACTATATGTGTTTAACCTTTGAAGGTAAGAGTACTCTCTGACTTTTATCTTTTTCATGTTCAGAGAAGAAATTTTACTATATATATACTGCAGCAGTTCCAGGAACTGCTAAGGGAAACTAATTACTCTGCCTGAGGTCCTGGGAGGAAAAACAATGCTTTTTTAAAGATTTTGCTTACTTATTTGACAGAGATAGAGTAACAGAGCACAAGCAGGGGGAGCAGCAGAGAGAGAAGGAGAAGCAGAGTCTCTACTGAGCAGGGAACCTGATCTGGTGCTGGATCCTGGGACTCTAGGATCATGACCTGAGCTGAAGGAAGGCAGGTGCTTAACTGACTGAGATACCCAGGCATCCCAGAAAAACAAACAAACAAACAAACAATTTTAATAATAATATTAAGATTTCTTTTCCCAGGTTACTCTCATTCTCTCACAAATGTACAGTGGAATTTTTCAGAGGCTATATGACATGTGATGTTGCAACATTTAAGACTGAAACAAATATGTAAGACCAGCTGTCTTCTATTAAGCCAGACATGGAGACTTGGAAAAATCTACTCTACTCGTGATAAAGAGACATTTGAGTAGAGACCAAAGAGGTAAGAGAAACTGAAGAGAGAGAAAAAGAGGATTTAAGAATTGCTGTACACTGCATATTCCTATGTGTTAAAAATGTAATTAAAAGTAATCTTTGATCTTGATGAAGTCCCAAAAGTTCCTTTTCGCTTTTGTTTCCTTTGCCTTTGGAAACATATCTTGAAAGAAGTTGCTGTGGCTGATATCGAAGAGGTTACTGCCTATGTTCTCCTTTAGGATTCTGATGGATTCCTGTCTGCACAGCAAAGGAAATAGTCAACAAAACAAAGAGGCAACCCACGGAATGGGAGAAGATATTCATAAATGAGAGTACAGACAAAAGGTTGATATCCAGGATCTATAAAGAACTCCTCAAACTCAACACACACAAAACAGATAATCATATCAAAAAATGGGCAGAAGATATGATCAGACACTTCTCCAGTGAAGACATACACATGGCTATCAGACACATGAAAAATGTTCATCATCACTAGCCATCAGGGAGATTCAAATTAAAACCACATTAAGATACCACCTTACACCAGTTAGAATGGCCAAAATTAGCAAGACAGGAAACAACATGTGTTGGAGAGGATGTGGAGAAAGGGGAACTCTCTTACACTGTTGGTGGGAATGCAAGTTGGTGCAGCCACTTTGGAGAACAGTGTGGAGATTCCTCAAGAAATTAAAAATAGAGCTTCCTATGACCCTGTAATTGCACTACTGGGTATTTACCCCAAAGATACAGATGTAGTGAAAAGAAGGGCCATCTGTACCCCAATGTTTATAGCAGCAATGGCCATGGTCACCAAACTGTGGAAAGAACCAAGATGCCCTTCAGCGGACGAATGGATAAGGAAGATGTGGTCCATATACACTATGGAGTATTATGCCTCCATCAGAAAGGATGAATACCCAACTTTTGTAGCAACATGGATGGGACTGGAAGACATTATGCTGAGTGAAATAAGTCAAGCAGAGAGAGTCAATTATCATCTGGTTTCACTGATTTGTGGAGCATAACAAATAGCATGGAGGACAAGGGGAGTTAGAGAGGAGAAGGGAGTTGAGGGAAATTGGAAGGGGAGGTGAACCATGAGAGACTATGGACTCAGAAAAACAACCTGAGGGTTTTGAAGGGGCAGGGGGTGGGAGGTTGGGGGAGCCAGGTGGTGGGTATTAAGGAGGGCACGTATTGCATGGAGCATTGGGTGTGGTGCAAAAAACAATGAATACTGTTATGCTGAAAAGAAATTAAAAATAAAAAATTAAAAAATTAAAGTAATCTTTGAAAACATCACTTAGTTTTTGGACTGTGTATTTTTGGAAAATACCCTGCTCAGATATAGGACCAAGCTGCAATTTTTTCCATTTGGTTGCAGAAATCATTTCTGAGACTCTGATCTTCTTGCTTTACCTTCAAAACACATATATATCTTCAATTTTCTTTCCATATCTGTATCTTTACTTTTTTTTTTACTATTTCAGTGGATTAAAAAAATAATGGCTTATTAATAGTATATCTCAGTGCAATACAGTTGGATCCACTGTTTGTGGAGGATTTAAAAATGACAACAAAATGGAATCAAGTCAACTGCTTTGAATGACCACAATGAACTAGTTTTTCTAGACAATATCCCAGATAACATGTCCCTTCCTTGCTCAACACTACAAATAATTGTGACACTGACCCAGAGAAGGCTGTTCCCAGTGGCCTGTCCATGACTCATCCTGACCACATCCAGTCATTCAGGAGCCCAGGCTTCTCCCATTGAGTGGTCCAGCATCTCAAAGGGACTTAAGGCTGTACTGGATTTCAGCGTTCTGTAGACATTCTGAAAAAGTCAAAACTATGGGGACATTAAAAAGAGCCATTGTTGTCAGGGTTTGGGGAGAGGAAGGAACCAATAGTTAGAGCTCAGATAATTTTAAGGGTGTGAAACTTCTCTGTACCATGAGGTGGGTGGGGGCACATCACATAGATTTCACAAAAGGTATAGACTGTACAGCACCAAGAATGAACCCTAATGTGAACTATGGACTTTGTGTGGTAAGGATGGGTCTATATATGTTCATCCAGGGTAACTGATGTACCACTTGGTGGGGATGTTGATAGTAGGGGAGGCTGTACCTGTGTATGAGTGGGAGATATGTGGGAACTCTCTGCACTTTCAGCTCAATTTTGCTGTGAACCAAAAACTACTCTTTTTTTTAAAGCCTTAGAATCCACATTTATTTTACTTTTTTAATTTAAATTACTGTTATTTCAACGACATATCCAATATATGGTAAAAGAAAATAGCATTCAGAAGTTCAGAATTGTATAAAGTAGAATAAAAGATATTCCTGCCACCCATCCCATCTGATTTCTCCAACCACTGTTCACAACCATTTTGATGCTCCCAGTTTTCTACGACAGATGAAAATATATGTTCACAATCTCTTTTATTATTATTATTTTATTTTTTTCAGTGTTCCAAGATTTATTGTTTATGCACCACACCCAGTGCTCCATATAATATGTGCCCTCCTTAACACCCACCACCAGGCTCACCCATCACCCCACCTCCCTCCCCTCCAAAATCCTGTTTGTTTCTCAGAGTCCACAATCTCTCATGGTTCGTTTCCCCCTCCGATTTCCCTCAATTCACTTTTCCTTTTCTTCTCCTAATGTCCTCCATGTTATTCCTTATGTTCTACACATTAGTGAAACCATATGATAATTAGCTCTCTCTGCTTAATTTAATTTCACTCAGCATAATCTCCTTCGGACCTGTCCAAGAGGATACAAAAGTTATCATCTCTTATTTGCAATGTTGAAATCCAAATAGGTTTAAAAACTGAAAGACTGGCCTTATAGGAGCTATTTATAGTGTTTATTTATCCCATATGTGTTTTGTTGCCAAAATATCAATGTTTGATGACAGGTTGCTGTCCCAAGACTGCTTTAGGCATGTGACCATTAGATGGTATAGGCATATATTACCTTTCTTAAAAACAGTAAGGTTAATTTCCAAAATACACCTGCCCCTAAAGTTTTGGATGAGTGAATATGAACCTTGATAATTATATGTATAACAAATCCTTTCCTTTAATGATTACACAAATAGATCATACTATATACAGCATCTCCAAAGTACATTTATGGAATCATTTAACATAGTCCCTTAAGACTTACTGTGGCCTACCTGCTCTGGACTCTGGTTACCTTTGACCTCATCTTGCATGCCTTTTCCTCTCATTCACTCTCCTCCAGCCACATGGACTTTCTTGCTATTCTTCCACCATGCTAAGACTGTTATTGTTTTAAGGACTTTGCACATACTGTTCCCTCTCTCTCTGGAACATTTCTTCCATTGATTTTCTCACTTCATTGAGGCCCCCTCACTCCACTGAAATCTTCACTAATTCATTGAAGACCTCTTTAAAGAGGTATCCCGGACCACTCTAACCAACGGAAGACCACCTATCATCTTCTGGCCCTCACTCTGCATTTTTCCGAAAACCACTCTTAAAAAAAAAAAAACTTTATTAAAGACAAAAAAGTAGGAAAACTCATTCAGAATATTCTCTTGGACACCATAAAAATCAAATAATACCATTAAAAAATGAAAAGAAGGCCTCCAGGTGGCTAATGGACATATGAAAAGATGCTCAACATCACTCATAATTAGGGACATGAATGAAGAAGCTGAGTTCAGCACAATCCATTTATGCTTCAGAAATACAGTTTTTAACTTTGTACTTGGAAATAACTTCACAGACACAGAAAGGGATGGAACTAGGGTGTATTATACTAAGTGAAATAAGTCAATCAGAGAAATGTAAATACCATATGATTTCACTCATATGTGGAATTTAAGAAAGAAAACGAACATAGGGGAAGAGAAGGAAAAATAAAATAAGACAAAAACAAAGAGGGAGGCAAACTGTAAGAGACTCTCAACTATAGAGAACAAACTGAAGGTTGCTGGAGGGGAGGTGGGTGTAGGATGGGCAAAATGGGTGATGTACTTTGAAGAGGGCACTTGTGATGAGCACTGAGTGTTTTACAGAAGTGATGATCACTGAACGCTATTCCTGAAACTGTACTACAGGATATGTTAACTATCTTGAATTTAAATAAAATCTTTACCTGGTGGTGGGTATTAAGGAGGACATGTATTGCATGGAGCACTGGGTGTGGTGCATAAACGATGAATCTTGGAAGACTGAAAAAATAAAATTTAATTTAAAAAATAGTAATAAATAAATGAATGAATGAATGAATAGATAAAATGTTGAAAGAAAAAAAACAGAAAACCGCCACCAAGTTACAGGAATGTTGTAGTAATACATGTAGTAAAACACCTGTATACCTTTACTCATTAACACTTCAATGATGTGCTACCCCATTAACTTTACTGTGCAATCACCATTTATTTTCTCCCAGTCCAAAGTCAGTACTGCCTTTCCAAATGATCAATCACTGGACATCCTTCATCTCCCCTTTTTACTACTCCAGTCTATCAAAACTTCTATTACCAATTCTTGCATGAAATTTGTTCTGTTCAGCTTGTAGGTACCTTCATCAAATGGGCCAATGCTCATCTCAATAGATGCAAATTCCTGCATATCTGTTTGTCCATCTCCAGTTCTTCAAGTGATTCTCCTCCTTTACTTCTCTTTTGGTCCAAAAGTGAGAGAAGGTGGACTGAGGTCCCCATTTTTGAGAGATAGAGGGAGATGTTATGACCAACCTCCCCACTGAGGATACGCCTATTTCACCAAGAACTGAGTATGATCCATGAGTTCTTAACACATAAATGTGTACGTATGTGTGTGTGTGTGTGTGTGTGTGTGTGTGTGTGTGTGTGTGTAATAGAGGGGATCATTTAGGATGTGGGTCCTGGGCAACAGTCATTTTGCCTGGATCTAATGGTGTCATAGACCCTGAGGTGTGTGGGAGAAGGTAGAGTGAGGGATTCCTTATGACTGTTGTGAGTCTTAGGAATTTTGGTCCAGATTCCATAAAAAGTATATTAAATACCATATCTTATAACTGTAACTGTATAAAGATGAATATACTCCACTCTGGTTTATTGGTATATATTCATTATTACTATAATCACTTTTGTTTAATATTTTTAAGGAAATTATAACATTTTTGTGGAATCCTAAAACTATCATGTGACTAATTCTCTGTATGTGCTTTGCCTGGTGGAAGTCAGCCATGGTGGCAGCTGAGAAACAGTCCTGAGGAAGGGTCAAGACTTCTGGGTGACAAGATAGCCATGAAGGAAGAGGGATACCATGAGTTGTAAGCAGAAGGGGTGGCAATATCTTATCCCTGGTGACAGCAATGTGGGGACAGGTAGAAGTAAGGAGAGCTATGGTTCAGTATAAAACCCACTGGCTTTGCCTTCTTCTCACAGAACACGCACATTTCCTTCAACCTACCTGGCCTTGTAGGTCCTCCTGGTGGGGAAACTGGATCACATTGCCACTTGCAGTGTCAGGACTAGGGGCACCCACAGAATTTCAGGGGGGGGACTCCCAATCTCAGTAATTAGGCAAATCAATTTTAATGAAATATTTCAAGAATCAAAATGGAGGCCACATATTAAAATTATTAAAATCAAGACCACATTCACCTGTGGTTTTATGAGTCACGTCTCTCCCTGGCTCTAGTCCTGCCCCACACTCTTGGACAGGGCAGGAACTGAGCAAGGCCTAGCCATGGCGAGCTGTGCTTGCAGCACAGATGAAGACTGCAGTGTCTCAGGGACCTGCACGTGGCCCAAACACCATAACCTGAGTCTTGAGAGCTTCCCACATGGTCCTGATGGAAATGGGGGCCAGGAGGGTGGAAGAGCACATTGTCAGAGAGAGGACCATGTTGAGCTACACATGGGGATGAACCAAGTGCTTTTCACACTCCTCAGTCCTTTATCCATGTGCTCTCCAATGAAGAATTATGTATGAGTGTGCACGCATTTGTGTGTGTGTGTGTGTATGTGCAGGCACAATCATCTGTGAAAGCAGAGGCTCTCTAAAGTGTCCATTTTGATCAGAGAACATAAGAAGAACTTTCCATTTGCAGATACTTTATTGAAATGAAAATGTGCTCAAGGTTTCAACAATTGTCTTGCAGTTAATAGATCAAAAGACAAAAAGGAGAAGAAAGTTGTGGTTCATTGTACTCTCTGTAGTCCTCAGTGCCCCAGGTCATACACAAGGTTAAAACATAACACACCACTTACTTTCATATATCATGTTCTGGAAAACAAAACAGGGACATTACTCAGATTTTCAGCTTTCTGTTAGAAAGTAAGTCTTGGAAAACAAACATTTCTTCTTCTTGGCTTCCTGGGTTTGTCCACACACATCTGGCATTCAAAGTTGGTGTTTGAATTAAGATCAGAATGATCTCATCTCTCATTCTAAGGATCAGGAGACTTTATTGATGCCAGAAATGTGCTGCTGTTTCTAGATCTCTTCCCTGTTAGGAATCCTGGTAATAAAGTTTTCTTGATGTTTCCTGTTCTTAAAAATATTGTATCCTGTAGATACACTGTGTGTATCAGTTTTTAACAAAGAATTGTTAAGCCTTAGCTCAAATACAGGGAAGTGTGAAGTTTTTGAGCTCCGATGTGGCCCCACATGTTAGAAATACCGAAAACAGTCCAAAACCAAAACCATTACCTTTGAGACCAGAGAAGTATGGATATGTGCACTCCAAGTGATCAGTCTAATCAAGGTTTTTAAAGAAAAAATTCCGTTATCCTTGGTTTCAGGGTTTTTCAGGCTTAAACTGTCTAAACTCATGGTAAATACACATAAACTAATGGTAAATACACATAACATAAAATTGACCATTTTCATCATCTTAAGTATACAGTTCAACAGTGTTAAGTATACTGGCGTTATGGTGCAACAATGTCCTAAACATTTTCATCTTGCTATGGTGAGACTCTATACCCACTGAATAATCTCCATTTCCCATACCACCCAACTCCTAGAAAGTACTATTCTACCTCCTGTCTCTAGGAGATTAGGTACTCTAGAAAATGGATGTAAATTACCTTATACAATAATTGCCTCTTTAAACTGGCTTATTTCATTTATCATAATGTGCTCAAGGTCCACCCACATTGTGCCCTGTGTCAGCATCTCAGTGAAGGACACTTTTACCTTTTGCTTTGCAATATTTCTACATTGTCTACCCTGGAAAGTTTTCAATGGCATGTTAGGATAGGGAATAAAATCTAGAGAACAAAAACACTATGGATTGTTGTTTTACACAATTCTACCCCCATTGTAGATTCATACTCATGACCTTACTTGTCATTCATTGGGTCTTTAAGTAATAGTCAAGGAATCCAATAATTTATACTAACACATTGGGTTGCTTGAAAGTGTATTTTAATTCTATTAATAAGATGCAGAGAATCTTCTTCAAGTGGGTTCTTCTGATAGACTGCGGGGAGAGGGAGCCTCTGTCAGCAGGCTACCAGCAAGTGACAGAGGAGGGGAGCACAAAATAAGAGCTATTAGAAGTCTTCTCTGGTGAGGAATGTTCCTCAGGCAGCTAAGCAGGCATGGATGAAACCCTAGCTGGAGCAGTGTGGACTCAGGATATGTGGGGTAACAGGAAGACTGGGGATGCCTGAGTGTGGCAGAACTTCCAGGTATCAGAACGGGGAAGCTGGCTGCAAAGAGTGAGCCCAGGAGTGAGGTCTCAGCTCCTGGTTGCCATTGACCATGTTCCATGACACAGTCACGGCACTTCTCTTCAAGCAGTGGTCCACCAAGTGCCAGAACTGGGGAGACCACCCTTCCACCCCCAGGAGTAGCAGTCTGGGAGTGCACTACAAGAGTCTGCTGGCTTTGGAGACTGGAAAGGGTTCTCATGCCTGAGATAGAAACACTCAGTCACAGGGTGGGTGAGCATCAAGTGTGGCTGGAGAGCAGGGAGACAGCAGTGATTGACTCCTTTTCCCTGGGGGCTCACTGAGGAGTGGGGCCCCAAGCTTTTGGCCCTTGGGCAGAGATTGGGAGGTTGCCATTTTCATTCTAATCCTCTAAAGCTGTGTGGAAAGTCTTCAGGGAACAAAAGCCACATAGAGCAAATTGGAGATTATTCAGCCTGGCCCCTGGCAAGGGTAGTGCCATTCTGCCTGGGGCAAAGACATTTGAGAATCAATGCAGAAGGCCCCACCCCCAGATGATCAGCAAGAACATCCAGCCAAGACTAAGTTTACCAATCAATGAGAACTTCAAAACTCTAGAGCTAGGGGCATAGAACACCTAGAACTCAAGACTTTTACCCCATGATTCTTTAGTCTTTCAACTTTAATTCTTTAAATTTTCTATCTTTTTAAAAATTTTCTTCCTTATTTTTCAATCACCATCCTATTTTATCAAATACTTTTTAAAAATCTCTGTTTAATTTTCATTTTTACAGTCATACTCTATCCCTTCATTGTATTTAATCTTATTTTGTATGTATATATAAACTTTTGTGTATATATATTTATTTTAATTAATTAATTAATTAATTTGAAATACAGTTTCTTCTAACAGACCAAAATACACCCAGAGTCTAGTGTATGGCTCTGTTCTATTCACCCATCTGATCATATTCTCTTTTTGTTGCTGTTGTTGCTGTTATTTTATTTTTTTCTTTTGTTAAGGTCTTTTTAAATTTTCATCTTCCTTTCAAAGTATTTAATTTTATTTTTGTATATATAAGTTTTTCTTTCTTTACAATTTTGAGATGTAGTTTCCTCTAACAAACTGACCAAAATACACTCAGGAGATAGTGTGTATTGCGTTGTTCTGTTCACCTGTCTGTTTATATCCCTTTCTTTTCTTGTTTTTTTTTTTTTCTTTCTCTTTTTTTTTTTCTTGTCTTTTAAAAATTTCTTATGAACATTTTCCTCCTTTTTTCTATAAAGATGGGAATCTTTTTTGCTGATGACTTCTAAAAGTGAGGGACTTTTTGAGAATCAGTTGTTTAAATCTTGATAGAAAATGTGTGTCATGAAAAAGTGTTCATCATTGTTAGCCATCAGGGAAATTCAAATCAAAACCTCATTGAGATACCACCTTACACCAGTTACAATGGCAAAAATTGACGAGGTAATAGACAACAAATTTTGGAGAAGATGTGGAGAAAGGGGAACCCTCTTACACTATTGGTGGGAATGCAAGTTGGTTTGGGCACTTTGGAAAACAGTATGGAGGTTCCACAAAATATTAAAAATAGAGCTACCGGGACACTTGGGTGGCTCAGTTGGTTAAGCGGCTGCCTTCGGCTCAGGTCATGATCCCCACGTCCTGGGATCGAGTCCCACATCGGGCTCCTTGCTCAGCGGGGAGCCTGCTTCTCCCTCTGCCTCTGCCTACCACTCTGTCTGCCTGTGCTCATGCTCTCTCTCTCTCTCTCTCTCTAACAAATAAATAAATAAAATCTTTAAAAAAAAATAAAAATAAAAATAGAGCTACCTTATGACCCAGCAATTGCACTACTGGGTATTTACCCCAAAGATACAGATGTAGTGAAAAGAAGGGCCATAGGCACCACAATATTCATAGCAGCAATGTCCACAATAGCCAAATTATGGAAAGAGCCAAGATTTGCCCTTCAACAGATGAATGAATAAAGAAGATGTGGTCCATTTGATGAGGGAACAGGAGGCTGGCTGAGGACAAAGCAAAAGCTGGCACCTTGCACCCCCTCTCCACCCGCTCCCCTCAGTAACATTCCTTAGGCACCCCTGACTGCCCTAAAAGAAAAACAAGTTAACCTGCAGAGATCACAATCCTGCAAGGCAGGAGTCTCCCTTGGTTTACAAATGTCCTAGAGATTTACAATAAAGAAGTTACCTTATCAATAGCCCAATTTCCAGAGACAAACAACTCAGTTCCTCAAGCCCTAATATCGCCCTCCCCTCCATAAACAAAACTGAAGGAGGCTGAGGTAGAAGGGAATGTAAATAAAGTTAAATTTCTTCTAAACCTAAATCTCACTAACAAGGACGCTTGAATAACAGGAATGTGACATTCCACCAGGAAACTCCCAATTGTCTTTATGTTAGTGCCTCATTAGAGGAAAAACGGCCTTGGCTTGATAGTAACCAGGCCTTCAATATCCTGACAGTCTTCTTTACCCCAATAGCCCTTCTGAACACCTGCTTTGTCCTCACCTACCCAACTTCTGTGTATATAATCAGCCACTCCTCACATCCCCAAGGCAGCATCTCCGTCTGCCCACGGGTCCTGTCCCCATGCTTTAATAAACCACCTTTTTGCACCAGAGATGTCTTAAGAATTCTTTCTTAGCCGTCGGCTCCGAACCTCACCCCACCGAACCTCACCTAGGTTCTAGAACTTCATCACATATATACACATATATACAATGCGTCAACAGGGATGGGACCAGAGGAGATTATGCTAAGTGAAATAAGTCGAGCAGAGAAAGTTAATTACCATATGGTTTCACTTGTTTGTGGAAAGTAAGGACTAGCGTGGAGGACATTAGGAGAAGGAAGGGGAAAATGAAGGGGGCGAAATCGAATGGAGAGAGGAACCATGAGAGACTATGGACTCTGAGAAACAAACTGAGGGTTTTGGAAGGGAGAGGGATGGGAGGATGGGTTAACCTGGTGGTGGGTATTAAGGAGGGCATGTATTGCATGGAGCACTGGGTGTTATACGCAAACAATGAATCATGGAACACTACATCAAAAACTAATGATGTTCTGTATGGTGACTGACATAACATAATAAAAAAAAAGAAAAAAGAAAGTGTGTGTGTGTGTGTGTGTGTGTGTGTGTGTGTGTGTGTGTGTGTGTGTATTCTTTTCCCTCTTTGGCATTTTTATTTACATTCCCTAAAAATTCCACAAAGTGAAGGAGCAAGTCAGTACTGGGACCTTTTCTCAATGTCAAAGTATTCACATGCACCCACAATTAAATTCGCTGAAATAAAATAAAGCATGTGTAACACTTGCTGTGGTATGAGTGACCAACTTAAAACCTGCTTGTCCCTGTTCAGTGGATTGAGAGCTCAATGTAAGAAAACATAGTTACCAGCAGCTCTGCAACATTGCACAGAGTTTCACTTGACTGGCTGAGAAAACACTGCTTCAGTTGTCTCATGGCCTCCTCAGAATCAGGATGAGATGTGTAGTAAGGTCTAACTAAGTTTTGGTATTCATCCATGCTCACTTGAGAATCGACTGTTTTGTTAACCAATTCTTCCAGTAATGGGCATCCAGAACCTGGAAGAAAACATGCAAAAGTGATCTCAGTTATGTAGGTATGAAGCCATTTTTGGGTGTCCCTAGGATGTTGGTCATCTTCTTACATCCCAGGAGACACACATTCAGAGAGATCATGGTAAATGGTCTTGAGTTCTCAATTCTAGCAGAATAAGCTCAGGATCTAGGATTTCCTTTAAACCTGAAAACATGTGTGCCCCCTCTCCATCCACACACTACCTTCATAGCCCAGAGAAGCCAAACACTAGTAACCATGAAACAGAAGACACTGGAGAAATGAGATTCTCTGCACTGGACTTTGGGGAACAGGAGGTCTTCCAGAGGGCCCTGACACAATCTTCTCTCCAAAGACTGTCCTCCCCAGACAAAACTCACCTGCAAAGCAGGAAAAGGGGAGGGCAATCAGCACAAGGACTCTCAGCAACTTCATGGTTGAGGGCAGCTCTGGTTGTCTGGTGTGTCAGGGAGGAAGGAACTCACTTTGGTGATGAGCACCTAGGAGTCCTCCTTTTATACCCCTGCTCACTACCTTCATCCCTCCTCCCATAAATGAGGGAATGGTCACACGACAAACCTGGCTTTGGACCAGGAAATGACAGCAAGAATCAGCTGCAACCCAGCTAGCTTGTGCTCTGTTTGTAGAAACCTAGGAGACAGAGCTTGTTGGATCCAAAACAATTCTGGAAATGCAGTAATGGTACATGGCTTTAGATGAAATTAATGCAAAAGTGCTTGCTAACTAATCCTATTACAAGAAAGTGAGCTTGTGTTGTCATCCTTGTTCTTTTATTAGTGTGGTCTTCAATCTGCTTACACCCCTCCCTCCTCCTTCCTCAAGGTTCATAAAGCTTCCTATCCTGTTTGTGGGGTCCTGCTCCCTTAGCACACCATCTAGGCTCAGTGCAATACCACATACTTTCTCTTGAGGGCAGACTGCTCTGGCCTATAGACACTTTAGTCAGAGTACTTGATATATGGGAAATAATCACAAGTTAGAATGGCCAAAGTTAACAAGATAGTAAACAATGTGTGTTGGAGAGGATGTGGAGAAAGGAAAACCCTCTTACACTGTTGGTGGGAATGCAAGTTGGTGCAGGCACTTTGGAAACAGTGTGGAGATTCCACAAGAAATTAAAAATAGAGCTTCCCTATGACCTTGCAATTGCACTACTGGGTATTTACCCCCAAGACACAGATGTAATGAAAAGAAGGGCCATCTGTACCCCTCTGTTCATAGCAGCAATGGCCACAGTCGCCAAACTGTGGAAAGAACCAAGATGCCCTTCAACAGACGAATGGATAAGGAAGATGTGGTCCATATACACTATGGAGTATTATGCCTCCATCAGAAAGGATGAATACCCAACTTTTGTATCAACATGGACAGGACTGGAAGAGATTATGCTGAGTGAAATAAGTCAAGCAGAGAGAGTCAATTATCATACAGTTTATTTGTGGAGCATAAGAAATAACATGGAGGACATGGGTAGATGGAGAGGAGAAGGGAGTTGGGGGAAATTGGAGGGGGAGACAAACCATGAGAGACTGTGGACTCTGAAAAACAATCTGAGGGTTTTAGAGGGGCAGAGGATGGGAGGTTGGGTGAGCCTGGTGATGAGTATTATGGAGGGCACTTATTGCATGGAGCACTGGGTGTGGTACATAAATTCTGGAACACTGAAAAGAAATTAAAAAAATAAACAAAAATTAAAAAAAAATCACAATGTCTCATTCTCTCTGAAGGTTCTTTTTGCAAAGAATATCTCATTTAATTAATTCAATTTCATTAATTCAGTCTGTTATAAATCTTTGAAATTTTTTAGTTGTTCAGAATTTTTTTCCCCCACTGATTCGAAAGATGATGTGAAGCAGTAGAGCAAGTGGTTGCTCAGCAGAGGCAGTGTGAATGAAGGAAACGTGACCAGGTCTGGGCTCAAGCAGATGTGGATTCAAATCTTGGAGGCAACACCTAATCACGAAGTGTCCTCAGGCAAGTGAAACTTTCAAGCTTCCTTTTCCTCATTTCTCAAATGAGCAGTAATAATATCATACCTGGTTTTGCAAGGATGATACTCTGTGAAGAGCTTATCCAGGCTTCAAACAAGGTAATTAGGAATAAATGGGAGGTTCCATCCATCCATCCATCCATTCACCCATCCATCCACTGTTCAATAGTAACCATGAGCTTTCCCCATGACTGGGGCCTGTGCTATGTGACCCAGATTCAGTTGCTCCACCAGGAATTTGACCTTGGAAAGCTTACTTCTTACAAGAAAGACAACAAACATGCCCATAACAGAATGAGTGACATCAGAAAGTATCTGCTGTACAGAATCACAAAACAACCACATGGGACAGCATCCTGTACAGAGGTCCAGGCCAGCTCCAGGAGGATGGACTTTAAATCCTCGATGAGTGAACAATGATATCCAGGGGAAGATCTGGGAAAGAGTGTTCTAGGCAGAGGGAACAGCAGGTACAGAGGCTCTGGAGCACTTGGTATTTGGTAAGATAAGGAAAGCACACACAGTGTTCCTCTGGGTTTCAAGAGAGACACAGGACAGCCTCGTTCTACACAAATAGAAAAACCACATCAGTTTAAGCAGGGAGAATAGGATGGTACTAGAAACAAGAGAAACAAAGTCGGCTCAAGTTAAAAAAAATGAAAAAGAAATAGATGAGAAAGCCAGAGACATGAATTAATGACTCATGAATGCAGCATTTGCTGTTTGGATTATTTGGGTTATTTTTTCCCATCATTCAGCTCCAGCATAAGTAGCCAAGATCAACACTAATTTAGGGAGAGGCTAGAAATAGGAAAGAAGGTGATGTTCTTATGTGTGTACTTTCCCTTAGTTGACCATTGCTGCCAGTATTCGTTCCAATGAAGGGCTTTAGTGATGAAATGAAAGACTTTTTGGCTATGTCTTAAAGGGACTCTCCCTGGTGCCCAAAATATTATGACATTGTCCTGTTACCTGCTGGGAAACAGGTGTCTGTAGAGGTTTCTTATTCAGTAAAAAATAAAATAAAGTACTATAAAATAAATAAAGTAAAATAAAATGAATTAAAATAAAGTCCCACATCATTTACATGGTGGCCACAATAAGAAGTGTATCTTTCTTTTTAACCTTCATGTTTTCTCCATTGCAGATGATAATCATTCTCAAATGAGTCAAGAAACAGTAAACTCAGCCCACAAAGGACTCATTGGCAAGACAGTGTTGACAAGAGACAAGAGAAACCAAAAGGTCAGAATGCATGGGTAGCTAGCCTGATGTTTCCTCTTCCCAAAAGGGGCTTTAAGTCAGGTCCCCAAATGATGCTCAGAAACTAGAGGAATGAAGGAGGCTTCAGTCTGGGTGTTGGTGTGATACCTATTGATCCCCTATTATGACAAACTGGTGTATAGGTGAATTTGTACACATGCAGATTTTACTCCCAATACCTTGTGTCATGTGAGAGAGGGAATGTATGCAGCAAGGGAGAGTTATTTTTGACATGTCCTCTGGCTCATGCAAGACCTATGTAAATGTACACCAGTATTTTGTCATATCAGGTCTTGCTATAGTTCATAAAAGTAATAATATTCAATGAAAGTTACCTTTTCTCATTGTTTCATGCATCAGCACAAAAACCTATCAAGAAATTATTTTAAAATTCAGATGATCTTTAAGTGATTTTATTTATTTATTTTTTTTTAAGATTTTATTTATTTGACAGGCAGAGATTACAAGTAGGCAGAGAGGTAGGCAGAGAGAGGAGGGGGAAGCAGGCTCCATGCCGAGGAGAGAGCCTGAGGTGGGTCTCGATCCCAGGACCCCGTGATCATGACCTGAGCCGAAGGCAGAGGCTTTAACCCACTGAGCCACCCAGGCGCCCCTTTAAGTGATTTTAAATTGTAAGTTACTGGTATGAATCAACTTTGCAGTATTTGAGGAGAAGATAGCCCAATTTTTTTTTACTCTTTCCATAAAACCAGTTCTGCCCCTCACCTGAGGGGCTGTTGGGATGTTAATCTCAGGCACGTTCTTTGGAATGAACGTCTTCCTCATTATGATCGTGCCAATCTCTAGAAATTAGTGAGGAAGGGACTTACATAGGCCAGCAATGATAGGAAAGGTCATGGCCTTTGAGACATCTTGAAGGCATTGAGAGGTTTGCTGTTCACATTATCTAGCCATTCTTAGATCAGGAACATCCCTTGCCATTGGCCAAGCCTGGTATGGAGAATTCATGACTGTATCTCTTTGTAAACCAAGAATAGTCCTGTTATTATCATAAGTCCTCAGAACAGAGCTAGGCCAGAGCAGTTGCTGTGAACATGTCAGCTGCCAGTGATTCATTTTATAAAATTGAGAAAGCTCTTATAATAGATATTGAAGGAATATTAGCACAGTCAGAGACTATTGGAAACTTGGTTGAACTTCACATTCTCTGAAAGAACTAGAGAAGGTCATGTTGAGATCTGACGTAAAGGTCCTGTGTTTGAATTAAAAGCACTCTATTTTGATCCATGCTTACTTGGTACTGTTCTGACTTCTTTTTGGAAGAGTTTTTTTGAGGCATAATTACACAGAAATTTTCTGTCAAATGTATCCCATATACTGTTGGTTTATTAATCTTCTCAAACCCCAGCAGAAATGAGTGTTTACCCATTTTCAAAATTCAATAAAACATGAATTGCAAATAATAATAGAACACTCCTTCAAGGCAAGGCACTGGAGCAACCTTATTTAATCTTGACAACAACCACCAAATGCAAAGGATGATGACGAGATTTATTGGCCCAAAGAAGGTACTTTAGAGTGTGAGAGACTTCACAAAATGGATGCCAGGAGAGCAGCATAAACCAGGATTCTTCTGAGAAAACTGAGATGTATGGTCAACATCCCTTGGTTGGCAACTTCCTCTGCATTGTCCTGGCTGTAATCTGAAGGTAGGCCCTGTACACAGAGGGTAGGGAGAAACCAAACAAAAGGCCAGTAATTCTGGCTGGTATGTGGCAGGTTTAATTATCTAGGGAGCTCACATACAAGAGTTGTCTTGGGTAGCTATAAGATGGGTAGATTTCTACACTGACATACCAGAATCCGAAAGTTTACAGAGAGACTTTAAGCAGGTTCAGTCACATTCTCAGTACAGAAGGTCTCAACACCATCTAATTGGGGCAGCTTCTGGGAGTGAAGCAGGCAAATGGAACCTACATTTGAAGGAAAGGGGATGTAGGTGAAGAGACTCCAATTGTCTGGATCCATGTCATGGGTCAGCTGGAGGTCATGTACTCTCTCCCAAGACCTCCACATGAAGTGGGCATATCTTCTCACCCTGGATGCAGACAATGGGACCAGGGAGGTCAAGTAATTTGACCATTAGCCCACGCTTGTGGATGGCAGCCAGGGTAAGGACCCAGGTGTTCTAGGTGAGAAACAGTTCTCAACACTATTGACCTCCTTAGTTTGAGTCTTATGGGCTTTCCTCTTATGGCTCAACTGGATTCTTGTGATCTTGACTCACATGACTGCCCTATGTGTACTCCAGGTTGATTTCTGTGTAGACCCACCAGTTTCCTGCTAAAACCTTGCCTCTCTGTGGATTCCCCTCACCATAGTCCTTGCCTCAGTCCCACTGGGTTGAAACTCCTTATTCCTTCCCAATGTCATATCAAAGACAACTCTCTTCTTGTACCCTTTCCTGACTGCAAATCTCTAGGGATATCCCTTGCCAAGATTCCTTGCCGTTAGGTGTGCAGCTCTCTCCTGACATCTCCGGGATCCTGATCCTATGGCCCTTCCTCCCTGTTATGCTCCTACAAGGTACTGCCTGTGTGCTTCTGATCTTTGGGTGATTGCAATGATACAGAAGGCACTTAATTAATTGTTATGTAACTGTTTTCCAGAGTAGATTGGTATTTATACAAAGATTCCACTGACTATATTACATGTTTTATTACTAGGTCTATTTATAAAGTGAAGCATATTTAAATTTGAATCTTTAGTGAAGTCAGAGATCAAACCTCACACAAAATCCAGTCACCAGACTGTCATTCTAGTACTAACACTACCTTGTTTATGTTCCTGGATGAGGATTTTGGTGTCACAACAGGGAGAGGGCTCGTGAGGACAAGAGGAAGTCAGAGTCCAGGCCATGCATGGACTGGGTCACCTGAATCTACCTATTCCCTAGAAGTAACCATTATCTTGAGCCAATGTAACTTTGATCCAATCTCTCCTAGATGCATGACTTGGGGTCACAAGCCAGATTTGGAAGCCAAGCCAGTATTAGGTGTCACCTCCAGTGAAGTCTCCTTGGCTTCTTCACTAAAATAGTGAACTTTATTTAATGCAGCCATGCTATAAATTGTGTATTTAGGTATTTAATCCCCACAGACATCTGACAGTTCATATGGATCTTTGGATATCTACACCATTATCTTCTGTATTGAATTGGTCATTTTCCCTCCACTACATGCCCACCTTTTTCTGCTACCTGTAGATATGCACAGTTATGAACTTCTAGTCCTCAGGAGAATTACAAGGAGTATATGGGTGAACTGACACAAAGTAATTGCACTGTGAGAACAGCAATTTTCTACTGAAGCTGAGTGACCCTCTTCTTCCATCTATACCTGTAGGCATTTGTCAATGTCTGGAGATGTTCTGGGTGTCCCCATGGGGTGGATGGAGTGCTATTAGCAATAAGTGGGTAGAGACTAGGGCTGTTCTTAAACAACTTGGGATGGTTATGACATCTATTCAAAAAAGACTTTTTGGGGCACCTGGGTGGCTCAGTGGGTTAGAGCCTCTGCCTTCGGCTTGGGTCATGATCTCGGGGTCCTGGGATCGAGTCCCGCATCAGGCTCTCTGTTCAGTGGGGAGCCTGCTTCCCCCTCTGCCTGCCTCTCTGCCTACTTGTGATCTCTGTCTGCCATATAAATAAATAAAATCTTAAAAAAAAAGACTTTTCAACCTCAACTGACATTATCCAATGTCAATAAAGCCTTGTGTGAGAAACTCAGTGTTAGAGAAATCACCAAAAGCATTTACCTGGTGGAAAAAAAAAACTGTACTGCTAGTTAGCCTCCCACTAAGTGTACAGTGAGTGGAGTTTCAGTGCAGACAGGTGCTGGCAAGAGTGTGGGCATCTGTGTCATTTGGTGCACAGAGCTCATTTTGTTTTCATTCACAGAGGGCCTTGGTTTCTCCATTCTGTCATCCACATCCTCTTTGTCCTTCAAAATCCAACCCAGTCATCACCTCCTCTCAAAGTCTTCCTTCAGAGTGGATGCACAGTTCATAAGGCTTTGTTTTTGTTTGAATGTCTTATGCCCTTTAGATTCTATGATAGAATCTCATTCTCAGGGATATATTGATATCTTTTTCACATTTTTTATGTCTTGCATTTAATATATAGTTAATTCCTTAAGGAAATCCAGTAATTCTTCTATTAAAATACACATTACTCCTTTATTTGGTGTGGTGTGGATTCCAAGTTGATCTGAGATAATTTGCCACATTTAACATATATTTGACTAAATTTTTCATTGATCATTTTTTTGCATCTCCTCTTCAATATTGCCATTCCTTTCATTTCTAAAAAATTCCTGGATTTTTCAAGAAATTCATTTTTTTTAAGTTTACTTATTTTTTTAAATCATTTTTTAAAATTTATTTTCAACATAACAGTATTCATTATTTTTGTACCACACCCAGAGCTCCATGCAATCCGTGCCCTCTCTAATACCCACCACCTGGTTCCCCCCAACCTCCCACCCCCCCCACCTCTTCAAACCCTTCAGATTGTTTTTCAGAGTCCATAGTCTCTCATTGTTCACCTCCCCTTCCAATTTCCCCCAACTCCCTTCTCCTAACTCCCCATGTCCTCCATGCTATTTGTTATGCTCCACAAATAAGTGAAACCATACTTATTTTTAATAATCTCTACAACCTAGATGGGGCTTGAACTCACAATCCTAAGATCAATAGCTTTATACTCTTCTAAGCCAGCCAGTCACTCTTCAAAATTTTCATTTTAATAATGAAATGGAGTCTTTGCCTGGTTTTGGGATCAAGATAATGCTGAGTTCATAGAACGAGTTTTGAAATTTTCCTCCTGTTTCTATTTTTTGAAACAGCTTCAGAAAAATTGGTATTATTTCTTCTTTAAATGTTTGGTAGAATTCCTTTGGGTAACCATCTGGCCCTGGACTCTAGTGTTTTGGGAGGTTTTTGATTACTCCTTCAATTTCATTACTGGATAACCAGTCAGAGACTCCATCAAAAAGGAGAATTATAAGTCAATATCCCTGATGAACGTGGATGCCAAAATTCTCTACAAGATATGGTGTAAGAGAATGGTTGAATTTCATTATTCTACACATAGCTGTCCAATTTTCCCAGCACCATTTATTGAAGAGACGGACTTTTTTCTACTGTATATTTTTTCCCACTTCGTGGAAGATTAGTTGACCATAAAGTTGAGGGTCCATATCTGGGCTCTCTACTTTGTTCCACTGGTCTATGTGTCTGTTTTTGTGCCAGTACCTTGCTCTCTTGGTGATCACAGCTTTTTTTTTTTAATTTTTTATTTCTTTTCAGCGTAACAGTATTCATTGTTTTTGCACCACATCCAGTGCTCCATGCAATCCATGCCCTCTCTAAAACCCACCACCTGGTTCCCCCAACCTCCCACCTCTGGCCCCTTCAAAACCCTCAGATTGTTTTTCAGAGTCCATAGTCTCTCATGGTTCACCTCCCCTTCCAATTTCCCTCAACTCCCTTCTCCTCTCCAGCTCCCTATGTCCTCCATGTTATTTTGTTATGCTCCACAAATAAGTGAAACCATATGATAATTGACTCTCTCTGCTTGACTTATTTCACTCAGCATAATCTCTTCCAGTCCCGTCCATGTTACTACAAAAGTTGGGTATTCATCCTTTCTGATGGAGGCATAATACTCCATAGTGTATATGGACCACATCTTCCTTATCCATTCATCTGTTGAAGGGCATCTTGGTTCTTTCCACAGTTTGGCGACAGTGGCCATTGCTGCTATAAACATGGGGTAGAGATGGCCCTTCTTTTCACTACATCTGTGTCTTTGGGGTAAATACCCAGTAGTGCAATTGCAGGGTCATAGGGAAGCTCTATTTTTTTTTTTTTTTTTTGCAAGCTTGAAATCAGGTAATGCGATGCCCCCAGTTTTGTTTTTCTTTTTCAACATTTCCTTAGCATTTCAGGGTCTCTTCTGATTCTATACAAATTTTAGGATTGTTTGCTCCAGCTCTTTGAAAAATGCCAGTGGAAGTTTGATCAGAATGGCATTGAAAGTATAGATTGCTCTAGGCAGTATTGACATTTTAACAATGTTTATTCTTCTGATCCATGAGCATGGAATGATCTTCCATCTTTTTGTGTCTTCAATTTCTTTCATGAGTGTTCTGTAGTTCCTCGAGTACAGATCCTTTACTTCTTTGGTTAGGTTTATTCCCAGGTATCTTATGGTTCTTGGTGCTATAGAAAATGCGGTCGATTCTCTTAATTTCCCTTTCTGTATTTTCATTGTTAGTGTATAAGAAAGCAACTGGGAGATGCCTCGGCTGAGCGCGGGGCAACTAGCTCCCATTTCCCAGCCTTCTGTGAGGATTGCTTCTTGCCTAGCATCTCCAGATCCTGCTTCCTTGCCCTGGTCGACGCAGAGGATGAGGGAGTGAGCGGCCCCTGGGAAGATGCTTCTCTGCGCAGAGTATTTCAAACTCCAGGAGAACAAGCACCTTGTCTGTTTTTCCACCACTGGACACCAGAGCCCATTTGGCTGTGTGCTCAAGAAAAACTTGTCAAATAACCACAACTACCCAGTCTTTTTGTTTGTCTGTTTTTGTTTGTATACTTCATCAACCTTACCTTGGGGCCCATTTGGGCTGAACCTTCTCTTTTATCTTCCCTTTTTTTCCTGTCTCTCTCTCTCTCTCTCTCTTTTTCTTTTCTTTTTTTCTCTCGTTTGGGTGGGGAACCCTGATTGCTCAGAAGCGTTCCAGGGTGCACCTTGACGGCACCACGGTCAATACATCCAGCTACATCTGTTCAGTCATCTCTCACCAAAATGACTAGGAGAAGAAACAGAAGAAAAATACAGAGGATGGGCCTTCTGCAACAGAGCTAACCCCTATCAACATAGACAATATGTCGGAAAGAGAATTCAGGCTAACAATTATCCAGGCAATAGCTAGGTTGGAGAAAGCCATGGATGACCAAACAGAATTGATTAGGGCAGAGCTGAAAGCAACCAGGGATGATGCTCACAATGTTAGGGCAGAGCTGAAAGCTACCAGGGATGAGGTTCACAATGCTCTCCATGAGTTCCAATCTAATCTAAATTCTCTCAAAGCTAGGGTAACTGAGACAGAAGATAGAATTAGTGATCTGGAGGACAAACAGATAGAGAGAAAGGATCAGAGGAAGCCTGGAACAAACAGCTTAGAAGCCACGAAAACAGAATCAGGGAAATAAATGATGCCATGAAACGTTCCAACGTCAGAATTATTGGAATCCCTGAAGGGGAGGAGAA